>NC_142583.1:7598557-7902500 GCF_965207765.1 Zootoca vivipara | reverse complement strand
AACAAGTTTCTCTCCATTTCTCTCTACCGAGACCCAAATTTTGCAGGTGGTTGCCATATGTTTGGCTTCTGTGCAAAGGATATGGAACTTCATGACTTACCTCTTCAGTATGCTAGCTACGTTACAAGGGTATACCTAATGTGAAATGGAATAAATGTAAAATGGTGCATGCTTAAATAATAATAGCTGAAAATTGTGGATGGAGAAAAGATAATGGTGGAAGGGAGTCAGATAAAGGTTGTCATTCGCAATCATTCGCTGTAGTATCATATGCAGAAATTGTTTACCATATTGCTACGTGTTCTCTTGCATGATTCACCATTGCAGCCCACGTTTTTGCTGATTGGAGCCCTGGGCAAACAGATTTCCACAGTTCTTCTGTTAACAAACTAGGGAAATGCAAGATTGGCTTTGTATTTGTATCTGTAGCACTGGGAAACAATGCTATTTGCTTTGCATGCATCCTGTGGCTTTCTCATTGGACTTGTTATCTGGCTCTAAGCACAGAACTGTTTTCCTCCTCCTGACCGTAATGGGGAATATAAAAGAACTGCTATAACATTTCCCCCCATTTTTACAAAAGTGGATGGAATTTGCAGGCAAGACAGCCCACCCAAGGTAAATTAACCCTGCTAAACCACAGTCACATTCTAGGGGCATTTGTGCAGGGAAACTTTAAAGTTAGGAGGTAGATTGATATAGATAGATGATAGATAGATGATAGATAGATAGATGATTGATTGATTGATAGAGATGATGATGACGATAGATGATAGATAGATAGATAGATGAAAAAAATCTTTACTTTTTAAAATTTCTCCAGAATTTTCAGTAAATTTGTAGGCTTGGTTGCGCTTCTGAAGAGATGAAGCACTCCAAATTTCAGAACAATAGGTGCAGTAGTTCTGCTGCGAGGGCAGACTTTATACCATCATTTTGGTATCAATTGGTATGTAAACTGGTGACATAAGCTAAGTGCTTCTGGATAAGTGAGAGAACTAATAGACTGGAATAACCAACCCAAGAGGAGCTTACTTAAGGGACAAGAAAACTTAGCTGAGTGAGAGGGAAAGTATCAGATCTAGAGTGGTAGAGGAAAAAAACTTTAAAAAATATTAATCGTTTTGAACAGTGAGAATTCAATGTAGTGAAATCACAGGTACAATGACACTAAAGAGAGGAGAAATTTGAAACAGCAGTGTAAACCTTGGGGAGGAAACAATTGGAAATGAATAAAAAGCAATTCTCAAACAAGGAGCAGCAGCAGGAGGGAAGAGGCACCTAAGAAGTTTCCACAATCATAAATAAAAATAAGAGAAAACAAATGGTATGAAAAGCAAATAATTAAAGTAGGCGGGGTTTTTTTTTTTGTTGCAAAACAGGAAAGGATAAGAATAAAAAGGAACAGAGATGAAAAGCTGGGCAACTGAACTATGGGAGAGGAAAAAGTGGAATGAGCTCTCCTAAACACAACCTGGAGAAACAAAAAAGAAACAGCCTCTAGCAGAATGAAAACCAATCTGTGGAAGTATTGATATTTAATTGTTTTCTAGGTAACAGAAAGTAAATGGGAAGGAAGCCAACCTCTTTCCCTGAAGTCACTGTGATTGGAGTGCCCTGGGAAAATAATCACTGTGATGAAAACCTATACCTGTCTATAAAGATTGAACGATCTCGCCACCTCTCCACCTACTCCTCACTCAAGTGCAAGGTGTTTCCCTAGACACCTTGGTTTAACTTAAGTTGTGGCCCCGAAAGCTGCAACACATGTGGCGAGATATACACATGTAACAAAAGAAAGGCGCTAGAATGGATTTTATTTATTTATTTAATTAAAAACAATTTGTACCACTTTTCAGGCACAATTGCTTCTTAAAGTGGTTTGCAGTCAAATAAACGCAAAAGAACAAAACATTTAAAAGACATAAGGTGTTCGGTTACATTCCAAACATATAAAACCAGCATAAGACAAAACATCCCTTTCAAAAGTACAAGCAGCTTATGCACGACCATTTATACATGCATCACACCCAACCCAGAAGTGACCCGGAAATGTCATAAATATGCCACTGAACCATCACTAAAAGGGCTGAACGGGGCTGGAACGGGGTGTTTGCAGGCTTTTTCAAAGGGTTTCATTTATATGCAATTTCACTGAAATGCGTGGTGCCTTGGAACATAATCCTCGTGTAAACGGGGGGCTGCCTGTACACCCCAACATTCGGCATCCTGAATTAAGCCCCTCAATAAAGAGATGAGTCCCTAACAGCTATGTAAAGGTAAAGGTAAAGGGACCCCTGACCATTAGGTCCAGTCGTGATCGACTCTGGGGCTGCGGCACTCATCTCGCATTATTGGCCGAGGGAGCCGGCGTATAGCTTCCGGGTCATGTGGCCAGCATGACAAAGCCACTTCTGGCGAACCAGAGCAGCACATGGAAACGCCGTTTACCTTCCCGCCGGAGCGGTTCCTATTTATCTACTTGCATTTTGACGTGCTTTCGAACTGCTAGGTTGGCAGGAGCTGGGACCAAGCAACGGGAGCTCACCCCGTCACAGGGATTCAAACCGCCGACCTTCTGATCAGCAAGCCCTAGGCTCAGTGGTTTAACCACAGCGCCACCTGGGTCCCTAACAGCTATGTAAGAGGGAACAAAGATGGGCTTCTTCAGTATCTCTCAGAATTGAGTTCTATAATTTTTGGAAGCACAGAAAGCCTTTTCCATGTGCACAATCCAGATGGCAGACCAAACCATTCCAAACTGCCCCTATTTGGATGCCTCTGAAGCTATCATTGCCCAGTTTGGCATGACGCTGCCCAGTGTGCTGTGATGCTTCCAAACTGTGCCAATTCAGACAGCTCTTGAGATAACAGTTGTTTTTAAAGAAAGGTTCGTAGAAGAGAGGAGCGGATTTTGGAAATGGTTGGATGCCATTTGAATTACGATGGGAGGCCAAACAATTCCAAACTGCACTGATCTGAATGCATCTGAAGAAGACGCCGCCTATTTGGTGTGAGTAATATGGCTGTGTCCAAACCAAATCAGGCCAATCTGGGTACATCTGGTCTTTGGCCATGTTGGGTGAAGCTAACCCCAGACCACCCTGAGTTGGGCCTCTTGGAGGAAGCTGGAACTGTTGAGCTGCAAGATAGGCAAGCATGCTCTGCTAAGGGCACCTCAGGGTTGTTTGCAAGAGGGAGGGGAGAGAGAGAGAAGGAAGGAAGGAAGGAAGGAAGGAAGGAAGGAAGGAAGGAAGGAAGGAAGGAAGGAAGGAAGGAAGGAAGGAGAGAGAGAGAATGAAAGAGAGAAAGGAGGGAGAGAATGAAAGGGAGATGGATGGAAGGAAGGAAGGAAGGAAGGAAGGAAGGAAGGAAGGAAGGAAGGAAGGAAGGAAGGGGAGAGAGAGAGAGAGAGAGAGAGAGAGAGAGAGAGAGAGAGAGAGAGAGAGAGAGAGAAAGAGAGAAAGAGGGAGGGAGGGAGGGAGGGAAGGAAGGAAGAGCACCCCACTCAAAGGGAACATGTTGGGGAAAGGAATCCCAGCAGGAATGAAAAGGGTGTTGCAGAGACTGCAGTGGCCCCAATTCAGGAAGGGGGAAACCTAATGTCGGGACCAGGGGAGAGGTATAGGTAGAAAGAAAAAGTGTCCACTGTACCCATGTTGGGCTACTGCCATGAGTCAGCCTGTCTCTTACCCTCAAAATGATGGTGGCAAGTAAAGCAGTTGGGGGGCAGCGAGTGACGTGGGTCCAGTGCTGCTTCCCACAACACAGTGGTGGAACCAGCTGGATAAGTGGCGTTGTCTGAGTGGGAGGAGGTGGCATTGTTGTGGTTGGTGAGGACAGCTGGGGCCTGAAGCACACCAAACCAGGGCAAAATGGGGGCAATGATGTGGGAGGGGAGAATGGGGGGGCAGCACACCTGGTGCAGCAGCTGACCATATGCAGGAATCCTGAACCAAGATTGTAGTTCTGAGTGGAATCTATAGACATATTAAAAGTGCTGTGGAAATGTTATTTTTTTAAAAAAAAAAGTTTTGAAAAATACACTGAATCTGGCATAGCTCGCTGTTGCCATCTAGTGTCCCATTTGTATATTGCACTTTACAACACATTTTAAATGTTTTATTTGCCGCTGTATAGCTGAGTCTCTGCTTTGCTTGCATGTTTCCCACAGGGAATGTGTTGGCAAAGCAGCACCCAGCAGAACTGAACTTTCCTGCTCCCCTAGTTCTTGAATTGATTTGCAGCCAGATTCAGGTCAGTTGTTCCTGGGTCACGTTGGTCCCCTGGGGACAGAGGGGGCAGGAAAGCTGTACAGAAATTTAACAAATTACCAGGGGCGGAGGAAGCCGCTCCGGCACCCGGAGCAGCACCGGGTGTGTGCACCTGGGGGCGGGGCGTCGCCATGGAGCACACATGCACGGCGTTGCCGCACACGGTGCATGCACCGTAAGCAGCACCGCCGCACATGCGCACTACACAGTGGAAGCACCAGAAAACCGCCCCAGCGCCATATGGGGATGGTGCCGGGACTCTCCCTTCATGGCTGCAGCCGCGAGCAGAGAACCCTGGCACTGTACGTATGGCGCTGGAGCAGCGGCGCCGGCAAACCGCCCTACCGCCGTACAAGGTTTTTTACAGGGCAGCTTGGGAGGTGTCGTTGCCCTGCCACCCGGTAAAACGTCTTGCCACCGCTGACGCCCCTCTCTGGCCCGCCCCTTGTCTCCGCCCGAGCAGGAAGAAGCGAAGCGCGTACCGGCCAAGCAAGTGAGTGAGCATCCAGCCACCGAGCGAGGCTTTTACTGGGCGGCGGCTGGCTGCTCACTCGCGGGGGGGGCGAGTCTCACCCCCCTCCAGAGTGGAACCTGGGATGTCGTGCCCCCTACGCCCCCTTGCTACGCCCCTGCAAATTACACTATGCATTTTATTTTTAAAAAATATCAAAAAAATGAAGGTTTCTTAGACTTGGACAGTGTTCTCGAAGCCACCAACATGAGTCTGACCAAACTACGGGAGGCAGTGCAAGACAGGAGTGCCTGGCGTGCTATGGTCCATGGGGTCACGAAGAGTCGCACATGACTAAACGACTAAACAACAACAACAACAACAACAAAAGGTAACACTGTGGACTTTCAACATGTGTGGATGTGTAAATGAAAACTGGATGGTCAAGACTGTGGACATTTAAAACACTGGGGTTATATTTCTGACAGTGAAACATACCATGTCCACAGCTCAAACCATCTCTTCACTACATAGGTGTCTCAAGAGGAACTGTCTCTGTGCTATGATCCGAACAACCTCATGACCACAGCACCGAGGCTCATCTGAGCATGATTGTTTTTCCTGGCTCAGTTTGCTGTCCTGACTCAGATTCATATTTCAGGCTGATAATTTGGCACTTAGCTGCTGGGGTTCTGCTTAAACTCTAGCCGCCACCACACACCCCTCACTATTAATATGTTTTCAATTATGCATTGATTGAAGGTGAGGCTTCTTCAATTCTAGACCACCACCGGGTAATGATGGCAATGATCTTGAGAGATCGTTCATCCCTGGAGGAATGCAATAAAGGTGTAATGCATGTCTAATTCTTAGCATTATAAGAAACCTATC
Organism: Zootoca vivipara; assembly: GCF_965207765.1. Lineage (NCBI taxonomy): Eukaryota > Metazoa > Chordata > Lepidosauria > Squamata > Lacertidae > Zootoca > Zootoca vivipara. The sequence continues at coordinate 7,896,884 of NC_142583.1, read as the reverse complement.
AGAAGCCCTTGACACGAATATCGTGGATTATTCCCCATATGAGGACAGTGTGTGCTATCCTTGTACTTGTGGCAAAATCACAGCACACTTTGTGAGTCTTAATGTATTGATTTCCTAGATGGAGTTTAACCTCATTTAGTGAATCAAGCAATATGAAAGCTTACACTATAAGTCTTCCATACACCAGCTCTTTCTAAAGTTCCTTCATAAACCTTTGTTTGCAGTGTATAAAGGCTATGCAAAATGGGATCTGAATTAGCCTATTCAACTAGTTTCCCTCTTCCTACCTTGCCATTCGCATTACATGAGGTTTTTTCATAGAGTGATTGATTTGTAGAGCAGGGGTGGAAAGAAAGAGAATTTGTACCTGTGATGGAAATCCTTCAAGAATTCCAAATGGGTTAGAATCAACATAACATTAGACTCTATCTTTAAACCCATTAATCTAAACTATGTGAAAAGATATATTACCTGAAAAATACTACGATCCTCTATAATATTTATTGGTTGCAACTTATTTCCTTATGCTGAGCTTTGGGACCAGCTCCACAAAGAAGAAGTGTTTACTAAAGAATTCTGAGACAATGGCTGGGCCCAAGGGCAACAAAAAATTATGGCTTGTGCTAAAGATGATAACAAACCCATGCCATAGCTGGATGTTCCAAATGTACAACAGACAAACTGTGGATTTGAAATGCTTTATCTGCTTTTGTTGCCTATCTGCACAAACTGTGGTACCAAAGAAACAAAGCAGTGGGCAAGCATAAGACCATACATATAAACAAACCATGTTTTCACCTTGCCAATGGAATTGATAAAATGAATTCTGATGGATTTTTTCTTCATAAATGTTAAACAATGTATGAACTGTTGCAAGTGATTGTTCAATTTATGATCCTAGAGATGTAAACCAGTCATAGTTTTTTTAAAATAAGTTTTATTGATTAAAATGAACGTTTACAAAAAAGAAAAGGAAAAAAATAAGAAAAATGGACAAACATAAATACACAGATACAAACACAAAGCTCACAAATTCAAACACCAATACAAATACAAACACATATCGTTCATTTCATTTTCTACTATTTACATTATTTTCACTTTCCGTTGACCTCCAATTATACTTGCTGCATTTTTTCCTATCAAATGGTTAATTCCGCACAGTTTTTCATCTCAGTTATCTTTTCCCTTATTTTATTCTTATTCTCTGTCGTATTTTAGTATCAATTAATAGTTTACCAGGCTCAGTCTAGTTTTGCCAGTGGAGTTCCTGTTACATTGTTATTTTTTAGATATTCTTCAAACACTTCCCATTTCCTGTAGACATTTTGTTTCATCTGCCCTCTCACTATCATAGTTAAGTGGTTTATTGTTGATATATTTAGTTTGGATTTGATATCCCGCTTTATCACTACCCGAAGGAGTCTCAAAGCGGCTAACATTCTCCTTTCCCTTCCTCCCCCACAACAAACACTCTGTGAGTTGAGTGAGGCTAAGAGACTTCAGAGAAGTGTGACTAGCCCAAGGTCACCCAGCAGCTGCATGTGGAGGAGCAGAGACGCGAACCCAGTTCCTGCTTGAAATTAGCAGGAAATCCTTCGTGTACTTTGCTGCCTCTCTGAATAATGCATACATTAGAGGTAGCATGAAACAGGTAAGCCTTGCAGGTTGACTCGCTTTATGGATTAAAGACTAAGGTAAAAAAAAAAAGCCTAACGCTTTTTTGTATGACAGTCTGTTAAATATTCAAGGAATTCCTGTCTTTATACAGCTGATAATAAATTCACTTTTCTATTCAGTGTATTCACTTGAGATTCACATTATTCTCATAAACCTTGTAATAATTTTTTTACCTCTGATTTCTACTGCCGTGATACTTTTTATAATAATAGATTTTATCCCAGTGAGACTGTGAATATATTGATCACAACCCCCCCCCCCTCTTGGGAACTTACCTAATGATGAAATAGTGACCTCTCACTTTAACACACAGAGGAGAGAAAGAAAATTTCTCCAGAATTTCTGGGCCTTCTTTTAGTTTAGTGTAAGATATTGTATTTTTAGTTAACTACAAACTTATTTTTTTCTGTAATATAGATCAGATTTACGCACACACACACACACACACACACACACACTGTATATATAAATAGGAAAATTGCATTGACTAGAACCAGGATCCAGTGAGGAGTATTGATAAAATGGGGATTAGAATCACATACATCACACTGAGTTCCTTGGAGGAAAGGTGGAGAATAAATGTAATACAGTAAAGAAATAAAGCGGCCGCCACTGTGAAATGTCACCTGTCAGGCTTCAGGGAATCAGTGTCGTCCCCTCCCCCCGCCCCCACTTTTGCAGTAGATACACATAATAATAATAATAATAATAATAATAATAATAATAATAATAATAGTAAGCCGTTGCTGGTTTTTGTGTTGAATATATGCTACTATATGGTAATTTATGGACCTACCGGTAATAGGTATTTAAAGCCATTTGCACATAACAAAATATTTACATCATAGGAGCCTACACAACACAGCCACAAAACACCGTTGCTGTATGTAGGTTTTATTTGATTTGTGTTTTTATCTTACATTTTTGAAATATATATCCAGTTTTTTCCTTTTTAAATTTTTGTGGGGCCCTAAGCTATAGCTTGTTTAGCTTATACGCAAATCCAGCCCTGCCTGAAGTGTGGTGTTCAGAATTGTTTCCTGTTCTAGAAAAGCTCTATGGGAAGAGCTTCCTCATGACATCTTCCCTTGAGCCTTAATAGAAACATTGGAAGCCAAAGATGCTAGTTTGTGAGCTCCTAAGAGTCTAGGGCTTGCTGATCAGAAGGTCGGTGGTTCGAATCCCTGCAACGGGGTGAGCTCCCGTTGCTCGGTCCCAGCTCCTGCCAACCTAGCAGTTCGAAAGCACGTCAAAGTGCAAGTAGATAAATAGGTACCGCTCCGGCGGGAAGGTAAACGGCGTTTCCGTGTGCTGCTCTGGTTCGCCAGAAGAAGCTTTGTCATGCTGACCACATGACCCGGAAGCTGTCTGCGGACAAACGCCGGCTCCCTTGGCCTATAGAGCGAGATGAGCGCCGCAACCCCAGAGTCGGACACGACTGGACCTGATGGTCAGGGGCCCTTTAAGATTGATGTGGATGGATGTGGGTGGCGTTTCTGCGCGCTGCTCTGGTTCGCCAGAAGCGGCTTAGTCATGCTGGCCACATGACCTGGAAGCTGTACGCTGGCTCCCTTGGCCAATAAAGCGAGATGAGCACCGCAACCCCAGAGTCGTCAGCGACTGGACCTAATGGTCAGGGGTCCCTTTACCTTTTAAGATTGATGTGATTTTCTTTTAAGGAATATTCTTCCTTCTACCTTCAAAACACGCAGTAAAACTTTTTCCACTGTTGTTGTTGTTGTTGTTGTTGTTGTTGTTGTTTTTAATGTAAAAAGACTTCCCTTAAAACAGCAGAAACAGCTCTCTTGTATACAGCAGGCAGGACTCGCCCTGCCACCCATTTCTATGCTTATGGGATTTGGTGGAGGGCTTCCAAAAGGTATTTGGGAAATGCAGGAAACCAGAAAGGCAGCAGAGTACAGATAGATGAGTGGAAATGTTAATTTTAAAACTTCCAAAATGGATATCGATGTGTGAGCTTCCAAGCTTAAGGACATAGATATAGAGAAAAAGGAGGGGCAGCTGTTTGACCTGAGCTGATTGTTTAATGAATGCCAGAGATGGCTGTAGATTAACAGTAACTCACTTATTGCCTAAGGAAGACTAAACAGCAGTACAAACAAACTCAGCAATACCTTCCTATTGTTATTAGTATAAGATTGTTGCTGCTTTGAAGTATCCACACAACAAATGCTCTTAAAATACACCATTTTTTAAAAAAGTAAGCTTGAATATATTTGAGAGCAGGTCTTTAAAACTTCCAGAGAATTTTGACCTGCTTCTATTATCATCTCTCCTGCTCAAACTTAAAATGGACAGTTTGCTTTTTTCCGTGTGCCTTTTCCAAACCCATTCTTTATGATGATCCCAACACTGCCACATACACAGTGAAGCACATTTCCACACTCAAAGAATTCTGGGCAAAGTAGTTTACCCCTCACAGAGCAATTCCCAACAAGTCTTAGCAAAGTACCATGCTCATAACTCTTTAAACGGAAAAAATGTGCTTTGAATGTTCTTCAAAGGTGTAGTGTAAGTGTTTGAACACCCCAAAGGTAGATCAGTTGGTAGACCATGAGTCTCTTAATCCCAGAGTCATGGGCTCGAATCCCATGCTGGGCAAAAGATTTCTACATTGCAGGGGGTTGGACTAGATGACCCTCGTGGTCCTTTTCAACTCGACAATTCTATGATCCTATATAGACTATTTTCTCAACTCTGATTTATCTTACTTTAAATAAAAATATATACAATGGTACCTCTACTTACGAATAACTCTACTTATGAATGTTTCTACTAATGAATGGAGCTCCGCCCGCCATCTTGGATGCGGTTTAGATAGGATTTTTTCTACTTACGAATTTTTAAATAGGGTTGCTTCTACTTATGAATTTTTTCTCCCAATGCATTCCTATGGGATTCGACTTACAATTTTTTTTGACTTACGAATGTGCGTTCAGAATGCATTAAATTCGTAAGTAGAGGTACCACTGTATTTATATGTAACAATTGTATACACTCATTGTTGAATAATATCCTTTTAGTCTACCCTATTTTTAGTTTAATATATTATATTTTGCTTGCTATATTTTTTCTGTTAACAATCAGATAGCAATAAATGTGAAGACTGGGAAAGTAACGATGGATTTTCCCTCCACACATCATACTGAATCAATATCCAACTTTAGGACATTCTTGGATGAAAATATCAACAACATGTTGTTTCCAATGGCACTCTCCTCATTATCTGCTAATAATTATGGGAAAGGCAGGAAACTGCTGAAGGCAGGAGATGGTTTGAAAGCAAATGAGAGAGACTAGGAAAGGAAACAAAGGGAATATGTAAGAATACTTTCCTACATAGCTAGCAATATTTCAAATTTCTCCAGTGACTGTTTCCTAGGAATCTAATTGTGAAGTGTTAGTTTAATTTGTCATAATTTCCATGGAATAGGCATGCAATACCAAACGAGCATTTGGGGACAGGACTGACTCCTTGTAAGGTATTCTTTTCCATGGAACATTTAACTGAGTTAAACAGTGTTGCAGAATTAAGCTTCCATATGCTGAACTGCCAAAATTGTTGTTTAATTTAAATCGTTTTAATTTCTTCTGATAGCAATCTTGGGATATTACTAGATATTACGTAATAATTAGATAGTTTGGGGATTTGAAAATAAATGATAATAAGCTCATAAATCCTTTTTATTATTTTCTGATGGATTGAAAGGCAAAGATCTCATATGTTTGGTTAAAACAAAAGCCTGTGTTTTCTTCTACTGTCTATCTGTCTGTCTTCAGAGGAATTCAAGTATATAGTTCTTCTTCTCCTTCTTCTTCTTCTTCTTCTTCTTCTTCTTCTTCTTCTTCTTCTTCTTCTTCTTCTTCTCTCATTTTATCTTTTAATCCAGGCATCCCCAAACTGCGGCCCTTCAGATGTTTTGGCCTACAACTCCCATGATCTCTAGCTAACAGGACCAGTGGTCAGGGAAGATGGGAATTGTAGCCCAAAACATCTGGAGGGCCGAAGTTTGGGGGTGCCTGTTTTAATCCATCCAGCAAGGTAGGTTAAACTGAGAAATGGTAGCTGGCCCAAGGTCATCTCATTGAGCTTCATGGCTGAACAGGGATTAGAACTGGAGTCACTTTAGCCTTAACCCAGCCACAACTCTGTACATTATCCAACCCATTCCAACTTTTTCCTTCCAAGGACCAACTTTCGCTTCTCTTTTAGTGGCATTACCTAAGTCGATTGATAGTCTGTAGATGAAGAGACCTAGATGGTGAGGTTCATAGCCCAACTTCTCCCTTCCTTGGAGATACACCAGCACCAACTCCATAAGACCTGATGACCTGAAGTAACTAGCCGACGCGTTTTGGGCTGGATCTAGACACATCGAAGAAGCGTTTCAGTTTAAAAGTGTTGTAAATTTAAACAGGGAAAACAGGCAGAGAAAAAACGGGACTCCACGTTGACCCTATCTGGTGGCACAATGTTATATTGCACATACGACGCATACGAATTGCTTTTTCTTTACCGGTCTAGCTGAGTCCTTGGATGACGGCAGTCAGCGGAGTCACTGCAACAGGCCCTTCCACTGCTAGGATGGAGGAGAAGGGTGTAGGGAGGAAGGGAAGCAGTGAATGGGGGGCAACAAATGGGAGAGAAGCAGCTGGAGTGGGGTGTGGGATCATGGGAAATGGTGAAAGTGACTGTGGAGATGGGCAATGGGAAAGGGAAAATTGGAGCTGTGTGTGTTGCTCAAATTACTAGCGAGCGGGCAACCTTTTTCTTTATTCTGCCTGTTTCCTTACCTGCTGCTTTTAGAATAAGCCTCTGCCATGCACTTTGCATTGGGAAATGTCCCGACTCTGGGAAGCTGAATTCAAGAGCTGAGTTGAAGCTGACTAAAGCCACTGCAGAGTGCAGGAGGGAGAAGCAAGAAACAGCTGGAGCTGGGCTGGCTTCCAAGGAAAGACATTTATGATTGATGACTAAAAGCAAGTCCATATATAGGGCCCTTTACTTCAGGGTCTTATTAACTCTTTAGCTGTTTTCTTATTTCAATAAGGGAAAAGACATTGGCAGGAATGCAATTTATTGCTAACCAGGCAAATTGAAGTTCTCTCTTTTTTTCTTTTTTTAAAATAATATTTTATTGATTTTCCAAACAACAACAACATCAAAACAAAACAAATCAAATTGACTAACCCATGGGTAGGCAAACTAAGCCCCAGGGACTAGATCCAGCCCAATCGCCTTCTAAATCCGGCCTGCGGACGGTCTGGGAATCCGCGTGTTTTTACATGAGTAGAATGTGTTCTTTTCTTTAAAATGCATCTCTGGGTTATGTGGGGCATATAATTTGTTCATCCCCCCCCATATATATAGTCCGGCCCCCCACAAAGTCTGAGGGACAGTGGACTAGCCCCCTGCTGAAAAAGTTTGCTGACCCCTGCCTTACCTTCTAAGTCCCAGACTGCAGAATCCGGGACCGGCAGCCGTGTGACACCAGAAGTTGCGTCGACGTAACTTCCGGTGTCGTTTTGCCCTTCTATGGGCACCAAAAATGGCCGCCACCGGCTTCGAAATTCGCTTCTACGCATGTCAGGAAGTGCATCAACGCAACTTCTGGTGTCGCTCTGCCCATCTATGGGCACAAAAAATGGCCGCTGCCGACATCGGAAGTCGCGTCTATGCACTTCCGGACATGCGTAGATGCGACTTTTGAAGCCGCCGGTGGCCATTTTTGGTGCCCATAGAAGGGCAAATCAGAAAAAAATGGCCGCCGGCAGGAGAAAATAACGGAGAAAAATGGGAGACGAAGTGATACGGGGGACCACCGGGAAAAGGTAAGTAAAAACGGGGGGTTCCCGGGGAAAACGGGGTACTTGGCAGCTATGCCCCTGCTAATCCCTTCCCTGGTCCCATTATTTGTCAACATGCTGCATGTCCATTGTTAAATTTATAACATATATAAATCACCTATTATCCATTCATTGTAAAATTACAAGTAAACTTTAAACCCTGCTAATGTATTAACCTGTGTACGTTGCTTCTGTATACATGCAACAAACATCTTCTGCTCTTCCTTAAATTCAATGTCATCTCTTCTTAATTTCATCGTCAGTTTTGCCATTTCAGCATAGTCCATTAGTTTAACCTGCCAATCTTCTTTTGATGGGACACCTTCTTCTTTCCAATATTATGCTATTAAGGTCCATGTGGCTGTTGTAGCATACATAAACAAGTTCTTTTGTCATTTTGGTAGGTCCACTCCTGTAATACCTAATAAGAAAGCTTCTGTGTTTTTTTTAACAAAGGTTATTTTAAACATCTTCTTCAATTCATTATAAATCATTTCCCAATATTTCTTTCTAATTTTACAATCCAACCACATATGAAAAAATGCCCCCTCTCTTGCTTTACATTTCCAACACTAGTTTTATACACTTTTGCTAATTTAACTGGAGTTAAGTACCAGCAGATCGAAAATCTCAAACAGCTGATGAATTCTGTATATGCGGAATCCCAGTCTCAGAATCAAAGCCCACGGTATTGTTCATGTGCTGTCTACTGTACTTGATTCTGTATTTAGTCCCAGGCATGTCATAGTAGGTCCAGAAAAGTCTCCCTTCCTGAAACCCTGAGGAGTCGCTGCCAGTCAGTGTAGACAATATTGAGCTAGATGGATGGTCTGACGACTCAGTGTAAGGCAGCTTCATAGTTTTCCTGTGCAAACTAAATGCAATTGCTTTTTTCGTAAGGACCAGCATGAGTAAAGGATGCATATTCTGGGATAAAAAGTAGGCTAGCAAGACCTTGCCCAAAGCCAGTATCTATCAGTGCAGATTTATGTTGAAAATAATGACATGTAGATTGACAGCAATCACTTTGCCACAGCCATTTCATGCGAAACTCTCTTGTCTCTGGGCACAGTCTGCTGGCAAATCCTTCTTGATCAAAGCACCTTGAAATAAATAGGACCTTTGCAAGGGTATCAGCTGATGGCAAGGAGATATCTGGTGAAATGGGTTGGTCCTCAGAAAGAATCTGTTGTAGCAAATGGGTAACTTCAGAGCTTCTTTTTAAACCTTCAAGTGAATGAGACCTTTACAGCCGTCTTTAGTAATTTTATTTATTTAAAACAGGCATCCCCAAACTGCGGCCCTCCAGATGTTTTGGCCTACAACTCCCATGAGCCCTAGCTAACAGAACCAGTGGGCAGGGATGATGGGAATTGTAGTCCAAAACATCTGGAGGGCCAAAGTTTGGGGATGCCTGATTTAAAAGGACTTGGAATATGTGCATTGATATGTTTACATTTTCTTAAATATATCCCCCAAGTTCTAATTTCAAAAGCCTCATTTGACCATGTCCCCAACTCCAATAGTCAACTCTAAGGATGTGCAAATCTTTCGCTGTTATTTCCACAAAATTCTCACTTTAATGAAAGTTACCTAAAACGTGCAGGATCCTGGGCCACAGAAAGAAACATGTAATTATTATAGAGGTATGTTTCCCCCTCCCCCAATTCATTGAGGCATTTTGAGACCACTTTTCAGTTCTGTAATTTTAAAGGAAGCTCACAAGAATCATAAGCAAGTTGGAACAGTGCCCTAGAAGTACAAAGATACACATCAAATAAAAACAAAATCAAACACGAGCAGCAAGTTATTCAACATTTAAGCTCAGTTGCCAGCATTGTTCCACATTCCATCTCCTTTAAGGACACAGGAATCTGTCTTAACCACCTGATATTCACCTCCTTTGTTTACATGTGGGCTCATATGCAGAATATCCATCACGTCTGAAAAATTATTTTCAAAGTAACTGCAAAGGAATTTGAAGGAGGATGGAGGGAAAATAGACACTTCTGGGGCTCTGACAGGGGCATGAGTGATAGAGAGCAAGAGAAATACATATGGACTGGATAACTGAGTAACAGTAGGGACTAAGGTGGTGGGGCAGAAATAACTGCGAGATCTACAGTATTCAGCAGTATTATGGGTTCAACAGACAAATATCATTCAGGATCTAATATACTGATAATGAGCTCAAATAAATAAATCGTGTACCAGTGGCTTCTAATGAAAAGATCTTAACAAGGAACCTTAGCTGCTTCTACCCAAATAGCAAAATAAGAAGCAGAGGACTCATAATTAGGGATATTCCAGGGCGATCTAACAATAATTCTATTGTGTTCAGTTAATTTGCCATGAGGGATTACTTGCACCATCCAAAGGCCTATTGTTTTTGTTGACTGTTTACTAGCTATTCTGTAATGGGCTAGAAGTCTCTCAGGACAGACAGACCTCTGCACTGTACATCCTAGGAACTGAATTAAGTCGTTGGGTGGGGGCCAAAGTTTTGAGGAACTCTTGGCTCTCTCCAGTTCTTTTGACCAAAACAGCTTGCACTGCTAACAGCTTTCTGTTCTCCACCACAATCAGCATGTTGTCTAAACAGGCTATTATTTTGAGCCCTAGCTCACAGAAGGCTGGTACCATGGAGCTGACAAATGGTAGTCTGGAGCTCTGCCAAACGATCGCCTTCCCAGCAAAGCTCAGAGGAACCTTTGACATTCTTTCACTTGTAGGACACAGAGACACCCCTCTGGCCTAATCTCAATGACCAATCGCCTTGCACCGAAATGTCTCTTAGGAGATAGAGACTGTCAATTTACAATGTCTGTTATTGGTATAGTGCTCAAAGCATTCAGTCCACTGATTTATTCTCTTGTTATTTCGGACATTGCTTACAAAATGTTGCTTTCTTCGGGGAGTTTTTATCGTGGCTTTTCTTTTCAAAAAACGCCAGAAACGTCTGTTGAGCCAGAGTCTTATTTGCATCTGTGGGTTGGTTTGCTCACAAACGTAAGAAAGACCCAAAGACCCACCGAGTCCAGAAGACTGTTCTCACACTGGCCTGCAAGTGGGACGTGAATGTAACATACCACCCCCTCTTATGATTTCCATTAACGCTGGTATCCCAAGACAGTGTGTCTCCAACAGTGGGGGATATGCATGTACAGTCATACCTTGAAAGTCAAACGGAATCTATTCCAGAAATCCCTTTGACTTCCAAAACATTCAAAAATCAAAGCGCAGCTTCTGATTGGCTGCAGGAAGCTCCTGCAGCCAATTGGAAGCTGCGGAAGCCCCATCAGACATTCAGCTTCCAAAAATAGTTCGAAAACCGGAACACTCACTTCCAGGTTTCGATCGTTTGGGAGCCAAAACGTTCAGAAAACAAGCTGTTCGAAAACCAAGGTATGACTGTACATTGCTTGATTACTCTACACTTTATTACTGCGTATTCGGAGTTAGTTCATACATGCAGGTTTATCGCTCGATGAAAGTAATGGAAAGTGAATTAATCTGTTCCAGATGGGTCCACGGCGTTCGTAAACTGAAAATTCGTAAACCGAGGTTCCACTGTATTGCAACCCTGCATAGAGATGCTGGAGGATAACCTGCATGCACAGCAGACATCCCTCTATCCCCACATATAGGAAATGAAATAATGTGCTTTCTTGGCTGGACACATGGCAATGCATCTTCACCCATGCCTGCATGCCCCACCCCCGCCCAGGGCCGGATACCATGCCACCTCTGCATCCTTCATAAAACAGGGGAAGAGTGTCATTATTACTGTATATATGGATTAAGCATAAATGTGCACGCTGCTCTGTTATTAAGATTCGTTGTTGATGGGTTTTGCATCTGAGACTGCCTGAGTAGCTGTTCTGTGAAGAGCCCCACGATGCTTGATTCAGCATTATTAGGCTATGATATGTATATGATGGTGATCAGACAGGACGTTTTTCTCTTTTGTTACCTTCTGCTGCTTTTAGTGCCTGGCTGTGTAACTTTTCCTCCTGGTGTTCTTTATGACCTCTCTTTGGTATCTGTAACATCCTGAGAGAAATAATCAAGATGCTCTTCCATGATTAATGGGATTCCTGGTTTTGTATTTTGTATCTGTCTGTTGTTTTACAAGTACATCTGGATATAACCCCCTCCCTTCTTTTTTTGTGTGCAGATCTGGAGAAAACATGGTAGGCTTGGACCTGCTCCATAATCCAGCTCTCTGATCCATTGTTTGAACCATCATTTTTATCAGACAGTTTCCATTCAATAAATCTCCAGCACCAGCTCTGATTTTCTTGGACACAACATTCATTCCTCAACATTTAACAACAAAGAGAGCTTAGAATAAATGGGTTGAATGTGCAAAGTTTACCTAACAGAATTACTTGTCTCGGAGAGTCCTGCTTTCTTAAACACAGCTGCACTTTCTTGTCTTCTCTGAAAGTTTGACAACGGCAACAACAAATGCAACTCACTTTCAGTACCTAGTAGAAACTGTTCTTCGTAGGGGAGTGTGATTGTTCATATGGGGACTTTTTGGTCTGATTTTGTTTGGCATCAAGATGATTCCTGTTTATATCTCTATTAGTACAGTTTAAGCAAAACCTAAATATTTGCTGAGCTTGACAAGAAGAGAGTTATCCTACAGCCCTATGCTGGCCATGTAGGAACACATAGGCAAACACTTCAGATTAAAGAGAATATTTCCGGGTTGTGACATTATAAATGTTAGGTTATTAGTTGGTGGGTTACAAGAGTTGGGGGGGGCAGAGCACATTTCTGTGATCTATAGAATTTGTTTTATTTATTATTTATTTCATAAAATTTATATACCTCTTGACTGTAGAAAACCCTCAAAGCAGTTTACAAAAAAGAGAAAACAATAAATTACTACTCAAAAAATTACTGTCATAATTTAAAACATACTGAAAGTTAAAACTACGGTGCTAAAGCAAGTTAAAATGCATGCAATTTTTCTAAACATCTGGGTAGGCCTGTCCAACTAAGAATTTCTTCAGCAGGCGATGAAAATTATACAGTGAAGATTTATACATAAATCCAATTGAACATTTCAATTGTAGAGACAAGGTTCCTGTCTTTTTTTTTAAGTTAGGTTAGATTACTCTGTAAAGCACTATCTTCCATGATGGCAAAAACTAATCTACTATAATAGCAAAAACTAATGTGTGTTGAACGAGCTATGCTTGCTTTGCTAACTTGAGGTCGATTCAGCTGACTCCAGTTCTCTTATACAGCTACTGCCAAGCAATGACTTGGTTTTGTGAACACTGAATTTTGACAAGATTAATGGAGCATCAGTCAGTAGGGTAAAGGCTGATATATGATAAACACGTCACAGCTTGGACCCAGGTGCCCAAAGGACTGTCTGCCTCCTTACAGGAATCCCATACAACAGAAGCCCTTCTTTAGGGGCTTCTGGTGGAATCTACACACACATTTATATAAAAAAATACCACTGTGAACATTCTTTTAAAAAAAAGTTTTGAAAAACACATTGAATTTGACATAGCTCAGTGTCGCCATCTAGTGTCACATTTGTATATTGCACTTTTCCCCTGCAGAGATAAAATCACTGTTAGAGAGTTTAACACTAAATAAAGTGCCAGGTGAAGACATGATGCCGCCAGAGCTATTTAAGACGCATATGGGCTGGTGGCAACACATCTTGGCTGAGCTCTACACCTACATAAATAATACAGCTGGCACCATGACGGTGCAATGCTCAGCCCAGGCAGGCTTGCTTGGACTTACTTCAATATAACCTCTGTACCAGGTGAAGAGCATCTTTCTTTCCCCAGGCTTTAAAATCCAACCTGTTTTCATCTCTGATTGCATAATAGCAGCAGGTTGGCACACCACATCTCATTTGGCCTCAAGAGGCGAAACAGGGCACACCACCCCCGAGGTTAAGTCAACTGACTTTTAAAAAAGTACCTCCCCCTGTGGGACCTTTTCAGCTCAGGAAGAAGGGCAGGGGAGTTTGTTTAATGGAGAGACACAACCCATCCTCAGCCACTTTGCAATGATAAACGTAGCTCAAGCCTCCACCTACTTACAATATACAGGAACTCTAAAGCACGCTGCAAAAGAGGCAGGAATCAGGAGGCTCTTTCCTGGGGGAATGGTTGAGAAACTAGAGGCAAAATTTTGGCACAGTACTAATTTTTTTGCAAACGTTTGTTCACTGTGATGGCGTTATTTCAACTGTCCCCAAACATCTGTGCCAAGGTGAGCTCTCTCTTAGTGCCTGAATCCCTCACAATTATACCCGAGTGTTGAATGGGGAATATAGTCTTGTGTTATGTTTTAAAGGTCACTTCACATGGAGCTTATCGCAAATTCTGATTGATCTTTTTATTCTTTAAAGCCATCTGATATGAATTCCATTCAGCTGAGCCTTATGAACCGCAGCCTGTGCTTCTGTGAAAATCATTATGTTACAGAACTGTGGTGAAATCCCCAGTCTGCCCATTTTATCACAGCTTGTTGTGCGATTAAACACATTGTGTGAGCTAACGGCAGGGCTCGCCTCGGTTTTTAACCATGCACGCTTTCTTTGCAGTCTAAAAAAACAAATAAATGATAAGAAGAAAAATGCAGCAGGCAAGGGAGAAAGGGAAAGAGAAAAACAACAACTAGGAACTAATGAAATAATAATAATCATCATAAAACAGTGATAGAATAGAAGGATCAAGTACTGGGTTGAACTCAAATACCGGTAACCATGAACTGTTGTTAGAAGTGTGATCGAACTGTTCTAAAAGCAACCTCTTCATTTGCTTTATCCATTTCTGGGAAGATACCACAAAAATCTCCTCAAAGCTATGGTTTCCCCAGAAGTGATGTATGGAAGCGAGAGCTGGACCATAAAGAAGGCTGACCGCTGAAGAATTGATGCTTTTGAATTATGGTGCTGGAGGAGACTCTTGAGAGTCCCATGGACTGCAAGAAGATCAAAACTATCCACTCTGAAGGAAATCAGCCCTGAGTGCTCACTGGAAGGACAGATCGTGAAGCTGAGGCTCCAATACTTTGGCCACCTCATGAGAAGAGAAGACTCCCTGGAAAAGACCCTGGTGTTGGGGAAGATGGAGGGCACAAGGAGAAGGGGACGACAGAGGATGAGATGGTTGGACAGTGTTCTCGAAGCTACCAACATGAGTTTGACCAAACTGCAGGAGGCAGTGGAAGACAGGAGTGCCTGGCGTGCTCTGGTCCATGGGGTCACAAAGAGTCGGACACGACTAAGAGACTAAACAACAAACCAAAGTGTGTGTATGTGCATGTGTGATGGTTCAACCTATAGGGAAACTATAAAGGGGGCCTATTAAACTGTTTGAATTCAGCTATTACCTTCAGGTGGTTTTCTCTATAATTGCCCTTTATTGTAACGTTTAAATTACTTGTTAACCACTTCAGTGTATATATCAATGAGATGAACTTTGGCTGGTCCACTACTAACATTTCTATTTACAAACATTGAGTGATGGGTAAATAACTGTACAAGGGTGCAGAGTATATTTAAATAGAATATTTCAAAGCACTTTATAAGTTCAGTATGTTGCAAATGTTTTTGCAGGATCAGATTTAAAAGAAACAAAAGTCATTTGGGCCAAGCCGTACACACCTCTCAAATGATGCATTCCTCATAATCTTGAGCACAAGCAATTCTATGCTTGCCATCGAAAAAGGGATATTACGTCTCCTCCAATTTCATGTCTTTGTGAGATATATACACAAACTCTCACCAGCTTGCATTTTTATCCATGCTTTGAACAAGAATGTGGCAGGCATTTCCTCGTCTGACACAAACAAATGAATGAAAGGAGGCAAATGGCAAAGGAGCAAAGGGAATGATCCCAGACATTTCATGGCAAGAGACCTGCTTTCAAATTCCAGTAAAAAGTGGCAGCCATGACAGATTAAAACTGTCACGACAACAATTTTTTTTTAAGAAAAGAAATGTAAAAGATGCAGAGTAATGGAACTGTTTGACACGATACATTGCTTAGGCAGCCAACTGAGATTTTTTTGCTTCTGGTGCTTGTGTGTCGAGGCTTCCCAGAAAATTACCTTAAATAACTCACAACTGACAACAGAATTATGGTTTGGTTTTTGGCAAATAATTTTGGGCCACAACTTTATTAAATACACAATTTTAATCCGAGTGTTGGCTTAGGCTTTTGGTTATTCACTCGTCCTTCCTAAAGAAGGACTATCCCCATCTGTCCATCTAGGACAGGACTCAATCAGCTGTCCCCTTAGGACAGGACTCACCTCATCTGCCCCACGTGGCAGGACTCACATCAGCTGTCACCATAGGACAGGACTCACCACTGTCCGCTTGGACAGTTCCTGCTCCGACTTCCGAATGGAAGCCAAGTAAACATACCTGGGAGTGAGGAGGTGGCTGCGCCCAGTCATTCCCTCCTCACCTTCACCAAGAATGTTCCTCAAGGCTCTTGCTCTTAAAATTGGGCCCACCATTCCCGCCAATGGCGGGATGGTAAGGACAAGAGTGTAAGCCCCGAGATTCCTTTAACGGAATACTTCTATATGGAGCAAACGGAGGTGAGGGTAGGCATCCGTGTGCCACCCCCTCTACCAACCGATTAACCAACCAAAAGCCTAACCGCCAATCAAGCCAGCCCTGGCTTGCCGCCAACACTCAGAGACCTAACCAACTTTTTAAACCCTCAGACACATCACGCAGCCAAATATCATACCCATCAGGGGATAAGTGAACCCCATCATCCCGATATAAAAGCGGGGCTCTAACATTAATTTCGGGATGTCGAATCAGACTCCCCCCAATTTCGTACACCCGTTTGGATGCTGCGCTGTTAACCCTTTTCCTGGCTCTTTCCCCAGCCAGAGGAGGAATATCACCCCGCCATTGCATCCTCTGCAACATTTGGGACCAAAAAACGACGGTATCAGGGAACCAAGTCCTTATCTCCAACAAATCCCGTAGGATAGCCAGGCGAAGAGTTAACGGGTCCACAGCGGGGATGTCATTTTCCCCCAGCTGGATCACCAGGGCGGACGGGCACCCGAGCAAGAGGGCTTTGCGCCGCAGCAAAGGGAGAAGCTCCCCCCAGCGCATGCCCCTCTTGCCCATCCAGGTCACTTGGATGTTGGATGGAAGGCCAAGTCGAGGACCCAATGGCGTCTGGCCAGCGCGAAGGCCTGCCCAATGGACTATGGAATGTCCCACCATCCATATGCGCACGTCCGCGAGCCCTGGAGAAACATTGGAAAACAAACGACAAAGTTAGGAGCGCTTCCGAACATAAGATCTATACGCTGCAGATTTCCACCTGCCCAAATCCTTAATAGCATCAACCGAGAGACCCCAGTGGGCCGCCGTAGTGGCGGCCCCAATGCGAAAGGAATGAGGAGCGTAATTAGCGGCCACGCAACCGCATGCCGCTATCACCTTCCTCATAACTCTAGTAAATTGCAGCCTAGTCATCGGATTACCATCCTGATGCACAAACAAGGGGCCCTCCCCAGCTGGCCTTTCCGCCAAGAATTTGGCTACGTCCTTAACCGGGCAGGGGCCCGTCTGCCCCGTAGCAGGCAGTCGCATTACTGCTCCTTTACCAGCCTGGTCGGTCTTGGAACTCCGAATCGTGATTAACAATTCCGTTGGTGACAGGCGTATGTCCTGAAGTAGCAAACCCCCTGGCACCCCCTGACGCATTTGACCCACTACAATTTCACCAATTCTCAATGCGCCAAAAAAGGCCACTGAGAAGGCGGCCGAAAACAAACGGGCCTCATATTTAGACCAACACACCACCCTAAGCTTCAATCTCATCTTAGTGAGAAGGTCAAAAGAAATTGGGTTCCTGGTAGGGGAACGGGGAGGACAAAGCCTGCCCCAACCCTCCATGGCCTTACGCACCACAAATTTGGCGCAAGGGTCCCTATTAAAAAACAATTTCGAGAAAAACGAAATGGCCGCAGACTGGAGCTTTATGGTCCTGGCAGCCCTTCCCAGGTGAAACAGGTGTGCCAAATATTGAAGCACCTGGGAAGAAGAGGGGCGGGCCGCTCCCTCCACCGCGAGCGACTGACTGCGAAAAGTTAAAAAGTCAGTCCAAGCTTTCTGATAAGCCCGCAGGGTAGAGGGGGAAACAGAAGCAGCTACTCCCTGCAAGACTAGCAGCTGCCAAGGTTCCAAAGACGATCCGGGAAAATCTCCGGCTGATGTTGTGCGTCTGGAACCAGGGACCTGAAGCGCTCCATCTGAAATCGTGACAAAGCGTCAGCTATATCGTTGGCCACGCCCGGGACAAAACGCGCTGAGAAAATAATGTTAAAACGCAGGCACTGCAGCACGAATGCCCGCAGCAGAGCCGATACCCGAGTTGACTTAGAAGATTGTTTCGCAAGGACAGTCACCACAGCCTGGTTGTCTGACCAAAAGCATACGCGGCGGTCCTTGAAGTCGTCAACCCAAATATGGACTGCAACTGCTATAGGAAAGAACTCAAGAAAAGTTAAATCCCGCGTGATTTCAGTGTCCTGCCAGGCAGGGGGCCATCTTTGAGCGCACCACCTGCCATTCCAAAACAAACCAAATCCCAGGGAACCCGCTGCATCGGAGTGTACTTGGAAATCGTTGTGCAGGTTTAAAACATCCTGCCACAAGGATACCCCATTGTATTCCTCCAGGAATACCAGCCACATCCTCAAGTCAGCCTTCTCACCCTGCGATAAGCGCACCCGGTGATGAGGCCGACGCAGGCCAACGGTGCGTTTGTTCAAACGCGCACAAAAGGGGCGACCAGGCGACACCACTTTACAGGCAAAATTAAAGTGACCCAGCAACGATTGCAGCTGGCGAAGCGTCACTTTTTCCGGCACCAGCATTTCCTCAATCACCCGTCGAAGCGTGGTGATCTTCTCCATAGGTAAGCTGGAAGTCTGGTTAACGGTATCCAAAAGGATACCCAGGTACGTGAGCCTGGTAGTTGGGCCCTCAGTCTTATCCTCCGCAAGGGGCACGCCCAGCTCCTTGGTAAGGTCGTTAAATGCCTGTAGCAGGGTGACACAGTCACCCGTATCGGCCGCAGAAACCATTAAAAAATCATCCAAATAATGAGTGACCCCCGTTAATCCGGTCTTAGCGCGAAGGGCCCATTCCAAAAACGTACTAAAGCACTCGAAGGCCGCACAGGCTACGGAGCAGCCCATTGGCATGGCCTTATCAAAATAATAGGCGCCTTCAAACTGAAAGCCCAGCAACCAAAAATCATGTGGATGAATTGGTAATAATCGAAAAGCCGATTCGATATCACATTTTGCCAACAAGGCCCCCGGCCCAAACTTTCTGATCATTTTAATTGCCTGGTCGAGAGAAGCGTATTTGACCGTACAAAGCTCCGGAGGGATCACGTCATTCACGGACGTGTCCCTAGGGTGAGACAAATTATGAATGAGCCTAAACTCACCCGGAGCCTTTTTGGGGACGATTCCCAAGGGAGAGAGATGCAGATTGGGAAAAGGCGGAGACTCAAAAGGACCAGCCATACGCTGGAGGGCTATTTCTTTGTTAACCTTCCGCCTTGCGACCTCGTGCATCTCTCTCACCGACTTCTGGTTCCTAGGATTCCTAGCCAGGGGAACCGAAGCTATCGGAATCCGGAACCCGAAGGAGAAACCCTCCCGAAGATATGCAGCCGCCTCAATATTGGGATAGGAGGCTAACCAGTGTTTAAGGGCCGGTAACTTAATGGGAGAAAAAGCTAACTGAAGCAATTCACTTTGATGTGGAGGCTGCGGGGGGGGGGGCGGGGAGGGCAGGGGCGGAGCCCCTTGGAGCCTGCCTGAATCCTCCCCGACCCCCACGAAAGGGCCGCCGGCCCGCATAGCAGTTAACAACCGGGTGGCTACCGCCACACCGGTCACAAGTGTGCGCATAAATACACTGCGGGCGCTGACACAGTCCTTTATTGAAGTCCCAGCAGCGCAATTTGGGTACTGCCTTAAAAGGCTGGGTCTTAGACTTTTGCTGCTCGGCGGGTTTTCGGGAAACCGACGGAGCCACATACGTGGTCCAAAGGTCCAAGTCTTTCCTGTCAAAGCGGGCGGTGTCAATGTTTGACGCCCGCCTACGAAATCGCTCATCATAAGCAATTGCGGCCGCTTCCCCCGCCATGTTATATGCTGACCTTACGATGGACTGGTACACGATAAGGTGTAGAGCCCTGCGAGGATATGCCGCCACAACTACCCCTGAAAAAACTTGGTAACAATCGAGCCAGCGCTCGAAAGTCCGCTCCACCTTCCTCTCTCTGCTTTTTCTCTTAGTACTAACGATGGCCTTCCCCTGCTCGGGGACCACGTCCTCTGGCGGGGCCAAGTCAAAAATGTCTACGTATTTACCATTAAGAATCCTAGATCTCAGTTTAGAGGACAGATGGCTACCCGGAATAATATCCCTAGTACTGTTGGTAGAAAATGTGGTTTCAGGGACCAACTCCCCATTGAGACATTCTTGTACAGCTCCGTAACGAGCACGATGGGAATTCGCTCGACGAGCCCAGGCCCAACGAGGGAGCCCCGAATCCACTTCCCCGTAAGCCCAGTACAATCCCATGGAATGATCAGAATCCTCGGAGCTAGAGGACGAACCTGAGGTGGTTGAAGCAGAGGTATCGTCCTTGCGCCTCTTGGCACGCCTCCTGGAACGACTTTTGCGATGACGTTTGCCGCCCTGCGACACTCTAGCCGGCACTGGGAGGGCCTCCTCGCCGGATGCGGACGACAGCGCCTCGCGTCGCGAGGCCACGGCAGAAGTCTGGGGTGGAGCAACGGGTGAGACAACAACATTAGAGGAGGCCCCCGTCTGCCCCACCTGCCCCTGCCCACTTACTCTGCCCTTGGCCTGCCTCCTCCTCCTGGTGCGCCGAGGCTGCTTCCCCTCGCTTCGTCGTTTGACGGGAGGGGCCGCCGGCGCCACCAGAGGCGTGGAGGAGGCATTCGGAAACATAACGCCAGATGGCGCGACAACGTCGTCTTCGGAAGTATCCGCTGGTCCCGACGTGGTCTCGGGCAATTCAGTAATGGTTGCCATAGTAAACAGGGGCTGTGTCACCACCGCCGGGGCCTGTAGGGGATCCTGGGACGGACCTGCAGAGGTAGAGGGAGCAGAAAGAGGGGCTGGGCCCTGGAAATCTGGAGGCACCGCTGCAGACGCTGGATCATGTCCAGTCTGCTGAGGTACACCCGCAGAGGTAGAAGGGGCCTCGGAAGCGGCTGGGCGCTGTAACAGGGCATCCAACCCCGCACCAAGCTGTGCCAGGGCTTGCGGATCCCCAGCAAGGCTTGCGATGAAGGCCTCCACGCGACCAGCAGCAGTGGGCGTGGACGGAGATCGCAGCCTCCTGGATGCTCCCTTTATCAGCCTCTTTGAGCCCCCAGATGTGGGCGGTCGGGCTGCCATCCTGAGCAGAAATATGAGATAACAACAAAACCACAAAAACAAGGTAAACCGAAAATCCCTTGCTTAGCCAAAAATTTCCCTATCCCCCAGCAGGTGGCGTCACGCCACGCAAAATTGGGGCAGCCCAAAATATGGCGCCCCCACACTATGACTAGGCAGAGAGCCCAAAGCTAGGCCTTGTTAGGCCAAGCTTCAAAACAAACCACACCCCTTAAAAGTAGACCCAAGGGAGGGAGGTGGGATAGCCCAAGCCCCTGCAAGGGAAAAACAGCAATCACAAATAGGCCACCATCCAATTAACAAAGGCAGGAATAGAATTAGGTAAAAATGCCAAACAAGCAGAATCAAAATTAGACTCAAATATAATTAAAATATAAATTGGAATAGGCCAAACAAAAGGAATGGGGAGACCTGCGCGCTGCAAGCAATGCACTCAATGTAAAGCAATGAATACCAATGGGTGAACCACCACTTAAATGGGCAGGCTGCCCAACTCAAACAAGGCCAGCAGATGGCGCAAGTCACCTAAATTCAGCACACAGGCCTCAATAAAGAGCGCCCGATAACCATGCAGAGAATGGGCTTCCCACAGGCTAGCGCAACAGGTAAAATCAAGAACCTCTGGCGCTCGGGACGCCAACGCAGGCGATGGGGAAAATGGCAACGGTCACGTGGCCTCAGAAAAGGCAGGGGCGCTTCCCGCCGCCGCGGAAACGACCGCCCCCGCGAAAGGCTCCCCGCGTCGAAGCAAGTTCCCCCGCGCTCTGGCGCTAACGCCGCGGCCCTCAGAGGCTCGATAGCAGTCCCCCCGCAGCTCCCCCGGAGCACCAATCAGGCCGCGCCGCAAAATCACGAGCCGAAGGCTCGCAATGGAGCACGGGCCCCACTCCCAGATAGCGCCGCCGCCGCAAAGTCGCCGGGCGAGGTAAGCCGGGGGGGGGGAAACAGCTGTTCAGCGGGAGGCAGGCCGTCGGCCGACGCCGCCCCCGCGAAGCCCGGCGAAATGCACTCAGGCGCGAGCGCTAACGCGCCCCAGCGCCACAGGAAAAAAGGTGGGGGTCGGAGTGGACGCTTTTACAGGCAAAGCTCCGACCCTGCTGAGGCCTCCGGCGGCCGCGCGGAAGCGAAATACGCTCCAATAAAAGAAAAACCAGGCCCCCCACGGCCCCCGGACCAGCCCGACTTCGTAGGGAAGCTGCCCCCAAAATGCGCTCAGCGCGCAGGCGCTCGGCCGCTGCAACGGCCACAAAGGCCGGCAAACCGCGGGAAGGCACCACGCACGCCGGCTATCCGGCAAAAGGATCCAACCCCCCCCCCAACCCCCTCAAAGAACACGCTCTAAAGTCGAGCGATCCTCCCAGCCCCACACCGGCCGAGTCCGAACCGTCAGCGGGGCCAAAAAGCAAACGGGAGGGGGGGGGTTGGGCAGGGGGAGGGGAAAGGAACGGGGGCACAAATAACGAAAAGAATAAACAGGGAGGTAAGGGTCCTGGAGACAAATACTAAACCAATCAAAGGGGATAAAAAGCAATAATAACAACCAATACAACCAGAATGAAGATCACAGAGCTCCTTTGCCAAGTCAGGAATCGGTGTTACCAATTCAAACGCCAGGCAAAAATGTGACTAGAAAATGGTGGACGCAGCTTTAAGAGGGGCCCCATCAACCAATCAGGTCCACTGAATTTGCATACGCACCCCCCCCATTACTCAGCATGAGCTGTGGCCTTACACAAACCAAACCCTAAGCTAAATTTCTTAACAGCCCTACCACAATCCGCTTTATATTATATGATATAAAGCGCCTTGTGGTTCTGAAAAGCTGAAAACATTCCTTGTGAACTGCCTTTTCCTGGGATGTATCCAGAAGAAGAAGAAGAAGAAGAAGAAGAAGAAGAAGAAGAAGAAGAAGAAGAAGAAGAAGAAGAAGAAGAAGAAGAAGAAGAAGAAGAACTAGTAGTAATCACAGTAGTAGTGGAAATAGACCTGTACTGCATACAGATTTTATGTGTAATCTTTTCCTCTTGTGAGAGAAGAAACACAATTAAGCAAGCATTTATTCTCAGTGTTTGTGCTACTGCGAAAAGACATTCAAAAAGTATTTTATATGCTTCTAGATTCAGCAATTTGCCCCCTCCCAGTGAAGCAAGGGCCTATGGCATTCCAGTTAAGTTACTGGGGGGGGCACCCACTTTGATTTACTCAGAGAGGGATAATTCCTTGCATTGCATCAGTTTTGTGTTTTGTTTTGTTTTAAGCAAATGGCTGAAATCAAATACACAGATGTATTTGCCATGTGGCTAATATGGTTGCTGCCAAAACCCCAGATATGCATTTGGGTAGCAGCTCACTTTGGAAAATCAGCTTTTAATTTTAGTGGTCAACCAACAATCCCAAATTTGGTTCCAATTTTGTCGGGTAGTTTGAGATGAATGGCATGATTAAATGAATGTCAGGGGTGTCTCCTGTTTAATTCAAAATAAAGGTAAAGGTAAAGGGGCCCCTGACCATCAGGTCCAGTCGTGTCCGACTCTGGGGTTGCGGCGCTCATCTCGCTCTATAGGCCGAGGGAGCCGGCGTTTGTCCGCAGACAGCTTCCGGGTCATGTGGCCAGCATGACAAAGCTGCTTCGGGCGAACCAGAGCAGCGCACAGAAACGGTGTTTACCTTCCCGCCGGAGCGGTCCCTATTTATCTACTTGCACTTTGATGTGCTTTCGAACTGCTGGGGGGGCAGGAGCTGGGACCAAACAATGGGAGTTCACCCAGTTGCAGGGATTCGAACCGCCGACCTTCTGATCAGCAAGCCCTAGACTCTGTGGTTTAATTCAAAATAGGGCAGGGCAAAGGCAGAGCGGGAGCAAGGTGAAGACAGTCTTTAGCCGACAAGGAGCAGCAAAACAAAACTGTCCAGTTGTTCAGACCAGCAAGCCAGCAGAAGCCTTTATATCAGAGGTGGGGACCGTTTTGCAGACTGTGAGCTACACTTCCTTCTGAGCAACTTTTTCCTCTGGCCACATGCCAAGGGTGGGTGGGGCCAGAGGGAAAAGTGGGCGGAGCAACTGGTGCAGATTTTACTTTTACTTTTTACAATAGGCTAGTTTCTGCATGTGCACACATACACACCTCTCCAACCAGGCAAGCAAGAGGCATTATCCAAATTTTATTTATCAGACACCATTCTTGTTTTCTGCTGATGAGTGCACCAGTCACAACTGACAAGAGGCATTCTATTTTTCATGCAAGTATCTGTGTCCAAATACTTTAATTAGTGCAAGAGAAGTGCTCCAGCTGTCCCTTACACTACCATTACAGTCCTTATCACCTTGCATGAAACTGCATTGATCAGAGTAGAAAATACATTAATGCAGTGACCCTAATCTTGCACTCTGTTAGTGGATGCTTGTACTCCGTAAGATATTCAGTCTTAATTATGTGCTGGATTGCAGCCAGTTTCTTTAGAACTGGAATGCCAGTGAATCGTAGGAATAATTAAAGAATATCACATTCAAAATTGCACTTGGCAATGCATGAGAGTCAAAACTCTAGGAAACAGAGTAGACTTCATGAAGCCCTCTGGGATGTGAAATCCTGTGAAAACTGACATTCAAGGCTAATAAATCAGGCTTTATCTAGAGATCTGTCATGGAAATAAAGCCGAATACAAATTTTGAAGGACATATTGGGGTTCCTCTCGAGAGAGAACATTTCAAGGCTGAAAGAATTTTCCTGAGACAACCAGCTATCCCCTGCTCTTACTAATAAAATAAAATAAAATAGTCCTCTCGTTAAAACAAGTAACAAAATAGAGAAGTGCTGAGTATATTACATACACATGCATGTTAACACAACCTTGGTCACACAGACCAACCACAATTTCATCTATCTCTTCTTTGTAATCAGTTCACTCCTCCATCTCAAAATGTCTATTCTGGTTTTGACATAAGCTCCTTGTAAATCTGCCATTTCTTTTCAGCTGCTGATTTATCGCTTCTTGCCAGTCTTGTTTTCTGAGATCTGTTTTTTCCAGGAAATGCCCATTTATCATGGCACATTATCATTTCATGGGCGGCATCTGCAGATATTCTGGCCCTCTACCTGTTTTTCAGCAGAGGCCAATTATTATTTTTAATGGAAACTGAGAAATGCAGCTTTGTTACTGAATATAATGATAGGATGCCCTCAAGTGGCAAAATGCAAACTCCACCCAGAAAACTTCAAGTGATTAATCATACAGCCATATGAACAAGGCACCTGGTACAAGGGCTGATTTCTTTGATACACTCTGGCTTCCTGCTTGTTCAGGAATGAAAGTAGCTTTGCACAGTGCGCAAAGTGCATTGGGTGGAAATCCAAAGAATTAGGTCACCCACTCTTGACACACTATTCTGACATTTTCTCCTGTCAATAAACTGAACTGGTACAAATACATTTTGTCAGCTGTGATGTGATTTTTTTCTAACTAGCAGCCTGCATTCCTCGCTGTTTGTTGCAGACATTTTATTGTCTGATATGAGTGTCAACACAATACTAACTGACCTGTGCAGAGTGCCCATTCTCCAAATCTTTCTCCTCGCATTTCCAGCAATGTTCTCCAAATGGGCCAACCTTAGAGCTGTGGCTGTAATGGGGGAAAGTCACAAATGATGCTATTACTGCTTTACTGTTTCCCTTCACAGGAAAAGTGGATAAGAGCCCCTGTGCATCCAGCAAAGATATGGATCCACAGAAAAGAACCTCAGGCACCCTGCTTTCTTGGGAAAGAAGGCTTATTCTGAGCCACAATAGTATGTGAAAACAATGCTTGAAACAATACATCAAAATAAAGGTAGAACATTCAAATGTTTCAATCAAACGTGGATCAAAATGTTTTTTAAGAGAGTCCCATTGTACAAACATGCTAGACCAGCTTCCCCCAATATGATACTCTCCAGATGTTTTAGTCTATAATAGCCACCAGCCCCAGCCAGTGATGATGGGACTTGTATTCCAAAACATCTAGAGGGCAGCAGGCTGGCTAAAGCTGTGCTAGACCAGGGGTAGGCAACCTAAGGCCTGGGGGCCAGGTGCAGCCCAAGCGCCTTCTCAATCCAGCCCGCGGACAGCCCGGGAATCATCATGTTTTTACATGAGTAGAATGTGGCATTCTATTACCATTGTTGGGTGGCAATGTGAGAAAATTTATAAATTTTGGAATTTAATTAATGAGAAGTTTAAAAAAGATGCCAAAGTTAACGTTCGAAAAGAAACCAGAAATATTTTTGTTAAGCATGGTACCCGAAAATATCCCAGACGACAGAAAAAGCATACTTCTGTACACGTGCGCTGCAGCCAGACTCCTTATTGCTCAAAATCGAAAGGGAGAAAAAAATCCCGACAGTTCTAGAATGGCAGGAAAAACTGGAGGAATTCATGAATCTAGCTAAAATGATGGCAGCAATCAGGAATATCCCGAAGGAGAAATGTAAAATCGAATGGAAGTATGTTGAGGCCTATCTGATTAAATAAAATTTTAGTACTGAATTGGTGATTTGTTTAAATTGAAAGATATGCATGGAAATATAAAGAAGGTACATATTGAATAGTATAGAGAAATAATGTATAGTGAATTTATGAGATAATGCAAGATAAGAAGAATTTATCTTAAAAGGAAGCAGTGTTATCAGTAGTAGGGAGTCAATTTTTAATTTTATTATTTCTTTCTTGTTTAGTTTTTGTATGTTTTATTCTGTAAATTATGATTTGATGATTTTATGTTGGGATGTTTCCCCCCCCCTCTTTTTTCTTTCTTTTTTCTTTGACCATGTAAACTTTTTTAAAGGAATGAAATAAAGTTCTTTTTATATTTTTTTAAAAAATCATGAGTAGAATGTGTGCTTTTATTTAAAATGCATCTCTGGGTTATTTGTGGGGCATAGGCATTCGTTCATATATATTTTTTCCAAAATATAGTCAGGCCCCCACATGCTCTGAGGGACGGTGGACCGGCCCCCTGCTGAAAAAGGTTGCTGAACCCTGTGCTAGATTAGACTAGACTAAGGAGGAAACAGTTGGAAAATGCAACACAATGTTGCAGTGGCTTTGCTGTGAGATCCAGCCAGCCACATCACCCTCCAGGGAACCATGAACTGTAAAGGCAGTGGTTTGTTTTTTCTAGAAAAAGAGTTTGCCGGTACACACCATGAAGTTGTTACAGTAAGTGCCACACTTTGTAACAATAAGAAAAAAGGGGGTTCCAGTACCCTTGAATACCCCATGAAAAGAGTACTGTGTAAAGGGTTCAATCAGGTAACCTTCAATATTCCAAAAGGATATACAGTGGTACCTCGATTTATGAACACAATTGGTTCCGGAAGTCTGTTCATAAACAGAAGCGTTCATAAACTGAAGCGAACTTTCCCATTGAAAGTAATGGAAAGTGAATTAATCCGTTCCAGATGGGTCCGCGGCGTTCGTAAACCGAAAATTCGTAAACCGAGGTGTTCATAAACCAAGGTTCCACTGTATTTGTTAGTCCTAATTGGGGTGGAGGTTTTGTGTGTGTGTGTGTGTGTGTGTGTCCATGTCCTTTTGGTTTTTGAAGATATTTCACAGTCCTCCATAGGTTGAAGTTCATCTGAGCATGCTCATAGCTCCCCCATATTTTCCACTGCTCCTGTTTTGGTTCCAGTTCTGCTAGGGTTTGACCACTTGAGTTCACTATAAGAGTGAATGACAAACAAAAAAGGTAGAGGCACTTATGAAAGGTCTAGGTCTCTGAAGCAGACAGGTGCTCCTTTCTTAGTTACATTGCATAACCACAATTGAGCAAAGCTATTTCACACAGTTGGGCCTCTGAGAAACTCAGACAACCAGTTTATTCTCCACCAAAGCCACATTAGAGAGTGGGGATGGGAGACCTCGCAATCTGCGTGGTTTCTTGAGCAAGTGCTAGTCAGCTTAGCAGAGTCAGGTGGAGGGCAAAGATAACAAAACCAATTACACTGGAAATAAAAACTAATTTACACTCTGCCAGTAGGTGTGCCAAAGTAAGTTTTCAATTTGAAATATTTGGTTATAATATAACAGGTACAATACAAGGGGCGGGGGGGGGGGGCAGCAGGGAGGAAAGTAGAGGGAAGAGCAGATGTACCTGCTAATATTATTGCCAAATGATCACCAAGATTTTAAAAGATTCTGGTACTAGCAAAAGAGTCACCACTAAAGAATGGGGCAAGGCTGTGCCTTAGTGTTGCTTCTTGCTGAACAGTTAAGAGGAAAATGAGTAGATTTTGCATTAGACCCCCAACCCCAGTCCTACACTTGACTCTACCCCTGCCCACCATGTCTCCAGGATTTTAGATTTCAAGATTTGACAACTCTAATATTAGGAATGCAGGTTTACCCTTTTCCTCAGGGTCTCCAGAAATATGTCCCAGAATATGTGGCCAAAACCGAAACCATTTCCCTTAGAATCTAACCACCTAGCCTTCTTCCCTCGATCTTACGTTACTCCATACATCAGGGGTCAGCAAACTTTATCAGTAGGAGGCCGGTCCACTGTCCCTCAGACCTTGTGGGGGGCCGGACTATATTTTGAAAAAAAAATGAACAAATTCCTGTGCCCCACAAATAACCTAGAGATGCTTTTTAAATAAAAGGACACATTCTACTCATGTAAAAACATGCTGATTCCCAGACCATCCGCGGGCCGGATTTAGAAGGTGATTGGGCCGCATCTGGCCCCCGGGCCTTAGTTTGGGGACCCCTGCCGTACAGCAACAGGAAACCAGGACTAGACAGTCTCTTGAACATGGAGGCTCCATTTAGAACATGCAAGGAGCTCTGCTGGATCACACCAAGGTTCCATTTTGTCCAGCATTTCCAACAGTAGCCAGGCCTTTAAGAAGCCCCACTAGCTGGGCTTGAAGGCAATAACCCTCCTTTGTCATCCCCCCTATCCAAAATCTGGCAAGTGGCCTGCAAATTCATCAGCAGTTGAAAATTCATCAGCAGTTCAATGCTGATTTCTTCAATATACACCTTTTAATGTGTTTTTGCCTAAGACAATGATATTTTGGAAAGCAATTTCCCCTGATATATTGCATTTTTGCAGGTCGTCTTCACCAATATATGCATTTGTATGCACACTTTACAGTACAGTGGAACCTCGGGTTGTGGACGTAATCCGTGACGGAGGCACGTCTGCAACCTGCAGCGTCAGTAACCTTAAGCGCTGCGTCTGTGCATGTGCATGATGCAATTTGGTGCTTCTGCACATGCGCAAAGCACGATTTAGCACTTCTGCACATGCACGAGCAGCGAAACCCAGAAGTAACCCTTTCCGGTACTTCCGGGTTTCCCGTGGTCTGTAAACTGAAAACGCATAACCTGAAGTGTCTGTAACCTGAGATACCACTGTACTATGTACACTTTTGTGTAGATTACCTACCTGGAGAACTGCATCGCAAAATTCGGATGTGTGTGACTTTTGAAAGATGGTTTTGGTTTGCATCTTGTTTTGGAATGTGCAAACTGGCTAAGCAAACTGAATTGCTTTTCTCCTCTAGCCTGCCTCATCTTTTCCATCCAGTCACCTAAACAGCAAGGGAATAAGCTTGTTCTTTGAAAGCCAGGAGCAGGAGGAAGACAAAAGGTACAGGAGGTTGAGACCACAGAGAGAAATGACTGGCCCCTCCTAGAATGTTTGTTTTTAAGCTGGCTATAAAAGACACTGTGATAGAGAAGGCCAGTATGGGTCTCTTGGTGAATCCACGCCCCCTTAGATGTTTTTGGATAGCCACTTCCACAAGTCCGAGCAATTGGCCATACTGTCTGCAGCTGATGGAAGTTGGAGAGCCACAGATTGCCTTCACATGGTCTATTGGCTGGAGAGCTGGACTTACTTGTTGGCCTCTCTGGGACGCAAGCCTGGGCAGTGTGTATGAAAATCCTGGGCTGCACAGATTGCAAGACCTTCCTCTCAACCTCACTGATGTGATCCAAAGGAAAGCAGAGCACCAGCTTGGCTGCAGAAGTTGTTGGAAGGAGGCGTTCAAGGCGCCATCCAACCGTCTTAGGGACTCCACTCTGGATTTGTGTAGCGTTTACTCCTTAGCTCAAGGGTCAGAAAACTTTTTCAGCAGGGGGCCGGTCCACTGTCCCTCAGACCTTGTGGGGGGCTGGACTATATTTTGGGGAAAAAATATGAACAAATTCCTATGCCCCACAAATAACCCAGAGATGCATTTTAAATAAAAGGACACATTCTACTCATGTAAAAACATGCTGATTCCTGGACCGTCTGCGGGCCTTAGTTTGGGGACCCCTGTTAACTTTTTCTTCTTCCAAAGATGTTGTGCAAGGCAGCCTACTGCCTACTCTCTAATCTCTCTCTGACTCACCTATTTCACAAATTTGATCAAATTTTGTGAGGGTCACCAACTACGCTGCCCTGAGCGCCCTGTTTTTGTTTGCTTGTTTTTCAATAATAAATAGGGAAGTAAGTTGATAGGGTAAAGGAGAGAAAAGTAATCACTTCATCAAAAAGCACCTCTGTGAGAAAGAATTGTCAGGACTTTTGAAGAACAATATCCAAGCTATTCAAGATTTCCTCTTTTTTCTTTTTTTCCCCAATCTTGCTTGTAAGGATTTATCAGAAGGGTGAAAAAATATATATATCAGGAGAAATAAGAGTATAACAAATGGTTACAGCTGCAAACTTTTCATTGGCCATTCAACCGCACCAAGTTTCTAAAGTGAGCAAGTTTCCATCAAGCACACTGCCGTAACTCAATTGGAACAGAGCTATATCTCCATTTAATAATCCTGAACTGTCCTGAATTTAGCAAATCAGATCTCTCTCCATACTGTATGGGAGATACAGCATTCCCTTTGCAATTCTTTAATTACAAAGCTGAAAAGGGAGTTTCATGAAGTCCTTATTTGGATGGGTATTGCTGCAATGGATCTATGTTGATGATGACCAGATGGTGACGGTCTCATGAGCTCGAAAATTTTAAGCTGTCAGTTGCTGACTCTTCCTTTTCTACTGTAAAGACTGCACAACCATGCTTTCTCTTCCACGGATGTGCTGTGCTTTTAGAGTGGCAAATATCATTTTTGTCTCCCATGCCCACACGAAAAGGGATCACTGCAGATTTCGGGCGGCCAATAAAAAAATTAGCATCATTTGAAATTTGAAGCACGTATGGCATTCCTCCTCAAGTAAAAATATTTGAGGAATTTCAAAGGAAGCCAAAAGCATTTCTATCTGTCCAACAAAATTCCCAGGGGTGGTTTTGCACATCTCTAACTAAAAAGACTTTACAATCCATACCAGAAAAGTTAAGCAATACCTTATTACAGTGGTTTTCTGGGGTTTTTTTTAACAACAGAGAACACTTTCAACATTGATTTGTCTGCAGAAGAACTCCCGAGTAGCTGCCAAGTAACTCCTTCATGTTTCAGACAATTCAGGGGGTACTAGCCACACCTGTTGGGTGTCCCCCGTGACTCATTTGGACAGACGTCATGGGGTAGAACATGCCTGGCATGTCTTGGTGTGTGCAGATTTCTCGACAGAGGGGAACTAACTCTCAGCCTACCCTACCTCCCAAGGCTGTTGTGAAGATAAAAGGGTTGGTGGTGAGGGAAAGACAATTTACAAAGCCTGCAGCTCCTGGGATAAAAAGCAATATACAAATATACAATACCAGGGAGCAGCAAATTCTCTAAGCGTATGCAATTTCACCTCATTGCCAACTGTGATTTTAAAAGGTATCCTTGAAGTCTATAGGAATTGTAACTTACTATAGTGGTAAAGTGTTTGGTGATGTTGCAGTTGTGTTTGCTAATTCATTTTATATTTTTGATTTGTGGTCACTGTATATTAATAAATAAGAGCCCAGTGATGACAAGCAGACCAGTCGTTGCTGTGTTGTGGGACATGGAATTCAGGTGGAGGGGGATAGCAATACCACGTTTTTTATCAGTAGGAAGGAAACCTCATTTATTTCAAGAGAAGTGCTTCTGAGCAATAGATACCAAAGCCAGCCAACTGCGTTCTATATTGTGGAGGTAGCATGCTTGGGGAGCGAATAAAATAATGTAGACCCTGTGGGAAATAATGATGCAGCCAAAATAAAATTTCATGTTTTGCTAGATAAGCAAAGGGTTAAGACACACGGAGTTCCCTCTGTAAATTCCTAGAGGCGGGGCTCTGTGAGGTCACATCCCTTTGCTTGTCCTGGCAGGAAAAGCAACAACAGGAAAATAATATTCACTGCTTCCTTCCTGCTCAGATCTCTCTCTCTCTCTCTCTCTCTCTCTCTCTCTCTCTCTCTCTCTCTCTCTCTCTCTCCCTCCCTCCCCCCCCCCGCCCTTTCCTGGTTCCCTTGGAAGATTACTGAAAAGGCACAGTGCTCCCCCCATTGCAAAAACTGATACTCCCCCCTCCTACCGGTAGTTGTAATTTCCAAGAGTGATTATGACTCTGTCCAGAAACATCCCCATAGGTACCATTTCAGTCTCCAATAAGTATATATAGGACCTTTCACTTTAACCATTCATGCTTTAAACATTTGTCCTGAGGCTCACCCGTTGTCTAAGTAAGCAAGAAGCAAAGGCAGGCCTCTTTGTACTTCTCCCTCCGAGGAAGGGCTCAAAGTACATGAAACACAGTGTGCTCAGCAATTCAAATCAGCAACTGTGTTCTTTTTGGTGCCTTTGCTGTCAGCGAGATAAACTTGTGAACCACAGAGCTTTTCAGACGGCGTTCTTCAAAGAGGCTCTCCTTAAGAAAGCAATTGATTTTCTTCCTATCGGACCACACAGTGAACGCCTCTCCACCATACAAATTAGAGGTGGCCCATTTCTCCCTTGCTGGGGTCCTTCTTTTATTTATACAGTATGAAGCCTTGAGAGAGAATACTTTTATAGCAAAGAGTAAAAGGGGGGGAAAGAAAAAGAAAAACCTTCAATGTTCTCATTGTTACTGAAGCTCAGAACCTTTCGGCAAAAGGAAAATGGGAAAATCCAACCACTGGCATTTTGAAAGTTACTTTTTATTTCCATTTCTTATATTTTATCTAGCCTCAGAGCTGAGACTGGAAGTGGAGCATGGGTCCTGATAAGAAACTGTGATACAAATGGGATGGCTGGGGCACTTTCACTGAGAATGTCTACTAGTGGAAGAATCTTGCTGTACATATTACATGTGCATATTAAGAGGTTGACCCTGACTAGCAGCAGCGGTGGAGCAAGCCGATTGGCTGCCTGGAGCGGCACATGTGCCCTGCACCCGGGGGGGGGGGGCAGCCACCCACAGGGGCAGGGCCAGCCGCCCGTGGGGCAGGGCGAGCCAGGGCAGGATGCTCTGCGGGGCTTCCGAGGAGTCCGCCTCCCTCTTCCCACTCAGCTGCCCTACAGCTGAGGGGGAGATGGCGGGGGGACCGTTTTTTGTTTTTTTAAAAAGATTTTTATTCAATTTTCCAAATAAACAAACAACACACAAACAAAAACAACACAAAACACAATTTCAATCTTTCTTATATCTCCTCATCCTAATTTCAATGGCTCTGCTGAGCTATGACTTCCCTCCCTCCCGCCATTCGGCTTTGTTGGTCACTCTTATCCCGCAGTTCATTTTTAATATACATTTTAGCTCAGTTCGTAGGATTTATCTCAGTCCCACAAGTGTCTTCAAACTCTTACAGTTCTTCTCCATATAGTCAATGAATTGACTCCATTCTCGTTGGTACTTTGTTTCTCCTTGGCCTCGAATTCCATAAGTCATATTTGCTAATTCTGCATAGTCCATCATTTTCATATGTCACTCCTCAATCGTCGGTATCTCCTGTGTTTTCCATTTTTGGGCTTCTAAAGTCCTAGCCGCGGTTGTAGCATACATAAATAGTCTCTGATCACCTTTTGCAATTTCATCTCCCATTAACCCCAATAGAAAAGCCTCAGGTTTTTTAGGGAACGTATACTTAAACATCTTTTTCAACTCATTATATATTATTTCCCAAAATCTTTTAATTTTCTCGCATGTCCACCACATATGATAAAATTCTCCATCTTTCTATTTGCATTTCCAGCATGTTTTACCACTCATTCTATACATTTTAGCTATAGGAGATGACGGCTGGACCATTTGGGGCAGCATGGAACCTGCGGGCACCCAAGCCACCACTCGCAGGAGAGATGCATGGCTCAGGCACACTGCAGGCCCTGCAGTGAATGCCGCCCGGCATTTTGTCACCCCCTCTCGGTGGTGAAACCTGGGGTGGACTGCCCCCACCGCAGCTCCCTTCCTCCACCGCTGACTAGCAGACAGAAAGGAGAAGCTGTGTGGATTAAGGAAGCTCATCAATAGAGGACAGGCAAGACTACCCAAAGTTGTGATCCCTCAATAGGTCACACCATGACTATACTTGATCAGAGCATGTCCAATGGAAAAAGAATCATTGCATTGCTTGTATGTTTCTTTTGGCCCTGGTTTCATGATGAAGTTGCCAGGTTTTGAAACGCTTTCAAATTATGTGTTTGAATTATGGTGCTGGAGGAGACTCTTGAGAGTCCCATGGACTGCAAGAAGATCAAACCTATCCATTCTGAAGGAAATCAGCCCTGAATGCTCACTGGAAGGACAGGTCGTGAAGCTGAGGCTTCAATACTTTGGCCACCTCAT
This sequence comes from Zootoca vivipara, assembly GCF_965207765.1. Classification (NCBI taxonomy): domain Eukaryota; kingdom Metazoa; phylum Chordata; class Lepidosauria; order Squamata; family Lacertidae; genus Zootoca; species Zootoca vivipara. The sequence continues at coordinate 7,862,182 of NC_142583.1, read as the reverse complement.
GAGAAGAGAGAGACTCCCTGGAAAAGACCCTGATGTTGGGAAAGATTGAGGGCCCTAGGAGAAGGGGATGACAGAGGACGAGATGGTTGGACAGTGTTCTCAAAGCCACCAACATGAGTCTGACCAAACTGCGGGAGGCAGTGGAAGACAGGAGTGCCTGGCGTGCTATGGTCCATGGGGTCACGACTAAACGACTAAACAACAACAATCCTAAAAAGCACATTTAAAAAGAAACCAGAAGTGTTCCTCCTGAACATAATTCCAGAGGATATCAAGAGTGTCAATAGAACGTTGATGATGTATGGAATAGTAGCAGCAAGAGTTTTAGTAGCGAGAAACTGGAAAAGTTGTAACACACCCAGCATACTTGAGTGGCAATTGTTAATGAAAGAATATGCACAGCTAGCAAAATTTACAGGAAGAATCAGAGGGCAGACAAAACAATAAATAAAAAAGGAATGGAAGATTTTTGACGATTATTTAGCGAATAATTAGATATCTAAAAGTCAACCGGCAGAGTACACCTGAACCCAATATAAATTAAAGAAGAGGTAATGATGTAAATTGATTAAGAATTGTGCGATATAAAAAGGTTAAAAGTTTATGAATTACAGAGAGGTAAATTGGAAGTCAGCATTTAAATATTTTCTTTGTTTTTGTTTAATACCTTATGTGTTGCTTTTTATGTGGCATTTGGTATTTGTTTTTTGTTTGTTTTTCGTTGTCGTGTGTGTTTTTGTTTCTGTGTTTTGCTTTCCCCCGCTTTTTTCTTTCTTTCTTTCTTTCTCTCTCTTTTTTGTTTTTGTTTTTGTTTTATTTTGTAAAAATATGTAGATGAAGAATGTTTTGTGTTTGTGTTTGTAATTCTGTTGTTTATTAATGCTTTTAATGAGAAAACTAATACAAATTTATTTTATATAACAATCCTAAAAAGCAAAAAAGAGGACAGCCTGAGCCGCAGGGCCACACCCACACATCTCTTTCCCCAGCTCAGGCTGGCAGCGGCCATGGTGTGCAGAGCACCTGCACCCATGCTCCTCTTTCCCCAGCTCAGGCTGGCAGTGGCCATGGCATGCAGAGCAATCCAAGTCCAAGTCCAAGCCGCCTGAGCCCGAGCCCCTCAAACCATCCAAAACCTGGTCATTTCCTTTAAAATGTAAAAATCCACCCGGGTGGGCATGTTGGCCCACAAAAACAAGACATGTCCAGGTGTTCCTGGACATATGGCAACCCTACCCCAGACAATTTACATCCGTTGGTTTCTGTTGATATCTACGATCTATGCAATTCAATGTTTTCTTTTTTTATTCCTTACATGTATCAAACACACATGATGACGATGGAAAGACCCAGGTTTTGCTCCTAAAACACCAGGTCCCATCTTTTATATCCCATTTGCACAATGCGCCCCTGAAATGAATTCTCAGTGCCTTATTTTGTTTTCATATGTTGTCACTTTTTTATGGCCAGGGGTCTCAGAAAGTGGTCTGCCCCCCCCCAATTTTAGAGGGCCGGAATTTAGGTGTCATTTGCCTGCACCGAATTGCTTTCAAATGGACGGACACCTGAATGGACACCGCCATCATAATTGTGTGCCAAGGTATAATGGCATGTGACTTGTCTTGGAACAGCGTGAAAGAATTTGGCTTTTTCTAAGCCCTTTCATTGCTGAAAATAATTGCCACATCTGAGTGTTCACCGGATTTTGCTTCGGGTGTGGATATGCTCTGTTGCCTGCTGTTTATATGCACTGAGGGTTAGCGAAAAACATCGCGATATGGTCCCAACTCACAAAATGAGTTCTGTTCCACCATATAAAAGCAGGAATGCCAAACCTGTGACAAAAGTGAGGCCTAGACTGCCTTTCTGGAATTTACCTGGGACCCTTTGAAGATACAGCAGCTTCTCTCCTAATTGTAATTGTTCATTTGCATGGAATTATAAATACTTATTATTAGGTATAATAGTAAGATACATAGCTACACTGTCATCAGACCTTGAACGGTAGACAAAATTAATTTAATCAGCTATTACTAGACAGCAAAATTTGATTGAACTGCCATTTCACCCATTTTGTGTAGATGCGCTAGAAATTTTAAATTGAGACAAATAGCTATTTTAAGTGGGGGAAATGAGAGAAAATGGGTCCATATCCAGAGGAGGCGCCTGTAATATTCTCATCCTAAGATGTACAGATAAATCACTTTGCAAAGAACTAAGCAACAGTGGCTTTTTTGTGCATCTAGTGACCAAACTCCGATTAGGCTATGCAAATTGGATGCAAGGCATAAAATTAGGCAAAGCTCTTCACCATTTAGAGTGCAGAAATGGCAGCTAATTCACAATTATACATTATACCAGAGTCATTTTCGATTCACTAGGCATTTCTAGATGCTTATGGGATGACCCAGGCCATTTCTGATAGGATAAAGGAAAGTTGTGAAAGGAGCAGGATGTGACAGTAAATAAACAGGGGTGGGGAGATTTCTGGACTTGCTGGCTGAGAGAAGAGAGTATTAGAGGCAGAGCGGCAGATCACGTAGTGATTTCATGTTCTTTATTGCAGCTTGTAAAACAGTGAATGAATCCCACCTCCCCCAAACCTCTGGCTTTATATACATTATTTACACAATGGGTCCCGTCTGATTGGCTGAATCTGCTTCCCTCCTGGAGCCTGATTGGCTGCTCCAGCAGGCCAATCAGGTTGTTGCATTCTAGGATCCTACCTACCTATTGCTTTAGGATCCAAGCTTAGTACATAACAATTCCTTAAATATTTTGGTGATAAAGGTGTACATTTCAACGATATAGAGTCAGTCAGAGATGACAGAATTCTGATCAGAGGGAAAAGTGCGAGAATGAACTAAGAATTCTTCTCTCCCCCTCCTCCCCGACTCCTAACATGTTCAAATTGTCCCTATAGCCCTGGTCTCTCATCCTGATGAAAGCGGCAAATCATATGAACAATCTGAAAGTCTAACGGAACACAGTGGGGATTACTTCTGAGCATAGGAATTTTTTTCCTTAAAAAGAAAGAAAGAAATCTGCTGAAGCCATTTCCCTTCTTCCTATATTATAAAATACAGTGGTACCTCTACTTATGAATAACTCTACTTACGATTTTTTCTACTTACGAATGGAGCTCCGTCCGCCATCTTGGATGCGGTTTAGATAGGATTTTTTCTACTTACGAATTTTTAGATAGGGTTGCTTCGACTTACGAATTTTTTTCTCCCAATGCATTCCTATGGGATTCGACTTACAAATTTTTTCGACTTACAAATGTGTGTTCGGAACGCATTAAATTTGTAAGTAGAGGTACCACTGTAGTGTAAATGCAAATGTAATATGAAAAAGAACATCATACAAGTATGTGCACTTAGAATCGTAAATTGACTCCTAAAATCCCATAACAACACATAATGTTGTGTAAACTTCACACACACACACACACACACCACCACCAAGGTTTGTGAGGCATATTCTGAACTCTTTTGAAACTTTGTAAGATATCTTGAAAGATGCAGCTAGTTAGAACTAACATTTGAGTTCTGCAGAGCTATCCATGAAAAACCTTTTGAATTTCACAAAAGCGAATCAGCTGTTTTATCTGAAAATAAAATCTGCCGGAGCACTTTCTTTTTGTGAATTCCACAGCAATATAATGCATTTCATTTAGATTTGGAGGCAGGATCCCCGCACTTGCTTTACTTAATCTCTCCAAGCCTCGAAAGCTTTGCAGAAGATTTCAAATTCATTCTTTTTCATTGAGCTGTATGTCTAAATGCTGCAGCCTGCTCAGCAATGTGGTGGATGGTCAGAGGGAAAGTGAAGAGTTTCCTAATTAAAAGAGTTGCATATATGTCATAGTGTAACTTCAAAAATAATATAATTAGAGGTCTATAACATCTATTTTTATTGATATTACTGTCGTCGTTTTAAAAACCCAGCAGATTTGGAAATTTAGCAGCGTAATTTGTATCCCTCACTCTTGCAACCAGAGTCCTTTAAATCTAAGTATGTCTGAATCCTCCAGCTCTAATGTACAGTACTTACTGAAACTCTTTTGGCTTCTCTTGAAGTTCCTTCTACATTTTGCCTGAGAGGGAATCTTCAAATCTCCTTTAGATTTCACTTTGGGAGAAAAATGATAAGTTATGGATGCATAGCACTCCCAAAGACAAGCCTTTATACTGTAGTCTTATTATGGACAGGCAAAATGATTGCCACATAACCAAAAATAGTTCCATGGCATAGTTAAGCTTTCATGAACTAGTACCAGCTAGTCAAATGGACAACCACCTTCCTGGTTGTGCCCTTCACATGGAGTTCCCAGTTGTGCAAAACTGTGCTTGAATTGGTGGGGCGGGGCAGAGGGGTAAAGAGCCTTTAATATATAAAAACCAGTCCCACCTCAGCCAAATTGTGGTCCTCCATGAACTTCCAAAAACCATAGATAGTGAGGAGGTGATCACAAAGGCTGAAGGTCTCAGGAAGTTATTGCATATGAAGTTTAGCTGTTAATTGGCAAGATGAAGAAGATACAAGCTGAATTTCAACTTTCAGTGTTCCTCCTTCTCTTCATTGTGGCTAGCCATCATCGTGATTTCCACATGATATCAGTGGTTGTTGTTGTTTAGTCATTTAGTCGTGTCCGACTCTTCATGACCCCATGAACCAGAGCACGCCAGGCACTCCTGTCTTCCACTGCCTCCTGCAGTTTGGTCAAACTCATGTTCGTAGCTTCAAGAACACTGTCCAACCACCTCATCCTCTGTCGTCCCCTTCTGCTAGTGCCCTCAATCTTTCCCAACATCAGGGTCTTTTCCTGGGAGGCTTCTCTTCTCATGAGGTGGCCCGAGTATTGGAGCCTCAGCTTCAGGATCTGTCCTTCCAGTGAGCACTCAGGGCTGATTTCCTTCATAGGTTTGATCTTCTTGCAGTCCATGGGACTCTCAAGAGTCTTCTCCAGCACCATAATTCAAAAGCATCAATTCTTCTGCGATCAGCCTTCTTTATGGTCCAGCTCTCACTTCCATACATCACTACTGGGAAAACCCTAGCTTTAACTATACGGACCTTTGTCGGCAAGGTGATGTCTCTGCTTTTTATCAGTGGAGATTATCATTTTTTTGAAGAAAGCCCTTTGGGCGGAGGCGTAGCAAGGTCAGGTGGTACCCGGTGCAGTTTTTTTTTTGTCACGCTCCCTCACATTGACGGCTCAGAGTAGACTTGAGAATATCTCCCCTGGGCGCCCCATCCACCCACGACTCCCAAGCCTCCCCTGAGCTGTCAAAATGAAGGCAAAGCTGTGCAGCTTCCCTCTTCCCCCAACGGCTTGGGGGAGGCTTGGGAGTTGCGGGCAGGTGGCACGCTGAATGTCACCCCCCTCAGCGATGACACACAGGGCGGTCCCCACCCCCTGCACCTCCCTTCCCTTCGCCTCTGCCTTTGGGATGATGGTACATCATAACTTGGCATGGGCCCAGGGAGAGTCCTGTTGCACTCAGGTTCTGCTATGAGGGCTTCCCACAGGCATCTGCTTGGCCATTGTGAGAACAGGATGCCGAACTAGTTTGACCGCTGGTCTGATCCAGCAAGTTCTTGTGTTCTTATTAGGGGGCAATTAAACGTGGTAACTGGCAGCAGCAAGGATACACAGGAATGCAGGTGAATGTTGCGTCCCCATCCTTGACAGTTACCACCATCCCTTCAAACAGTTCAGCCTTCTCTTTCCTCCTCTTTTGGGACAATTTCGGGAGCCAAAAGTGTGACCCAGCCCTAGAACAAGCTACATGTCTCTTTGTGGTCATGGCTATGAAAGGATGGCTGGAGAATGAATGGCCCAGAAATTATTATTATTATTATTATTATTATTATTATTATTATTATTATTTATTTGTACCCCGCCCATCCGGCTGGGTTTCCCCAGCCACTCTGGGCAGCTTCCAACAAAGATTAAAATGCATTAAAATGTCACACATTAAAAACTTCCCTAAACAGGGCTGCCTTCAGATGTTTTCTAAATGTCAGGTAGTTGTTTATCTCTTTAACATCTGATGGGAGGGCATTCCACAGGCTTGGCGCCACAAGCCCTCTGCCTGGTTCCCTGTAGCTTTGCTTCTCACAGTGAGGAAACCACCAGAAGGCCCTTGGCACTGGACCTCAGTGTCTGGGCAGAACGAGAGCTGGAGGAGAAATTCAGAGGGAGAAGCGAGGGAGAAGAGGCAAACAGGGAAAGAGAATGCATAATAAGAAGAGGTGAACATGGCCTGCAGCTGCACAGCTGACAGCGTCTGAATAGCCAGCCAAATCTTAGGCTACAGGCTTGCAATTGCATCAGTAGTCAAATCACTTTCCCTATGGCAATTCTACAGGAGATATCTAAGCAAAACAAATGTAGCTTATTGCTTGATTTTATTTTTCACTTTCTTTCTCTGTACTCAGCGAATTCCTTAATTCCTTTTGTGGTGATCTTTTTTTGTATTATTGTGTATGTGCTTTGTTGTTTTCCTGCATTTTAAACTTTATTTCAGAGTAAATTCCCATTATATAATATCGAAAGCAGCTTAGCAGAGAATACTACCAAACAGCTAAATGACAGCACATTGGAGGCCAGCATTGTTTGTCCTTGGCTAACTGGAATCTTTTTATTCACAACCCTGCCTGAGGTCAGAAAAGGATGGTTTTTGGTAGGCTTGGTTCTCTGCCTTTGTCTTCCTGCCGATATGGAACATTGAACATGATTAATTGTGTTTCAGTTGCCACATTGGATTATTAGTGTTGCTTTTACCTCATGGTGGGTCGTCAGACAAAGGAAATGTTGGATTGCTAACAACTCAAAAGTTGATGAATTTGTTTGCTGTTGCTCTCTGGGAATTAAAACTATGTTGAGAAAGGACTATTGCTGGATAAATCAGCTAAACCCTTGATTACAACACTGCATTTTGGATTTCAGTACAGATTGTACACGTTCAGAAAAGAAATATTGTGTATATGAGTGGGGGTGGGGATTATTTCCAGTGCGATTTTGTCTTTAGGATGACTGAGCCCTGGTTCACACACAAATATAGGAGTTGCACTGCCAACCCAACATATTTGTATATGCCAGGCCTTACAAACAAAATCTGCCTTGAGACCTTTCAGAATAAGGTTGTGTTGGCAGAGCCTACTTGTTTTGAGCCCAAAGCATGTGGGTTTTAGTCTTGCCACTGCCATCCTCTCACCTCATTGCCCCAAGCGTACCAAGTTTCATCCCTGGACTGTGAGGAATAACCTTTAAGCACCAAAATCCCCCTGAGTCTTGGCCCTCCATTTGTAGTAAGGACTTTCAGAAAAGTTTAAATGATGACCCTTGCTAAGGTAAAGGTAAAGGGACCTCTGACCATTAGGTCCAGTCGTGACCGACTCTGGGGTTGCGCGCTCATCTCGCATTATTGGCCGAGGGAGCCGGCGTATAGCTTCCAGGTCATGTGGCCAGCATGACAAAGCCGCTTCTGGCAAACCAGAGCAGCACATGGAAATGTCGTTTACCTTCCCGCTGTAGCGGTTCCTATTTATCTACTTGCATTTTGACGTGCTTTCGAACTGCTAGGTTGGCAGGAGCTGGGACCGAGCAACGGGAGCTCACCCCGCCACGGGGATTCGAACCGCCGACCTTCTGATCAGCAAGCCCTAGGCTCAGTGGTTTAATCACAGTGCCACAAATTTGGCCCACATTCTCAAAGAGGGCACTGGAACAGCTTTAAGAAAATGTTCATGTCTAGAATGAATAGGCACATACATTTGCCATACATAAAACTAAGGTAAAAAGGTCAAGGTTAGCATTTAAGCCTGCCCGGGAGCCAGTGACTAAACTGGCCCCACAGGCCAAATATGTGATTGCTCTCACAAACGTAAAGAACAACACACACAAGTCAGTAAATAAGGCTAAAGTGCTTTATTTACATATAAACAGATGGGAGCGCTACATCATGGCTCCCTCCCTCTGGCATCACAGCCAGTAAAGAGAAAGAGCAAAGGAACAATAATCGCACTTAGGAACAACAGTAAGACAAACATCCTGTCTACGTCACATCCACTCTGCGGGAACAAAACACATACAGTCATATGACTGCAGACGGGGAATGAATCCCTAACAACCCTGACCGTTAGGTCCAGTCGTGGACGACTCTGGGGTTGTGACGCTCATCTCGCTATATAGACCAAGGGAGCTGGTGTTTGTCTGCAGACAGCTTCCGGGTCATGTAGCCAGCATGACTAAGTCACTTCTGGTGAACTAGAGCAGTGCACGCAAATGCCGTTTACCTTCCCGCCGGAGCGGTACCTATTTATCTACTTGCACTTTGACATGCTTTCGAACTGCTAGGTTGACAGGAACAGGGACGGAGCAACGGGAGCTCATCCCGTCGCGGGGATTCGAACCACCGACCTTCTGACCAGCAAGCCCTAGGCCCAGTGGTTGCATATGTAACTTGGTCTCCTTTTCATTTTCCTGACCAATATCTCTTCCCTCCCTCCCCCTCCCCCTCCCCCCTGCATTTGAGGTTGACTGAACTGTGTGAAAGGAGAACTCATATTTACCCCCTGAGTCTATTGTGTATCGCCTGGGATGTTGGCCGCTATTATCAATTAGGTCGATGCAGCATGATGTGGGTGACTGATGGAGGGGGGCACAGATCATCCACCCTCACAGCTGGCAGCTAGACTAGGTGGCCCAGCATTATAGCTCCATGATTACACTGAAATATATAGATCTCCATTTGCCATTGCTTTGCCCTCCTTTAATATCATAATAAAAGCTTCATCCTCACAGACTCTGTTTCATCGAATATGGGCACTTGCATTACCTGCCACCTCCCTCTTTGAAGATTTCTGATTCCTTTAACCTGTCATTTCGGCTTGTAGAAGAGAGTTTGGAGGGAAAAGGCTCATTACTTAAGATGCTTCCAGTCATTGTAGCTACAACGTTCAGCTGAATTACCCAGCAACTTACTGAAAAGCCTCCTCCGGTGATGTGAGCAGCATAATCAAATTGCCTGCCTAGATCAGTACATGAATCTTAGCATTTCCTATTTGACTCCTTAGGAACCACAAACTGCTCTTCTTAATGGGAAATGCGCTACAAACCTGATTTGAATTTAAATATGAATGAACTGTGAAAGAAGCAGACAACAGCTTTTGTACTTTTTGGGAAAGTGGTTGCAATATAAATCCTTGGTTCTTTTTGCGCAGTGCTATTTTTCATGTACAGTTTATTTGCTTGGAAAAACCATTAAAAGCTCCACTAAATAATTGATGTGTGCAGAGCTGCTGTTGTTGTTGGTTATTTTTTTGTTTTGTTTTTTTTTAAAAGAAAAAATAAGCAATTCCTACAGATAGTGGCGGCACTGAAGTTTTTGAATTCCTGGTTCATTATGAAAGTTTGTCAAGCTTGTAAAGGTCAGCTGGACCTCGGAGGAACTTTTCACAGAACTTCTTCTCCAGCTTGGAGACCTGTACGAGTGTTCTGCAGACCAGCTGCTAAAAGCCATCTGCTTTGCGGGTACATGCACAGACCTTTTCCAAAATATTAACCCTCCCTCTAAATGAAATAGCCACTGATCACTGTGAAACTACATGGGCATTTTAAATGGCAATAGAATTTTCAAAGCAATACCAGACCAGCTGCCCAAGGCCATCTGTTTTGTAGGTGCATGCACAGACATTCTTTAATAGTAACCCTGACTTTCAATGAAACACTGCTTGGTTGCCGCAAAGGTACTTAGGACATTTTAAATGGGCATGGGGTTTTCAAAGGAATACCATGTTGCACAAACACACACCAGTGACACCTACACACTTCCAAATTAAATGATCTCACATACAAGGCATGCATGCGATGCACTCCTGCAACCAAGCAACCACATGATAGAGTAAGACATTAAATCGTATACCGGTATTGTGCTCTGTAGATTTTAAAATAGTTGCCAAGTGACAATTCACAGGAGGCAACACTGTAGCACAGAGGTTTTCAAACTTTTTGAGTCGCCCTTGGTCAACTGTATTCTTTGCGTGGACAGGCAGAGACACACACACACACCCCAACCCCAGGCGACTCCCTAGTTGAATAATGACTCATGACAACATGTTATGGGATTAAAATTGGCCACAACTTTATTAAAGATTCAGATGTAGGGAGACCTTGGCTTAGGCATTGGGCGTTTATCACTCCCAGTCCCCAGCCGGGGATCTGGGGGACATCAGGCTTATCCAAAATGTGTGGAGATTGGGCTGACTTTGGAAAACGTATGTTTAGCAGAGAGCCCACCCCCCACCCCATTTCGCTGCAATGGAGGGGAGACCACTGACAACCTATCGCCGTATGGCCAATGACTCTCCTCAAGACAACCCCTTTAACGGGGGACCCTGGGATTGCCGCTGTGGGGGGGTCACCATTTCATGCAACCCCCCCCCCCATTTAGGGAAGATAGACTAAAGGATTCCACCCAAGGCCTGAAGCCGCCAAAGATGTGATGTTTTGTTACGGGGAAGGCAAAACCTGCCAAAGCAGGAAAATTCCTTTCTGGCCCTTCAACAGCGACCATGACGTAGCAGCACCCGCATACCTGTGGAGAAGAGGTTAACTTGCAAAAGAAGGCTTAACTGAGGGAGGGCAGGGTGGGAGAAGCTCTGGAGCCGACTGAGGACTCCCAGGTAAGTTCCACCCTCTATTGTGTGGGCAGGGCAGTCCCACCGTACCTGGACAACTCTCCTGGCAGCACACACACACACACCCCGCCAGGATTGGTTAACGGTCTGAGGGTAGGCGGGAACCTCCAGGTATCCAGCGTGGGAGGGGGCAAAGCCAAGTTGCATTTTAGGGAGCCGCATAGAACCATGGGGTTGTGCGCGGCCACGCAAAAAACACCCCCCCCATTTGATGTAGGGAGGGGTCATTCTGCAGCACCCCTGTGGGGCTCAGGAGCCCAGTTATGTTACCCCTTGGCCTGCAGAGCTGAGAGTCCCTCACCCCTTTTCAAACATCATCCCTTGTGGAGTGTTCCCTCGGCCTCCTCTTCCCTCTCCTTGGGAATCCTCTGGGCAGCCATTGCTGCTGCCCCTGGTCTCTAAGCTCCGCCCCCTCAAAGAGAGGTGCCTCCTCCCAGTGCCCCCCTCAGCTCTTGGCAACCAGCACCAGGGCCGGCTCTAAGGCAAGGCTGGGTGGGGCAAGGCGCCAATGCATTGGGCCGCCAGGGGGCGCCGCGCTGCTGCGCCCGCCAGACAGCCGCGCTGGGAAACGGGGCGGGGGGCGCCGGAGGAATCTCCGAACCATGGCGCCAGGGTGCCAGATACGCTTAAGATAGCCCTGACCAGCACCCCCTGGCCAGCCCCAGAGGCGCCATTTTCTTGCAGAGCTTCTAGCCAATGCTGCTGCAACAAACAGCTGTGCAAGCCTTCAGGAGGCAGAGACATGAGAGGGCATCAGAGGAGAGAGGGAAGGAAAGAGGGGCAGAGGCTAGTGTTGCACATGGCACCCCTGACCATTATTCAAGGCACCCCTGGGTGCCACCGCACACTGGTTGAAAGCCCCTGCTGTAACATCCATATGTGCAGCACCATCAGGACTCAAGTGCCAACATTATTATTTCGGATAAACCTTCAGAAATTAGAGGTGTGTTTTTGAACACTCACTGAGAAAATTTGTAATTAGCCAGTTTCTGAATAGACCCAAGTGGAACCTATCCCTCACTAGTTACTTTCTTTCAAAGAAACTGCTGTAGGACAGCAAACAAGGTACAAAGCCAGCTGTAAACACTGACTGCAGAAATGTCATATTGAAGTGAATTCAAGCAACCAGTTCCTTTCCCCGACCCCAGTAAGGGATGACTTTTGCAGTGATGGGCTCCATGATCAAGGGGGGGGGGTGTTCCTGAGAAAATGATTTGAATTTTTTTATTTTTTTATTTAACCTGGCCTCAAGAAAGCCACTTTGCTAATTCCCCCTTATTCCAATCTCTCTCTCCCCCCTCCCCCTTCACACATGCATCAACATCATAATCTCCCCTTGTAACCCCCTGGAAGAATGCTAATTGTGGGTCATAATTGTTTTTATCAGCTATAGTCTAAAGCAGAACTGAGCAGAAAATTCTCACCTTTGGCTCAAATATCAGGAGTAGGAGTAAAAGTGGGAGGGCTTAAATATCCTTGCAATTTTAGGGAGGATTCTTCACGACTTTGGAGTAGTAAACTTCTTTCTTTCTTTCTTTCTTTCTTTCTTTCTTTCTTTCTTTCTTTCTTTCTTTCTTTCTTTCTTTTTTGCACCATTGTTTTGCTGGAGTTCCAATTGGCATCTGTCTTCTGATGCCAGCCATTCCTCATCCGTATCCCAATGTCTGCCTTGGAGCAACTATCACAATGTACCTGGAATGTCAGAAAGTCATGAAATAGCATAGTTCCAAGACGGAGATTGTTAGAAAGAAATGCCACCCTCCGCAGTGCTGACAATGGGAGATCTGCCATGACCCCTGACAGCAGCAGGACAAGTAAAGGATAAATTTAAAGACAATAAAGGGTTCCAGTTTTAATTAAATATGCTATTCTGTTTCTGCTCCTCAACACAAACATAATTAGCTATATTTTCTATCGCTGTATATTCTCACATTTTATTCAACCATTCCTTCATTGTAAAAATGAAATAAAATCATCATCTAAACTTTTGAAAAACCTTATGTTTGAGCTTCCATCTTTGCTTAAAAAGCCCAGAAAAATCTCTGGCTTCATCAAACCAACCTACATTTGTTTATTCGTATCTGTGTTTCTAAATATTTGATCAAAGCTCAGCATTTATAGCAATCGAACACAGTTGCGAGAATGGAAAAGATTGCTCGAAAATGAGAAAAAATCTCCACATGAAACACATTTCCCAGCAGCAATAGACACACCATAAGAAGTGAATTAAAATCCACCGCATAAATCTGAGAAATTTTCTGAAGCAATAAATCAACCTGAGAAAACTGAATGTGGATGAATAGAAACAGGAGGAGGGCCTGGCTTGGTAGGAGATGGCGGAGGTGTTAAGAGTAGATGAGTACAACTAAGTTTAGCTGAATCAATGTTATAAACACAAAAAACACAGTCAAGGGAATCATAAGGAAGTAGCTTAAATACTTCAAAGAAAGCCTTCCTTTCATGAAAAACAATACCCTGATTAGTCTCAGTTTTCTAGCCTAAAGGTATTTTCTTTAAAAATTCTTTTGTACATTATTCATATTCTTAGCAGAAATAGCCTCGTTGGCTCCGCTCTGATTGGTAGTAGTGTAGCAACGAGGGAAAGGTGTTCGGATTTCTGTTTTGCATTCTTTCAGTGAAGTGGCAGAACCGTAATGGGACTTGGCATTCTTTCAACCTTCATTCTTCTAGCTGAAATCTCTTCCCAGCATCTGAAATAAAAGGGTGCTTCGGCAGGGCTTCCACACAACATAATGGCCACGGTTACACAGGTGACGGACGGAGAGGTAAAGCATGTCTTTGGGGCTCTGTGAGAGACTTAGATAAGCTGTGGGAGCTCAGGTGTCTTGTGGAAAGGGGCAGAAAGTGTAGCAGAATAGCGAAGGCAACGTGTAAGGTTCAAATCTCACCTCGGCCATAAGCTGACATCCTATTCTACATCAGAAAGCTTTGCCTATGTTGGATTCTGCCAGACACATAGACCTCAGATACACATCTACACCTGTCACCTTGTGTCAGGGGACAATGAGGAGAAATGGTGGAGGCCACACACACACACACCCTGCACTTCCCAGAGAAGAGGGAGACAGTATAGATTTAGAACAGTGGTTTGCAGAAGGTTCAGAGGCTGCAGAGGGAAGAAGCTGGGAAATATTGGGAGAGCAGCAGGAAGAAGAAGAAGCACCAGGGGAGAGACAGCCGACAGACTCCGTGTCCTTGGAAAGCATGCCAGATAGGCATTGAGAGTAGTAGAACAGAAAATTCAGAGGCAGAAAGCACAGTTCAGCCGGTGCAGGGATGATGTAGAATAGGAGAGATGAAGGGGTGGGACTTTACTCAGAGCAACGCCTTTACTGTAAGGGAGAGGCACTTTTCAAAGCCGCTCTCTGTGAATATTGATTAAAGGACTTGGTAAGAACGCTTCGTGTTATCTGCTTCTTGGCTGCTCACCATGGGAGAGGATGGATTTCCTGAAGCTTGGCACCTTGAGCCAATGACAACCTCTCCCCCTCACCTACCTCACAGGGTTTTGTAAAGAAAAGACGCGTGAGGGAAGGGGTCGTGTGACTTGAAGATAGCTAAATGCATGATTCTGTAGGAAGCAGACAGGAAAAGAGTGTTTCGGGAGATGGTTTCTGTAAGGTTCAGGATAGCTGAACAGTACCTGAGTGGGGAAAGTGGATTAGAAAACTTAGTAGAAACTTGAGAACTGGTGGGAGAAGAGATGTTGGCACAGATGGGGGGGAATACAGATGAAGAAATACAATGAGTTTAAGGCACTGAGAGATAGCAAATACAAAGAAAAGTAAATAGATAGGGGAAACAATGTTCGAATCAAGAAAAGATAAAAGTCTGAAATGTGGAATAAAAGGTAGATTTAATGGTAGATAAGGGGTGATAAGGGGAAAGTTCGATTGGAGGCCATATGCTCAGGATAATAAATTCATTTCTATGGAAGATTCCTAAAAGTAAACAGAATCCATCAGTTGTTAAACAGCCATCACTGCCCGGTCTGCAAATCTTGGTTTGCCACTTATTGGGTTAACAGATTACTGCTAACCTGTCGCTATTCCGTGTTACCCTCACAACAAGCTATGAACATGTTTTCCATTTGGTACTGAAAAATACTGCTCCGTATATGTTATGTAGAAGGTCATATTTTATCACCCAGGTGTGCAAGGGTGTTGTTTACAATGGGGGGGGGCTTTGTGTGCCCCCAGGTGTATTTAACCTATGATACTTTTTCTGAGGAACAATTGGAGGCGTGTCAATATCTCAGTAATAAAATGGATTGATAAGCAGCATTCAGAATAGATACATGCATCCGAAAGGTTTCACTCAGGGCTGTCAATTCAATTTCAATTTCAACACCTTTATTCGCATATAATCAGGGCTGTCTTTAGCATATGTGCTGCCGAGGTGCAAAGATCCACCCAGCACCCCTAAATTTAGTTTAGCCCCCAAATTAACTCTTATTATGCTTATGCCACTATTATCATTTGATAAATAGTGCTCATGCCTGTGCAGCTCCAAAAGGAGGGGCTTTTGTGTTTTTTTGTTTTAAACCAGCTTTTCTAAAGAAGACAACACAGTGGGAGTCGGTGTAAAGACTCCACGCATGCGCTTACGGTCATAAGGCGGTGTCTGAAAGATGAGACGGGCGGGCATTGTGCGCATGCATGGGAGAGCCATCTCAGGCAGCCTTTCATTGTGCGAGCAACCTTACTTCTAGAGGAACTGGGAGGGCTCTTGCGAGTGTGCATATACGAGTTCTTCTTCCGGAGCCTGTGCACGCTCCCGTCGCTAGATAGGCGCATTCTCTTTCTGTCTGTCTCTCCCTCTTTCCTGTCACTCTCCCTCCTCCCAAGCTTTGGTCAGTGAGACTTTCCAGAGAGCTCTCCCTGCAGCACCATTAGCTTAGGCAGCGTCTTCAGCGGCGGGCACATGGCGCCCTCCAGAATTTGACGCCCGGGTACCCCACACCCCTTGCACCCCCAGGTAAAGACGGCCCTGGCTTCACTGCTGTGCCTGCAGTAGGTCAAACTTTCCACCGCTTTGCCCCCATTGCCTCTTGGCAATTGGCAGCAACATGTGGTTTGGGGAAGATGGGGGAGAGAGCAACATAGTCCTATCTGCAGCATCCCATCGTCTGCTACTGGCAATTTCCTCTTTTAGGTTAATTCCACTACCCACATAATGGCATAAAGAGGGAGGATAAATGTGGCATTTGGAAAGGAAACTAGTAAATCTATCCAATAAATTCGAGACGTTGCAGTGGATCCCAGCCCAAAGTTAGAGAGTCTCGGCAGTAGATCTTCCATGAAGCTGCCTTGCTCCTGCCACCATGTATCTCGATCGCTCAGTGTGCCAGGCATGTTACTCTTTAACGGCAGTGTTAAATTGTCTGGGGGCAATGTTCTAACAAATAAATTAAAAACCCATTTGAAAGGCATTTGTTTCTGAGGTCGCAGTGTAAGATTGACTACATTTGGATATATCCTTGAGCTAAACAAGAAAGCTTGAAATTCCAGATTCCTTAAAAGCAGTTTGGTGTTCTCCGTTCTTAGGAATGTATAGATAAGCCGATGCCAGCGTTTGTTGTGGATGGAACCTCTTTTCCCTTGGATTTTGTTCAGTTTTTAAAAGGTTGTTTTGACAGTCCAGATTTCTCGACTGGTAAATATCTGAAGAGGCAGCAAAATGGAAGTTATTGTATCAAACCAATCCAATGGGTTTTGAAAGAAACAGACTTTTTAAAAGGGACCTTATTCTCAGCTGACGCACATCAGAATGGTTCAGCGTTAGAGCATTTCCTTTATTCCTCAGACAGAGGCCGATTTAGGGAAGCACAACCAAGTACCTGCATTGGGCAATGAGCCAAGAGAACGCCAGTATTTGCTTGGTTGTATGTATGTATTTATCTGTTTGCTTTGCATATATGATATGCATATGATATTAAACATACCAGAATACACAACATACATGAGAGATGTTCATGCTTTTAGCAAAACGTTCAGAGAATGTTCAGAAGGAAACTTTAAATCAAAATCAAAATACCGAGCCCCATCCATCACTACATGCTTCTGTGTTTATTTCATGGTGCCATTATATTATAGTCCAAGTGCTGTCTGTGAGCTTTGGGGAAAATTCACACAGGATAATTCCCAGAGCATTTGCTGAATTAGTACAGATTATCACAATATCATACTTTTTTAAAAAAATGCTTGTTTGTTTGACCGTTTGTTTAGAAAATTGTCAGTCATTTTTTATTTCAGATGTGATGGTCCAGATCTATAGTTTGCCTATTCTTACAAAGGTTAGCCTGTCTGTCGCTGCAACTTAACAGACCAGCAATGAAACTTAAGGGCAGTGATCTAGAATCTATCCAGATTAGTTATGTGTTTTGCATATCCAATACTGACTTTTTGCTCCTGCCTCAGCAGGGCTTCCTGCTACTTTGAGCTTTTCTCAGAAGGGAGTGATGAATAGAAGCTGCTGATGCGGTCCAAATGATCAGTCCAGTTTCTTTTCATCTTTTACATTCCACAAAGCAATCTGTAATTTGAAGTCTCATATCTTTCTTCTGTTCCCATATGCAGCAGATGGCATCTGCAACAGCCTCCTACTATCCAACTCCTAGATGACATTTATTATTCATCAGAAAGTAAGGTATCATAGCTGCCAAGTCTCCCGTTTCCCCCGGGAAACCCACGTTTTTACTTACCTTTTCCCGGTGGTCCCCTGTATCACTTCGTCTCCCGTTTTTCTCCGTTATTTTCTCCTGCCGGCAGCCATTTTTTTCCTTTCTGATTTGCCCTTCTATGGGCACAAAAAATGGCCTCCAGCGGCTTCAAAAGTCGCATCTACGCACGACCGGAAGTGCGTAGCTGCAACTTCCGGTGTCGGTGGCGGCCATTTTGGTGCCCATAGATGGGCGGGGCGACACCGGAAGTTGCGTCGACACAACTTCCGGTGTCACACGGCTGCCGGTCCCAGATTCTGCAGTCCGGGACTTGGAAGGTAAGTAAGGTATGTATGTATGTATGTATGTATGTATGTATGTATGTATGTATGTATCTTTCCAACTTCTAATGTAGCAGGGGCCCAAAGGGCCCCAATTAAGGTAATAATGTAAATCCCTATAAATCCTGGAATATGCTTATATTAGTGAATTATGGTAACCTGTTGCTTTAAAGAAACTGATGATTCAGCAAGAAGCCGTCCCTACTGGGATAGAAGGTCAGCTAATACGTCAATCACAAAGAAGCAATTCATAAACTAGAACATAACTTGTTACATCCACACGTAACACAGGTTCCCATAGATGCAAACTAACAATATGTAACAGATCATGGTAAGAATCAAAGTTTAGTTAGCAATACTTATTGCGCATGTGTATTAGATTAGGTAATGACATACGTATTAAATATGAAATGAGGTGATGAATATTAAATATTAAATGATGTAATGCTTTATGTGATTGGTTAAATCAAAATCCTTTGTCTGAAATGTTATAAATTCCTGCCCGACCTTTGGGCGGGGTTGCAGTATTCCGAAAAGATTCGACTGTAACCTTATTGCTTTGCAATAAACATAATGGACTCCTAACTCCTCTTGTCTCTGAGTTTTATTGGCTAACTCAGAAGATAAGCCATTTTTGGCTTACAACATTAGTTCAGTTAACTATATAAACTGGAATAAATTCCTGACATGTTGAAAGAAACAAGGAAGGCTGGTAGGATTGAAAACAATAAAATATGAACAATAAAAAAATACAGAGCCCTCCACTTGGCCTACTGCATATTGTTCTAACTGATAATATTAATGTAAGAACAGTAAGAACAGTAATGTAAGAACAGCCTGGCGTGCTATGGTCCATGGGGTCACGAAGAGTCGGACACGACTAAACGACTAAACAACAACAAAAGAACAGTCAGGAAAGCCCTGCTGCTGGATCTGAGTCAGATTCCATGTGAACACACTACTATTACAGACCCTCCAAGTGTCCCTGTTTTCCAGAGATGTTACTGATTTACAGAAGCTGTCCCCGAACGTCCCACTTCCCTCTTTTCACTGGAGAAATGTTGGAGGGTATGGAGTTATCTGACCCCCGAGCCATCTGAAGGCAATCCTGTATAGGGAAGTTTTTTAAATGTTGAATGCTTTATTATGTTTTTATATACATTGGAGGCTGCCCAGAGTGGCTAGGGCAACCCAGTAAGGTGTGTGTGGTATAAATAGTAAAAACCCCATTATGGAATGGGAATTCCCTATTTTCACCGGAGAAATGTTGGAGGGTATGCCATTAGGCAAAGTGAGGCACTTGCCTCAGGTGGCAGATTCTGAGGGCAGGGAGCAAAAAGAACTGCCTGTGTCATGCAGTCTGCCCCACCCTCTGGTGCAAAGGATGCTGTTCCACTGCTTTTGCTGAAATAATTTTCAGTGGCCAGACAAGTTGGCTTTTTTTTTTTTGGCAGGGTGGGGCAGAGGTCCACCATCTTTTCTTTTGTCTCAGGCAGCAAAATGTCTTGGACTAGCTCCAACCTGAGCTTCCCGTTTCCATCAGTGTCCAGTTAAGAAAGCCTATTTTGAAAGTTATGTCAAAACTTACAATAAATTCCCATCTAGAGCCCTGGTTTGATGATCAGAGCATGTGTAATGGCTGATGTGTGTGCCAAGTGTGCAGGGGGGAGCCTCCCCTGAGCTTGGATAGCATCCTGAGTCATTGGCATCCATGCTCAGGTTGTGGATGGTTTTTTTTTGTGTGTGTGTGTGTGTTTTGATCTCAAACATGATTCCCATGCAGTTCCTGTAGCTGAGATGATCATTTTATTCTCTTTATTAATTCCCCATAAGCATAGCTGCCAAGTTCTCCCTTTTTTTAAGGGAAATTCCCTTATGCTGAATAGGCTTCCTCGCGAGAAAAGGGAAAACTTGGCAGCTATGCCCATAAGCTCTTTAATAAATCATTGCAGCCCAGCTATTCTTCAGAACCATTTGGGATTTTTTTTATGGTGCTATGGATACTTCCAACCTTGCCTAATCTCCAGCTGAGAGACTTTGCATGTTTTAAAAATGCCACGATGAAACTGCCACCGCTATCTATCTCCACGGCATTCATTTTCACCCAGAACCATCTATTCCAGACATGGGGCGTATGACTTCATATGAGGCGCAATTGATGCCTATTAAAAATCCTTATGCAGTCGGGCTAATCCCTGAAGATATTTATTGCTACAAATTAAAGTTTGCTGTCATAAATAATTTTGCTGTACCCAAATTGGCACCGTGGTCTTATTAAAACACACACGAGAGAGAGAGAGAGAGAGAGAGAGAGAGAGAGAGAGAGAGAGAGAGAGAGAGAGAGAGAGAGAGAGAGAGAGAACCATAGGAGACGTTAATTTTGCCCTTAAAAGGACAGGTCTTATTCAGGTCTGAAGGAATGAACATTCTTTGAGGATTTGCATTGCTTCCTGCACCATCATGATACACTGGCAGAAGAGAAGTTGGCACTCTACTTCTTTTCATAAATGAGCAGCTGAGGGGTGAATCTTAAGAAGCTGGGAGAGAAGGGGGAAAACCTGCCATTTGAATCAAACTGTCCCCAAACATCTGGCAAAAATATGGAGGTAAATAGCACATTACCTAACTATTGCCTGTACAAGCTTTGTAGGATTCACCTACAAATACATGTGCTGCCGAGGACTGTTCTCAAACTCTTCCTCTCTCCAAAAGCCCTTCCTTGCATATTGCATTATATATTTAAACGCTACAGAATTGTAATTGACCCCACCCCCACCCACCCCAGTTAAAGAGGTACATAAAACTTTATTACGTGTTGCCAAGCATGTTATTATTTTCCGAGAATTTAAGTTACTTATTAAAATGCTTTTGGGATGATGTCAGGGTGTGTATAATTAAAATATGCATATTTTGCTTTTTTTGAAGGTTGAAAAATGCTTTTCAGGCCAAACTCTTTTCAGCAGTTCCACACACTAAAACTAGAAGTATGCATTATCTAACATGCACTGCCAATGCAATCTGTATGTCTCCCAACCTGCAGCTCCTGTAACATTTAGTTTGACTTACCTAATGTTCCAATATCACAATCCTGTATATTTTCCCTTTCTCCACTATTGGAAGCCGATGAAGCAGAGCAGAGACGGGGAACCACATTGAGAACATCACAACATTAAGTACTTCGTTCTGCCCGGACACTGAGGTCCAGCACCAAGGGCCTTCTGGCGGTACCCTCATTGCGAGAAGCCAAGTTGCAGGGAACTAGGCAGAGGGCCTTCTCGGTAGTGGCGCCCGCCCTGTGGAACGCCCTCCCACCAGATGTCAAAGAGAAAAACAGCTACCAGATTTTTAGAAGACATCTGAAGGCAGCCCTGTTTAGGGAGGCTTTTAATGTTTAATTGTTTCAGTTCATTTTTCTGTTGTAGGCCGCCCAGAGTGGCTGGGGAAACCCAGCCAGATGGGCGGGGTATAAATAATTTATTATTATTATTACTACTACTACTCAGCCCCTGGCAACCATCACTCCCTAGATCGCCCTCCCATCAGATGTCAAAGAGAAAAACAGATTTTTAGAAGACATCTGAAGGCAGCCCTGTTTGGGGAGGCTTTTAATGTTTAATGGATTGTTTTATTCCGTTTTTCTGTTGGAAGCCGCCCAGAGTGGCTGGGGAGACCCAGCCAGATGGGCGGGGTATAAATAATATATTATTATTATTATTATTATTATTATTATTATTATTATTACTTAAAGGCACAGAGGAGAAGTGGAGAGCAAGGCATACACTTCTGCTTTGACGGCAGCCACGTATTTGATGTCACATAATTCTGATCTACAAGCCTATTTTATGAATGTCCAATTATGTATGTCAATGATTGACACTAAATCCAGAGCAGTGCTGGGTTTCAACCAACATTCATGACCTCACTCAGCTCCCACTGCACTTAATTCTTATTAACTGAAGAGGCTCTTGCATTTATTTAGATGCAACAGCCATACTAGCAATTCTGTAGATGGGAGACTCTTTTTCTATTGTGTACAAATGACGGAGCAGCAATGCGCTGGTTGGTTTCTGTTCCAGCGTGCATGCATCATAAAAAACCAAATGTAAATTTGTGAGATCTTAAAAGAAAGGGAGCGTTGATGTTTCAATCAAGTGATTAGCTAGAGAAAAGTGAAGAGAGAAATCTATGGGTTGCTGTGTCAAATTTAATTAAGTATCTAATACATTATGGTGTCCCTTTCCCCCCAAGATGAAACAATGTTGAAATAATGTACCTTCAATCATGCAATAAGGCGTGAGAGTCAGGAATATAAACTTGCAATTATGTTTGACCTTAACAAACAGGCTATGTCTCTCTCTCTCTCTCTCTCAGTGGAGGAGAGGGATCTTGTTACTTGGGATTTATAGAAAAGGAGCACTAGAAAAATGCAAATGGCCCTCTATCCCAACCCATTTATTGAGGCAGTAATATATATATACAAGTATATGCCTACCATGCCAAATCCTAAGATCAAATGTGCTTTGAAGATGAACTAATTCTAGGATCGCTTACCTTTCTTTATAAGAGAAAATTCACTCATGAGCCAAAAAGCATGGGAATTTTAAGTTTCAAACCGTAAGCATGGAAATTGTAACTTCTACATCATGGGTTGGATCCATGCTTAGTCATGCATAACTTAACTGCCACTGATTCCAATGGGCCTGTCTCTTTTAAGCATGGCTAACTGTGGACCCATAGAAAGAATAAATATAATCTGAAGTTTCACAGATGGCTTTCAAAATAGTTTCCAATTCATTCAGACTTTCCTTTGATCTTGCAACTCCAGTCCTCTTGCTATATAGAGTGGGTGAAGCTCAGGAGACAGTGCTTTCATTGGAATTAGAGTGAACTGCATGCGTGGGTTGTGTAAAGTTGGTTGTGTAAAGACTGTAAAGTTTGATAGCTGGACAACCAGAGAGTGGGGCAAATGGGCAGGTGTCCATTTCATTATGAGGCAACAGCACACAAGTCATATAAAGGAGGAATTAAGCAAATCCTGTCTTTGGAAGTAAACATGCAGATAGCATTGGCCTTTGCAACTGATTAGCATTGCTTAAAGTGAATTAATTAGATCTTCAGAATATGGCAATCATGCTTGAAGAATCCAGTCTTTATGAATTCTTATATAACCTTGGCTTTTTTTCAGCTGGAACTCACCAGAACTCATTTCTGGCACCTCTCAGGTGGGTGCACTTGTCATTTTAAGAAAACAAGGGATGTTTTTCATGGAGAGTTCTAGCACCTATTTATCTAGAAAAATAGGGCTGCATATAACATAAATTGTTCTGCACCTCCCAGACTAATGTGCAGTCTCAGCAACATTTTTGAGCATAAATACGTACACTCAAAATTACATATTTTAATAAGAATGCTTATGTGGTCCAGAAACTTATTTTGCAGGAGGAGGTGGCTGTGGGCACTCCCAGACCCTGCCAAGGACTGAACAAGGGTGACAACTCCCAGCATTGGGGAAATTATTTTCTGTTGGGAAATATATATACTCTGCATGCAATTTGGAGGCATTCACCTCAGTGGGGACTCCACATAAAACATCATTTCCCCAGTAGACTGGAGCAGGATGTAGTCTCAGTCCAGTCCCAGTGAGAAGATATTCCCCTCATCAGAGATTCTTTACCAGAGCCTGGAAATAATCAACGCTACATCTGATGCTCTGGACATCACCTCTGCCTTCTCCTGCCCCAAGGTAAGTTGGGGGGGCTGGTGTAAGAAATGTCTGGAAGGATTGGGGCAAGAGAGACTACGCTGACCTTCATCCTGCTTGCAAGCCTGTCATCAAGGGGATGTTAGGATTCTCCTACTTTCGTGTAGGACCCTGGCAGAGACACATGTCTGATGGCATGTTCTCTTCCTCCTGGTCGATCGTTCAGGAGCTTCAAAAGCTTTCTCCAGCCTGAACATCACAGCGACTGATACCAAGAAGCATCAGCACACTTAGGGATCCGCAAAGTATTCACAGTTTGCGTAACAGACCTCAGTAGCACAGCATTTTGCCTAATTTACTTTATTTTAATATAATACACTCGGAGCATTCTGACTTAGCTCCTTCCTCTTTCTCATCAGACAAAAGAGAAAGAACAAAGGACAACAGTCCGACTCCACGGAACACAGTAACACAAACATCCTGTCTCCATCACTTCCCACACTGTGGAATGAAAACATACACCGTCATATGATAGACAACAATCTCATGACTGCAAACACGGAGCAGGAATCCTAACAGGGGAATCTGCCTTTGTGAGCACCCTGATCAAAGCTTGTGGGCTCTTTTGTTGATGCCTTGTGGTTTTTTGAAAGGTTTAGTGCTGGAATGTTGGAGTAATTCAGTTCTGCAGTTTCATTCAGTTCATCCCAGCTCTTATGTCTCATGAAATGCAACGTTAGAATTGCATGGTGCTGAGAAGGCATAGTCAGCTGTAAACACTGCTCTGTACTGAAGTGACATTGCTAAGATCCAGTTTTATCAAGCATATCATAACACAAACAGGGATAATGAGTCTAAGGCCAATTTCATCCTATGCAGATGTGATTAAATCAGGTGGAACAGCCAGTAATGAGGAATAATAAAGGACTTTGGTTTCTGAAAAGCCGTTCCTCAGCTCATTTATAGGAAATCCATCTTGACAAAGATAGATGTGAGAGGCCAAACTACTGAAAATGGAGCGCATTTTTATATCAGACCTTGCCAATTCAATCCTAGTGGATCAGACTACTGTGCAGGTGTAGTGTTGGGTTCAGAATGAAAATTGGAGAATTTTGATGTGCCACTTTATACCGGAGCTTTTTTCTGCAATGATACTGCATTGCTGAGTAGGTGGGATAGAATAATATACATATGGAGGCTTCTTTGATAGGGCATTGGTACAATGTTGATGAGCCAGTTTAGGATGTGTTTGGTGGGAAATAAGTGAAGCAGAAAATTCCTGAAGAGCCACTGAATTTAGAAAATTGCACTGATAGGATGTATTAGTACCCTTGAAGGGGAAGAAATACTCCCAATTTTTGGGAATTGTGATTTAATTTAAAGTTGAATATCACTGATCATTTGTGTTTTTTCACTGGTCTATGTGACTTATCTAGCCAACATTGTCCTCATTCTAAATTAGTTTCATTTAATCAAATATCCAATCTAACTGCTTATTTTATTTTATTAATTAAATAAATATGGAATTAAATTAAATTTGTATACTGCCCTTCACTCACCAATCTCAGGGTGGTTCACAATATAAAATTACACCACAAAAAAACCACAACATACAGAAGAAAAGCAAGAAGAAAAACAAACCAATAATCCCCTCTCCCACAACACATTTAAAAGGGCATCAGATGTGAACCAGCCAAAGGTCTGGTTAAAAAGGAATGATTTCGCCTGGCACCTAAAAGTATGTAATGAAGCCACCAGCCAATTCCCTGAAGAGAGCATTCCACAAACGGGGAGCCACTGCGGAAAAGGCTCTCTCTCGAGTTGCCACCCTCTGAACCTCTTGCATACTCTCCAACATTCCTCAGACAACAAGATAGGTTTCTGGATAAGGTCCTTTTTTTGAAGATAACACCTCAAAAATGTTGCCATTTTCATAACTGGGAGAATTTCAGGAATGTTTATCTCCCCAAATAAGTTATCCAAGTAGATAATATCACTGCAAGGATCCAAAATTATAGGACTGGAACTCTTGCTGCCTGTGGATAAGGGCCAGACACCCTCCCTCAGCCCCGATCCAATTTAGGGGCCCATAGCACCTTTCTGAAGAAGGAGATTAGGTTACTTGCCAAATATGACATGACTTCAGTGGCAACTCCTCCTAAGTACCACACTGGACTTCATGCTCGGCCTCCTCCCGCTGATGCGATGTTGCAGGTACACTGCGCATGGCATCACACACGCTGCACGTCGGGTGCATGACATCACACACACAACGCGCACCAGGCCCTCTCAATCTTGGGTGCAAGTCAGCACCTCTGTATCACACACATCGTTCAGTATAATTGTTCGGCAGTGGAATTTGCTGCCAAGGAGTGTGGTGGAGTCTCCTTCTTTGGAGGTCTTTAAGCAGAGGCTTGACAGCCATATGTCAAGAATGCTTTGATGGTGTTTCCTGCATGGCAGGGGGTTGGACTGGATGGCCCTTGTGGTCTCTTCCAACTCTATGATTCTTTTCCCACCCTCCCCGACCCAGACAACTGGCTTATTGAGTAGTAAAGGTAAAGGTAAAGGGTCCCCTGACAGTTAGGTCCAGTCGCTGATGACTCTGGGGTTGCGGCGCTCATCTTTTTAGAAGACATCTGAAGGCAGCCCTGTTTAGGGAGGCTTTTAATGTTTAATATATCATTTTATTTTTCTGTTGGAAGCCGCCCAGAGCGGCTGGGGAGGCCCAGCCAGATGGGCGGGGTATAAATAATAATAATATATTATTATTATTATTATTATTATTATTATTATTATTATTATTACTGGCCGAGGGAGCCGGCGTACAGCTTCCAGGTCATGTGGCCGGCATGACTAAGATGCTTCTGGTGAACCAGAGCAGCACACGGAAACAGCGTTTACCTTCCCGCTGTAGCGGTACCTATTTATCTACTTTCGAACTGCTAGGTTGGCAGGAGCAGGGATCGAGCAACGGGAGCTCATCCCGTTGTGGGGATTCGAACTGCTGACCTTCTGATCAGGAAGCCCCCCGTGTCCCTTTATTGAGTAGCAGACAAGCACATTTTGGTCTATTATCACCTGATAACTGGTGTTCTGTGTTTATTGTCTCCTGATCTTGAATCACTGTCAAATCCATGTGCTGTTGATGATGAATAATTCATGGAAGAACATTAAGCTGCCCATAATTTAGTTCAGGTCAAATCAAGTCAAGCAGTAAAAGCTTGCAAATAAAATGGTTTTCTTCCTTGCAGTGGGCTTTCCTCTGCTCTTCCCCATTTATTATCAGTTTCGCATTAGCTGCTAGTGGATGCTAATTCCATTTGAATATGAGAGCGACAGCGACATGATTGTCTGTGATCCAGCTGTGAATACTACAGGCAGGCATCCATTTCCCCACTTCAACAATGAGAGAGTACCATCTCCAGCACTCTCTTTTTTAATTAGATAGGTCAGTGCTTCCCAGACATCTGAACTGAGGCACACTTCCCCCCCCCCTGAATTAAAAGTAAATCGACACTTCACCCTTGCAGTCCCAAAAGGATTCATTTCACAAGGGCACTCGCCTTCAGAGGATTCCTTCCCCCCAGGTTTCTGCACGAGTAGACATGGTGACTCATAATAGCCCATGTGTCAATGGGGATGCAAGGTCTCCATGCTCCTCAGTTCCTCTCTGGGTGGATTAAAATCTGAGCCGGGGAAGAACTTCCACTTCAATTGCTCTAGTTCTTCTATCTCTCAGTGCCCCTGCCAGTCTCAGGGACTGGCTAGATGAGGAGGAGTGGTGGCAGCCAGTCCTCCAGGGGGCACCTGAGAGGGAAGGGGATTTTGAACCAGGTTCAGGCTGGTGGGAATCATCGGCAGAGAATGGGCGTAATTGATAGAGACGCTGATGGAGAAGGAGCAGGGGCTGTGAAAAGATTAGAACAATTAAGAAAAGCTGAGTCACATATAACGAACTGAAAAAGATTCTTAGGTACACTTTCCCCAAAAAGCCTGAGGCATTCTTATTAGGACTCATTGGACAAGAGATTGCAAAGGAGGATTATATAATATTTTTGTATGCGACAACCGCGGCTAGGACTTTATTAGCCCAAAAATGGAAAATTCAGGAATTACCAACGATTGAAGAGTGGCAGACAAAAATGATAGACTATGCAGAATTAGCGAGACTGACTAGCAGCAGGATCCGGAACCAGGGGGAAGCAAGGTTCCAAAAAGACTGGAGTAAATTTGTGGACTATATGGAAAAGAATTGTAGAAGTTTAAAGACACTTGCAGGACTGAAATAAATCCTACGAATTGACTTTAAATGGATGGAATAAAGGAACTGCGAGATAAGAGTTGAAAAGAAAACCAAATGAGGGGAGGGAGGGAAGTCAAGCTCGGCAGAGCATTGGGAATGAGAGAATTGGGAAGAATTGTTAAAAAGATAATTGTGTGTGGGTATTTGTTTTTTGAATGTTTGTTTTGTTTACTTTTTTGTGTGTTTATTTGGAAAATTCAATAAATTGCTATATATATATATATATATATATATATATATATATATATATAGCTGAGTCACAGCGGAAGAATGCAAGAAGGGAGTCATAAATAAGGGGAAGAGCAGCCGGAAACTCAGCTTCTGCAACTTACTTACCTGAATCGTGTGTGTGTGTGTGTGTGTGTGTGTGTGTGTGTGTGTGTGCACGCGCGCACTGATTCCCTGGTTGCTGAGCAATAAAATTAATTACTGCTAAGTTGCTTGCCTGCTTCTGATTACAGCTTCAGATAATGGTCAGCAGGGCTTTTCCGGCAGCCTGACAGACAGCCCGCCAGCCCCCTTACCTAACAAAAATAATGCATGGGGAAAGGAGAGGAGTGAATTTCCCCCCTTCCCATCCCTTTCCATTCCTTACCTTTCCACTGTCATCCCGACACTGTATCGGGATGACAGAGTAGGAAAGGAGCAAACCTCCACCCTACCCTCTTGCCACATGCCGGGTGCTGCTCTCACTACTAAAAAGGTAAAGGTAAAGGGCCCCTAACAGTTAAGTCCAGTCACAGACAACTCTGGGATTGTCACGCTCATCTTGCTTTACAGGAGGGAGCCGACGTTTGTCCCCAGACAGTTTTTCCGGGTCATGTGGCCAGCATAACTAAGCCGCTTCTGGCACAACGGGACACCGAAACCAGAGCAACGCACAGAAACACTTCCCGCTGGAGCAGTACCTATTTATCTACTTGCACTTTTTGGCAACCCCGTTGCGGGGATTCAAACCGCCAACCTTCTGATTGGCAAGCCCAAGAGGCTCAGTGGTTTAGACCACAGTGCCACCTGCGTCCCTGCTCTCACTACTACTGCTTCCCAGATAAGTGAACGGGTGTGTATGTAATGGGACAATAGACATCAGGGACTGGAGGGACAAGGTGCATTTTTCTGAGTGCTCCA
Source organism: Zootoca vivipara (assembly GCF_965207765.1). Taxonomy (NCBI): domain Eukaryota; kingdom Metazoa; phylum Chordata; class Lepidosauria; order Squamata; family Lacertidae; genus Zootoca; species Zootoca vivipara. The sequence goes on along the minus strand of NC_142583.1, from coordinate 7,833,314 downwards.
GTTGGCTAAAAAAATGATTTTAAAATTCTTCTGATGACAGAGCAAAGGAATTCATTATTGTCATTTCCAAGCTGAACTCAGAATAGCACACTCATCTCTTTGCATGAGGCAAGTCAAAATCAGTAACTCATGCAGAGATCCAAGAGACCATTTTTATTTGCTGGTGGTTAAGTCTGCTACTTCAACATATGCCACTTAACTCTGTGGTCTAAGGTAAAGTATAAAAGATACAATGAAGATAAAATGTAATGCTAACCATGAAAATGAGAAAACTTGCTTTGAATTCCTGCTGAAATAAAAAGGTCTTCCCCAGACAGTATGAGTTCAATAAGGATGAGTCCTTTCTGATTTCAGCTAGAAGGGAGTTCCACAGAACTGGGGGGGCCACACTATTGAATTCCCAGCTCCTGTGAATAGAAGCCATGAATCTGAGCCATGGTGGACCACTAGCAGCGACTCCAATGAAGACCTTGGTCCAGGATATAAGGAATAAGATGGTCCTCAAGGTGTCTTGGAACCAAGTTATTAAGGACCTTGTAAATTAATACAGGAACATTGAGCTTCGGCCAGTAACATATGAGCAGCTAGCCCAAGCTCTTAAGCACTGGAGTTATGTGCTGGCGGCACTCTGTCTCCTTCAACAGTCTAGACACAGCATTTAGCACCAGCCGAAGCTTCTGAACCAGGCCCAAAGGGTAGCCCCACATAGAACACATTGCAATAATTTAGTACTGTATTGAGAAGTGATAACGTGATCTCACCACACTGAATGCCATCTCCTGTCCCAACAAGAGTCACAGCTAGAGCAGTGCCACATGCCGACACAATAGATCCAGCCTTCTCTCAGTGCTGGGATTAGCAGGGATCTGAAATTGTTTAATTTCTTGCAGCACACTGTCACGTCCTAGCACTCTGTTTGGAAATTAAGGAGCTTGGGGAAAATAACATGTCATGGGACTGCAGCCTCCCCTGCGACCACTTATGGTGATACGTTTGGGTGATAAACAATGTTGAATTGTTTGCAGACTATTTTCTTTTTCTCGGGGGGGAAATTGGATGGGGTGTGTGTGAGCATAGCACAAATTCTAGCCTTGGGTTCATGCATATCCCCTGAGAAGAATGCCTCTTTGTGTCTCTCACACCTTAAAACTTTCAAAGGATGGAGAAATATTCTTTTGAAAAGCTCACTGTCCCCCAAAGCACACTGAAAGCTTCGTGCCATTCCACCCCTCCTCAGCTAACAGTGTGACTGGGGACATCGGAACCCTGGAGACAAACAATTAGGCCTTTGATGGAGGATGCATCAGATTCTTTTCTGCCTTCAGGCACATATGCATGATAGCAAACAAAGCCACTTGAAATATCAGGGTAATAAAAATTGGTTTGTTTTCAGTGTCCTTCAAGCAAAGATGTATAGTATAATATGGATACAGTGGTACCTCTACTTACGAATAACTCTACTTACGAATGTTTCTACTCACGAACGGAGCTCCGTCCGCCATCTTGGATGCGGTTTAATTACGAATTTTTAGATAGGGTTGCTTTGACTTACGAATTTTTCCCCCAATGCATTCCTATGGGATTCAACTTACATTTTTTTTCGACTTACAAATGTGCGTTCGGAACGCATTAAATTAATAAGTAGAGGTACCACTGTATCTGGTTTTAAAGGACAAAAACAGATACCTACCAGTAGAAATGTTGGGTTTGGTGAGAAAAGAATTCACATTTGGCCATAATAACAAAATATGTTCAATTGGTGACAGATGTCAGGAAATTAAAAGATGCCTGCTTCTTGGGAGAAAAACAATGACAAACCTAGACAGCATCTTAAAAAGCAGAGACATCACCTTGCCAACAAGGGTCCGTATAGTTAAAGCTATGGTATTCCCAGTAGTGATGTATGGAAGTGAGAGTTGGACCATAAAGAAGGCTGATCGCCGAAGAATTGATGCTTTTGAATTATGGTGCTCTTGAGAGTCCCATGGACTGCAACAAGATCAAACCTATCCATCCTGAAGGAAATCAGCCCTGAGTGCTCACTGGAAGGACAGATCCTGAAGCTGAGGCTCCAATACTTTGGCCACCTCATGAGAAGAGAAGACTCCCTGGAAAAGACCCTGATGTAGGGAAAGATGGAGGGCACAAGGAGAAGGGGACGACAGAGGACGAGATGGTTGGACAGTGTTCTCGAAGCCACCAACATGAGTCTGACCAAACAGCGGGAGGCAGTGGAAGACAGGAGTGCCCCCCCCAGTTTTTAATAGTAGCACCAGCTATGCCAGGTGAGGACAGATGAAGTCCTTCTCTCAATGCTTACCACACAGAGCTATAGAGATTGCAGGTGGTTAAATGTAATCTGTACACCACGGTGGTACAGAAACTATCATCTGTCATGGTCAGTTCAGAAAGAAATGGATACGCAGGATCAACTGCGTGGGTCATTTTCTATGCCAGTATTGGCCTCCAAAGTTCATGGCTGGTCAACAGCTAGGTTCGAAGGACCTACCTGACTGATATCATCAACATGATACTGGCATGTTAAATATTGCCACAAGCCACAGAAAGGCAGTTCCCTCAACCACAGTAACACATGAAGGAACCCGGGTTAACTAGGTTTTAGAAGTGCTTTCATTTAATACCATCACCTCCCAAATCAGTCCTTGGTGAACTTCAAAAAATAATGCGTCCGGCCACTGTGTTCCTTTAAATCAATTTATCATTTTATGAAAAGGGCCATGAAAATACATTGGTGATCCTTTTAAAAGAAGTCAAAACTAACCTACAATAGCCTCCAGCACCCACTGCAATTTGACAAATAATTTGCTAACCCAGCAGAACTACGGTACTGCTTCAGCTGAATGCCAGCTGTTCTGGGTGGAATTGGCCTTGATGTGCCTGAAAGAGGACACTCCAAAGATGAAAATACCTTCAGCCAGCTGTGACAATCTTGCTCATTCATTTGTTGATAAAACAACTCAAATTCAATCTGACATCCCTGTTGAGGCAGTGTCTGCGCTGGAATGGTCCAAGGCACCCACTTGTTACTTTTGCATGGATCACTTTGACATTGTGACCTTCAAGGATATGGACGGGCAGCTGGGTGTTATGAATGCCACAGCATGTGGAATGGACCTCCTGACCTATCATAGTTAGTGAAGGGCTGGTCAGGGTGAAAGCTGGAAGATTTGCTATGAGAACACCTCCCATAGATCATTGGGTTGGGGGGGGCAGTTTTCCCATTTATTCAAACAAGTGATCTCTGCTAAAGAAATCTTACTTCCACCCTGACGATTTTGCTGGCTATAGGCAAGTGTCCCAATTCTTCTGCTTTTGGAAGAAACTGATGGAATGTATGGTGACAGAGCAACTCCAGGGCCTTTCAATCTGGTTATGGAACCAAGACCGCTTTCGCTGCATTGGCAGACAATCTTTGTTTGAAGAGGATAGATGGATAGATGATAGATAGATAAGACCCCCCCCCCTATTTTCTTCCTCCTTGACCTTTTAGCAACATTTTATATAGTTTAATTTTTTATTGTACAGTTTTATGTGGAACTGTTGTAAACAATCTGTAGCTCAATCCCGACAAAACAGATGAGACTAGTTGGGCGATCTGAAAAATCAGGAAATATGCAATCTACCTACTGTCGCCAAGGTACATGCTTCTCAGATGAATCTAAGACATCTTGCTTAGATTCACTGTTGTTGGATAAGTGGGTAGCAAGAGCATGTAGGAATCTTTTTTTCCCAGCTACATTTGGTAAACTGATTGGTCTTCCTTTTTAACAAAAGGATGCAAACAACAACTATCCATGCTTCCATAACCTGACAAATTGGTCAGTTATAATGCATTTTATGAGAATCAATAAATGTAGGTTTATTGTTCTAAGATGCTTTTAGGATATATGGGCTAAGAAAGAAGGAAAGAAGGAAAGAAGGAAAGAAGGAAGGAAGGAAGGAAGGAAGGAAGGAAGGAAGGAAGGAAAGAAAGAAAGAAAGAAAGAAAGAAAGAAAGAAAGAAAGAAAGAAAGAAAGAAAGAAAGAAAGAAGAGCATAGGCTTTCTGGGTCTGGGACTAACATATCTCAGAGAGAGGACCTCAATCCATATTAATCCATTCAGCTTTGATAGACCTGCTGTGAGTCCCTTCCGCCTTAGCAGATCATGTTGCCAACAATATGGAGAAGGGCTTTGTGCCAGATGGGAAGAGGTGTCATTCCACACAGTCAAATGCTTGATCAGTCTTCATCTCTTTAGCTGCCTTCCAAATGCTACCTATCTAAATCCTTGGTAACACGGAGGGAAGAATATGGTTTAATTTGTGTGTTGTTTCTGTTTTAGATTTTAATACTCCCAGTGATAGGGTTTTGTTTGTCTGATTACTTCTGTGAGGTACCCCACCTTTCTTGACAGCCTCAATGCAGATAGCAATAACTATAATAAAAGACTAACAAAGAAAACAGCAGGTTAAAAAGGCACAATAGCTAAAGTGCTAACAGCACAAATGAATCAGCTATCTGGCAATCTAAAGGGGACAGATGTCATAAAGTCCAGGGAGAATAGGGCAGTCTTCACTTAGCACCTAAAATTAAAGATGGAACCAGGCAATAACATTTGAGATGGGATATGCAAAGTATTGAAGCCAATACTTTGAATTGAATCTGGATACAAGCTGGCATGGAACCCAGGTGGCGCTGTGGGTTAAACCACAGAGTCTAGGGCTTGCTGATCAGAAGGTCGGCGATTCAAATCCCTGCAACGGGGTGAGCTCCCGTTGTTCGGTCCCAGCTCCTGCCCACCTATCAGTTCGAAAGCACATCAAAGTGCAAGTAGATAAATAGGGACCGCTCCGGCAGGAAGGTAAACGGCGTTTCCATGCGCTGCTCTGGTTCGCCAGAAGTGGCTTTGCCATGCTGGCCACATGACCCGGAAGCTGTCTGTGGACAAACGCCGGCTCCCTTGGCCTATAGAGCGAGATGAGTGCCGCAACCCCAGAGTCGGACACGACTGGACCTGATGGTCAGGGGCCCCTTTACCTTTACCTTACAAGCTGGCAGGAAAGTCCTTTTAGTATTTGTATAATATTAAGAAAGCCCAAAATAATGAATGGAGAGAGCCCCAAATAATAAACCAGAGAACCCCAAATAATAAACTGAACACTAGACTTGGCACCTGTTGTATTTTCCTGATGCATTTCAACCTACCTGCCATGAAGTATAGGAACAAAGTCTGGAAGTTATCAAAGCATGGATAACTGTGGCAAGAACATCTCTCTCAAAACCTGATGAAAGGCACACAACATCCAGCTGCAATGGCTAATACTGCAAAGGGAGAGTGTGATCCTGCTTAGAATAGGTTGAATGACACTTCCCAGGAGTTATAAACCATAAACCAGCAACATCTTTCTCTTGTTGGGTTGGGCTTTCTTGCAGTTCGTTCCATTATACAAAAACATTTTAAATGGATGTGAGCTATTTTGAGCGATTGTGGAAAGTGGGGATTGTAAATATGGTAAGTGAACGAGCAAACATATTCAGAATTAAGGAACAGAAGTGGCTAAGAGTGTTTTGAACATTCCCAAAAGCTATATGAATGCTGTTGATGATTTTAACATTTTGCTTCGTCCCTTCCTAAGACCCTAAGTAACAACAACAACAAAAATCTCCCTCCTGTCTGCTAAAGACTTATACAGCCAAAGATTTGATGAATATAAGCTCATAAAACTATGGTGTTGTCATTCTTGATTCATTATCTTAATCTTATTATTAGGTGTATGAAGACTTTTAGGAAAAGATCATCTTTCTTTCTTTCTTTCTTTCTTTCATGCATGCTTATTCATGTTATGTTTCCTGGTTCTTTTCTTAATATCCAATTTCTCTGTTAGAGCCCATCTACTGAAATCTCTGAAACAAAAATTTGTATTAGAAACATCGGGCTATTAAGAAAAGAACCTGGAAACATAACCTTGGAACTATAGAAACTTTTTACAGTTTAAAATGTGTGTGTGTCCACACACTCATGGATAATTGTGGGCAGAAGACTTGAAAGGTCTTATATTGGATATGGACTTGAACATCTTGGTTGATAATAAACATTTGATAATAAACCACCCAGATGAGCTGTTGGACAGCTCATCCTTAAAGCCCTAAACGGCCTCAGTCCAGTATACCTGAAGGAGCGTCTCCACCCCCATTGTTCTGCCCAGACACTGAGGTCCAGTGCCAAGGGCCTTCTGGCGGTTCCCTCATTGCGAGAAGCCAAGTTACAGAGAACCAGGCAGAGGGCCTTCTCGGTAGTGGTGCTTGCCCTGTGGAACGCCCTCCCACCAGATGTCAAAGAGGAAAACAACTACCAGACTTTTAGAAGACATCTGAAGGCAGCCCTGTTTAGGGAAGCTTTTAATGTTGCATTTTAATGTTCTGTTGGCAGCCGGGGAAACTCAGCCAGATGGGCGAGGTATAAATAATAAATTATTATCATCATCATCATCATCATCATCAAGATCAAGGCATCCTTATGAATGCAAAACTCCCAGAGGGCAGAAAGGGGGAAAACTGCAGCACTCCAAATGGGATAACCAGCCTCTTATAGCCAACCTGCTTATGTCTAATTGATGCATGAAGGAGTCAATACCATAGAATAAGCTGTCCTGCCAGACTTTGTTAGGTCATCTTCCCTCACCTTGCGAGGAAATAGGTAAGCAAACCTATCGTTTTCCCCCTATTTTTTCCAGCTCAAGCAAGCCACATGGGTCTCACCAGTCACTTTGAGTTCCTATACCAATAATTTAGGAACCTGCATTAGGTTTTACTGCCTATGCAATTTATGGAAATTAACAGATTATGATTAAATTAAAGATTATGTTCACAGTTGATTGCTGTCACGATGCTGGAAAGTAAATTTGAAATTTACAGATTGTTCTCTTTTGAAGGAAAACTATATGAAAATGATGTATAGAAGGTACATCACACCAGTAAAATGGCAAAAATGTAGAAAACTGGGTTAAATACATGTTGGGATGGAAGAACGAGAAGTCCCAACGAAAGAACAATGGCAAGAAAAACTGATGAGTTTTGCGGAACTGGCAAAGTTAACATACAAATTACGAGAGAAGGACAACCGTGACTTCAAAGAAGAATGGGAACTTTTTACAAACTATTTAAAAGGACAACAAAAGGACTTGGACTCCTTGGCAGGTTTTGAATAAACACCCGGCAAAGAAGGACGCAGGGACTTCGCGCTCCGAAGTCCCTGGCCTCGTGGAGGGGGGGGGGAAGTCCGCAGAGCAAGCGGACTCCCCACAAGAGCACCGGGAAGGGCGTCCCGGTGACTGAAGCGCCCAGCAGCTGCTCCGTTCGCGGCTCCTTCGCTGCCCGAGAGCTCCGTAGAGCGATCGAGAGCCAGCGGAGTGGAGCCGCGGGAGCCATTTTGGGATCCAACTTACCTCCTAGAAGCGAAGCTCCGAGTCCTCCGGATTCTTCCAAGAAATAAAATATTTGATCAAAGTAAGTGAAATCTTCATTTGGACTTGTGGATTTTAAAAATAATAATTCGGAAAACAGGGAGAGATTCAAACACGGGAGTCGATCTCTTCCTAATGGTCAATCAAGAGGCGTATTAAATATTCCAAAGCCGAAAGGGATACTTTGTTTTTCTGTATCCGAAAGAAACAATCTTTTCACCCCTTCTCAAACCCCGGCGCCGGCACCTCCTGAGGAACAGCAAGTGCGTTAAGGGGGAAAATTTTGACAGCTGTCAAAGCTGTCAAAACTGCTAAAAGACAAGAAAAATTTATAAAAATTCGTTGAGAGTTTAACCGGCTGCAGGATCTTATTAAAAGAGAAGCATTTGGACTTAAGAGATGATTTATTGTGGAAAAGTTAAAGACAATGGAAGGAATAGCCAAGATGGAGGAAAGCATGAGTGAATGGAAATTTCCAGTGTGCTCTGTCTCCTAATCTTCTGCCTGTTTGTGGTTAGAAGGAATGAAAACAAGGTATTCACCAAGCTTCCAAGAGGCTGTTTTGAACTATTTAGAGATTCTGAAGGACATCCATAAGACATTGCAACACTCCAGTCTAACATGTTCAGAGACTTTGGTTCAAGATCAGGACTCAGAGGATAATGTTGAAAGCCAGTTTGAGATTAAAGAACAAGAAGTGGACATTGCAAAAACTGAGGTGGATTATAAAAAAGATGACTTGGAGGAAGAACAACAAGGACTTGGAAAAGAAAAAGACTGCTGCAAGGAACAACAAAATGAAATAAAGACCCAAGAAAAGAAGGCCTCTGGAGAGACTGAAATTTGGGGATGGGCAATAGAGGGAAAGGAAAGGCAGAAGGAGGGGGGGGACAAAGGCCTGGATTTGGAAGTGGGAAAGAATTGGTGTGGGGTGAGAATTTTAGTTAAAAGGTACTTTGGTGGTTGAACAATGGTTTCTGAAATCTTGGCCTGTTAAAGGAATGCTGATCCAAGGGGGGGGGAGGCACCGGGAGGGGGAAGGAGAGTCAACAGATATAAAATTGAATTTTCTGGAGGGAGGTAGAAGAGTGGTTTTGGAAACAAATTTTAGATTTGTATTAACATTTTTGTGTTTAGATGAGTGTCTGGGTAGAGGGCCGACTTCCCTCCTCTCTTTGCTCAGAAGCACCTAGTGGCAGGGGGTGCTCTGAGGGGGGGAGGGGGCGGAGGGAAGCCCGGACACAAAAATGGAACCTTTGAAGTGCTGCGCCCCGCAGGTTCCTCTTGTGGCAGGAGGGGACTTGTGGAGGGGCAGTATGAAGAAGGAGGAGGATTGAGTGAATATTATAAGGATAAGATTTGGAATTGGAATAGAAAATCCGCCATAATCAATTAGAGAAGTTAAGAAAACCAGGAAGAAGAGAATCGAGGAAGTCATAATGACAATGTTAAGAAAATAAGAAGTGGGAATCTTTATTTTTATGTTTTTTTGTGTGTGTTGTGTTTTAATGTTTGTTTAAGGGTTGTGTTAAAGGAGCAGCTGGGGGAAAACGAATCCTCAGAACCCCTCCATCCCTGTCCTTTCAGTGGCAGGGAGGGGATGAGGGGGAGGGGGGAGGGGGAGGTCAAACCCAGCCTTACAATGGACCCCCCTGATTCTCAATGCCCACGGGTACTACTGGTGGCAGAAGTGGACTTGTGGGGGGAGGGAAATTGGAGGGACAGATCATATATTGTGTGTTTTGTTTGTTTTGTTTCTATAAAAAAACCAATAAAAAATTATTATTAAAAAAAAAATGACCCATCTAGCTCAACATCCTGTGGCCACCCATTTGCCCATTGGAAGCCTACTACCAAGCAGGGGTGTAGGAAGGGAGGGGCGATAGGGGCGCTCCGCCCCGGGCTCCATTCTGGGGGGGAGGACAGCACCCTCTCCCCACCTCCACCGATGTCCCGCTACGCAGCGGAGCCGGCAGCAAACATCCCCAGTGCTGCGCAGGGATGAAGCCTCTGCAGCCGCGAGCGGAGGATCCCAGGCCTCAGCATCCCTGCACAGCACTGAGGTCCAGTGAGGCTCCACCACACAGCACGCATGTGTGGAGCTGACGTGCATGGCGCATGCATTGCACACTTCCTGTGCATGTGTCGTGTGCACATGACACATTTGTCATGCGTGCAGTGTGGAGCTACACCCCGCCCCAGGGTGCAGACCCACGGTGCCACCCCGGGCCGCAGAAAGTCTTCGTCTGCCACTGCTACCAAGACAACAACTGTCTACCACCTGCGATTATCAGCAACTGGCATTCGGAGGCATAATGCCTCTGACCGTGGAGGCTAGTAACCTCCCCCTACTGTCAGAGGGCTACACAACACTAGTGGAGATGGCCAATGTATAGACATAATACACATGCATGACAAGCACATGCACTTGCCACACTCAGTGCCACAGCACTGAGATCAGAGGTAAGTCCTTTAGGTGAAAAGAGATCCCTCTGGGTGCCCATTAGAAAGGATCTCTAAAGAGCAGGCGGGGGGATTTGTCTCTCGATCTTAGTGCTCAGCACTATTGTGCTAAGATCAGAGATAAAGCTATCTGTTCTTTAAGACTAAAAGGCACCCTCACGCTAATGCTGGAGGATCTTAAAAGAGTAGACAGACAGCCTTATCTCTGATCGGAGCACTGTGGAGCTTAGCGCTAAGATCAGAGGGGGGGGGACATTCCTGTGGTTGCTCTTTAGAGAAGGGGCTGGTTTACATATGCTTTTTCGTCACCTAATTACTTTAACATCAAGCGGCGACTTACGTGTGTGCATGAGTCAGCACAGATCAAACACCGGGGAAATAAGTTTCGTACTAGTGCACAAAACTTCACACATAGTGCTTGTCAATGGAGTCTATTTACATGCACTGAGACGCAATTGTTGACTGATCAACTGATGTACATGCATATGGACCTGCCCACACCATACCTAGGTAAATTACTGCTGCAACCAAATGCATTTATGCAAATAAGTCACCAGTGGTATCTAATAACAACCAAATTATTTGCATATATATGAGAGTTGATTGCCCTAGTAGTTTCTGTTTTAATGTACAGCTTGAACCTAAACTACATTAGTTGGACTTGGAGCCCAATCAATCCCATCCCCCTTTCCGTGTTGATGGCTGCTCCACAAAGGAGTGTTGGTTGGGGGGTTCTTCTATGACAAATGGGACGTAGGTGGCGCTGTGGCCTCTTGGGCTTGGCGATCAGAAGGTCGGTGGTTCAAATCCCTGCGATGGAGTGAGCTCCCATTACTCTGTCCCAGCTCCTGCCAACCTAGCAGTCTGAAAGCATGCCAGGGCAAGTAGATAAATCGGTACCACTGTGGCAGGACGGTAAACAGTGTTTCCACGCGCTCTGGTTTCTGTCACCGTGTTCCGTTGTGCCAGAAACGGTTTAGTCATGCTGGCCACATGACCCAGAAAGCTGTCTGTGGACAAACGCCGGCTCCCTCGGCCTGAAAGTGAGATGAGTGCCGCAACCCCATAGTCGCCTTTGACTGGACTTAACCATCCAGGGGTCCTTTACCTTTACCTTTTTTACCTTATGTGACAGATATCCCACACTACACCTAGGTGGAGAGTCAGTCACCTTCTGTAGTAGAGCACAAAATAGGGTGTTGCTGCCAACCTAGCAGTTCGAAAGCACGTCAAAGTGCAAGTAGATAAATAGGTACCGCTACAGCGGGAAGGTAAACGGCATTTCCGTGCGCTGCTCTGGTTCACCAGAAGCAGCATTGTCATGCTGGCCACATGACCTGGAAGCTGTACGCCGGCTCCCTCAGCCAATAATGCTAGATGAGCATCACAACCCCAGATTCAGTCACAACTGGACCTAATGGTCAGGGGTCCCTTTACCTTTACCTTTAGGATTAGGGACAGAATGCCTGAAACTTCCATTCCACTGGGTCAAAACACCTATGGGTTACTTGAGGGATTCCTCAACTACATCACCCTGAAGTTGGCATGACAAAAAGATTTTAAAAAATGCCTCTACCTCCTACCCTGGAATGTGGGCATAGTGCTGTATCCACTCTTCCACTGCTTTCCAGCCCCATTTATGATTGCCCTGTCCGTCCGTCCCATTAAAATAAATGAATCAGTTTAGTCATGACTTGGGAATGAAGCAGAGCTACCTCACTCTGGATCTGACCCTCTACATGCTTGGGCTAATGTACGTATGACCTCCTTTCTTCTCCTCCCTTTTCTTTTGCCGCCTTTTGGACTTTCTGCAGATCTCAAGAAAAATGCATCTTTCTTCAATGACTGCCTTGGTGTTTCCGAGAGGACAGTTAACTATCTAGGGTCTCCAAAATTTACACTGGCTTCTTTCAATCCAGAATTTTATTTGGTTTTTTAAAAAAATCACTAGCTCTCTGGATCTAAGGAAACAAGGCAGATGAAAGGTTAAAGTTTCATTTGAAACGTAGTTTGGTAGATCCCTTGAAATTCTGGCAAAACCCCTGGGAGTCAGGTTTTGTTAATTACTACTGCCAAGTGAGGCTGCTTTTCTAGTTCTGCAAGATAATTGCATAAAGAATGAAGGGATCTAATTTGACAGAGGTCTCATTATTAATGTATCTCCATGGGATGGATAGTTCATTCATCATTTTGCAGTAGTCAGATTATATGCTATCGTTTCTCACTTTCACTAGAATCTACAATCTACATCTCTGCACTGCTATACCCACCCATTTACATGCATCTTCTCCACCAAAATCTCCTTTCACTGGGGCATAAGTCGTAAACATTTCTTAGCGGTATTGCCGAAGTCAGTCGTAGAAATGACCTATTGTAATCAACGGACTTGGAGTGTGACTGATGTTGGGTATCACTTCTAAGATATAAAGTATATAGATTCTGGGGTCTCATTCAAAGTTTCAGGGTTTTGCCTCATTTTTAGGCTGTGTACACATTAACCCATTGTAGCACAAAAAATTGTAGTTTTTTTCAGTCCAGAACTGTCCATGCTCATCCTCAACCTGCTGCTTTCAATCTACGTAGATTGATTCTAGACCAGGCATCCCCAAACTGCGGCCCTCCAGATGTTTTGGCCTACAACTCCCATGATCCCTAGCTAACAGGATCAGTGGTCAGGGAAGATGGGAATTGTAGTCCAAAACATCTGGAGGGCCGAAGTTTGGGGATGCCTGTTCTAGACCCTACTGTCTCAAGGGTGGGTGTGGTTACTTGATGCATATTTGAAAACCTTATTGATTTCAATCCTGCTATACCCATATCATTGGAGCTTTTCCAGGGCAAAAAATATGCAAGAAATCTAGACGGATCGTGGACTATGAAGAAGCAAGTACTCAGTCTCAATTCTAGAACAGAGTGCTGTGTGCAAGCAGCCTTAGTATCTTTGGGAGTTAACTCTCAGGATGAGGATTGAGAAAGATGAGGAGCTGAAACTATTTTACACAGGGCTCATCTCTACCATCACCCATTCATTTAAATCAGCCTCATCCCCATCTTACAGTCTCTCCATAGTTCTTGATTTCTTTCTGCCAAAGAAAGTAACAGAGAGGTGGACATCAATAAATGCATATCAATCTTCCCAGGAGCAGGAGGACAGTATAGACTTGGAACAGTGGTTTGCAGAGGGGCATAGTTCAGAAGGCAGAAGCTGGGAAATACTGGATGGGGAACAGCTAGCAAAAGTAACACCGGGAGAGAGAGGGTTAAGAGATTCACAGTCTCTGGACAGCATTCCCACCCTATCCCCAAGGACAAGAAGAGCTCAGAGACTGTTAGAACAGAAAGCGCAGAGGGTACAAACTCAGATTACAAAATGTAGGAGTGGTGTAGATTAACAGGGAATCGATTGCACTCTCCTAAATCTGCCTCTGCTCTCTGGACTGGTTTGCATACAGTCTGAAACTGAACTATGGCTTTCTTTGTGCAAGTGTGCAAACATGCAGGCTTCCAGAGAGGAGATTATGGCTGCTTGGCTGCTACTCTAGTCATCCTGCTGCTGTGCGGCTGGAGCTAAGCCTTGGTGTGGCTGAAGTCACGTTTCTGAACCCAAGCTTGTGATTCGTCTTGTTTCACAGCTCATAGTTAGCCTGGAGAAGAGAAACCTCAAGTCCAAGTGTGGATGACATGCTGAGGCAAACCATATTTTAGCTCACAGAAGCAGGTGGGCTGATGGAGAAGTCAAGTGGCCACAATATTCTTTCTGCAGTCACACTAAGCTGTGATCTGGCTTAGTGCCATGTGCAAACCAGATCTCTCTTTTCCACCAGGAATAGCTGTTGGGTTCTGCCCTGATTTAAAGTTACCGTTCACAAATCAAGGCACCTAATTTGCACATTATACAAAATCTTTTTAATTACGCAAATCAAGCGCACTGACTGTTGGTTGCAAGGTCTGCCACTTGCTTTGTGTCTGCTCCTGGCAACTGCTTCAGAAACATGGGGGGGGGGGGGAGAATCGGAGAATGCATCTTTTCACCTATTTGGTTATGCTTTCTTTTCAGACAACAACAAGGCCTGAGGGAGAGCTCTCTGTGGTGGACATGCATTCTCATTAGGCATAAAATTTGGGTCAGCTCATCACACATGATTGCTAGGAGGATGTTGGCATTACATCACTGCTTCCTGCAGCGAAAAGCAGCGTTTTTTTCCAGCCACAACTCACCAGAACTCAGTTCCGGCACCTCTCAGGTGGGTGCCATCTCCATTTTAAGAGAACAAGGGGGGCATTCATGGTGAGTTCCAGCACCTCTTTTTCTAGAAGAATAGTACTGGCAAACACACAATGCATGGGTGTCACACATAATAATAATAATAATAATAATAATAATAATAATAATAATAATAATAATAACTATTTATACCCTGCCCATCTGGCTGGGCTTCCCAACAGAATATTAAAAACATGATAAAAAAATCAACCATTAATAACTTCCTGTCTTCTAAAAGTCAGAAAGTTGCTTATTTCCTTGACATCTGATGGGAGGGTGTCCCACAGGGCGGGTGCCACTACCAAGAAGGCCCTCTGTCTGGTTCCCTGTACCCTCACTTCTCGCAGTGAGGGAACTGCCAAAAGGCCCTCAGTGTCCGGGCTGAAAGATGGGGGTGGAGACGCTCCTGTAGGTATACTGAAGGAGAACACATGTTTAAACATCAATGTACACATATTAAAGGAAGCTGGTCACACTGGGTTTCCCAGATGTGTGTGAAACTATTGTTTAAAGATGCAGCTGTGATTTCCTCTGTGGTAATGCCAGACATTCCAACAGAAATCATAATTGTGATGGTTTTCCAGTCCACATTTTACTATTCATCACTACTCTCTTACACACACACACACACACACACACACACACACACACACACACACACACTATACTTCATGTACAACAAAAGATTTGTTACTTTAAGTGGTGGAAACAAAGTCCGGTGAAATGGCATCATCATCATTAGTGTTTTTTGTTAACAATTAATATCTCTGGCAATCTTACACTTGTCTTCATTAGAGCCCCTTTCAGGAATTATCTTGCTGGAGTAGCTTGCAGGCAGTCCTGACAAAAAGAATATTGTTAATCTAAGTTAGTTTCAATCATGGGGAAAACAAAGCAATGGTCTGAATCTGTCACATCATGACAATTTCAATCTGTAAGCTTCGCGATGCAATGATGTGGAAAAATTAGACCAAACAAGCCGCAGAGCCACTGGCTGTAAGCTTCAAAGGAAAGGTTAATGTAAGTTAAATATTGATATGTCAGCAATAAGGATTATAACAATTACACATTCACACAAATGCCAGCTGGAGTTTAATCATCTTTTCTGGACCCTGACATGTCTCCATGGAAGGTTCACAACTGAAGACATTTCCCTTAAGTCAGCAACTCACACATGGATGGGGGGCACTCAGAAATATTTGTAACAGGATGGTGGAGAGTTCATCCCAAAGAAAAAATAAATTAAGAGCCTCTTTTGAGAGGAATGGGGTTCTACGCCCCAAAAAATAGCAATTTCTTAGGTTAGCACCCAATTTTCCTCTAGTGGAAGGCCTCTGAAGAAGATGCCAACATTTAGACAAGACTCCCATACTATGAACGGAGTAAGGGCTGATCCAGAACAATGTTTCTTGGCTCCCTATCAGATGTAATTTCCACCCATAGTATTCCATCTCCCCTGGATTATGAGTTTGTTTGTTTATTAGCTCTCATCCAGTCCATTACGAAGCCCAGCCACAAGTCTTAGCACTTCCACGACTTTGTCTGAATCTGATAAAGTGAAGACATTGAACTGTGTGCCATCAGGGAACTGATCATACTACATCCCAAATCTCTGGATATCAGCAGTACAGTGGTACCTCTGGTTATGAACTTAATTCATTCCGGAGGTCCGCTCTTATAATACGATAAATAATTATTTATAATAATTATTTATAATACGATAAATAATAATTTTATTTATACTCCTCCCTTCACAGTCAAGACCGGGCTCAGGGCGGCTAACAACAAAAATATCAAAACAAGCATAAAAGAAACAATTCAATTAAAATACAGATTAAATCAGGCATCCCCAAACTGCGGCCCTCCAGATGTTTTGGCCTACAACTCCCACGATCCCTAGTTAACAGGACCAGTGGTCGGGGATGATGGAAACTGTAGTCCAAAACATCTGGAGGGCCGAAGTTTGGGGATGCCTGGATTAAATACAATGTTAAAATTCAATTTTAAAATGGGAATCTACAAGTGGAACCTCGTTTAAATATCTGTAGGATAAAACCTTAGGGGAGGGTAACACCGGGGTCAGACTGAGTCACTCCAAAGGCCAAGCGGAACAGCTCCGTCTTGCAGGCCCTACGAAAAGATGACAACTCCCGCTGGGCCCTAGTCCCCTGAGAGAGAGCATTCCACCAGGTCGGGCTAGTACTGAGAAGGCCCTGGTCCTGGTCAAGGCCAATCTAACCACCTTGTGACTCGGGCTCTCCAGTATGTTATTATTTGTGGACCTTAATGTCCTCTCCGGGGCATACCGGGAGAGGCGGTCCCGTAGGTACGAGGGTCCTAAGCCGCATAAGGCTTTAAAGGTCAAAACCAGCACCTTAAACCTGACCCTGTACTCCACTGGGAGCCAGTGCAGCTGGCAAAGCACTGGATGAATGTGATCCCACGGCGAGGACCCCGTAAGGAGTCTCGCCGCGGCATTCTGCACCCGCTGGAGTTCCTGGGTCAGTTTCTAGGGCAGCCCTGCGTAGAGCAAGTTACAATAATCAAGCCTAGAGGTGACCATCGCATGGATCACTGTGGCCAGGTCAGGCTGAGAAAGGTAGGGGACCAACTGCTTAATGCGGCAGAGATGGAAAAATGCCACCTTGGCTGTGGTTGCAACCTGCGCCTCCCTGGAAAGGGAGGCATCCAAGGTTACACCCAAGTCAGAAGGGGCTGACACTAATTGAGCCCCAGCGAAAGATGGCAGTTGCCCCCCCCCCCCATGTCATCCCGACCCAACCAGAGGACCTCTGTCTTTGAAGGATTTAGCTTCAGCCGACTCCCACGTAGCCATCCAGCCACAGCTTCCAAGCACTTGGTCAATGTGTCCGGGGCCGAGGCAGGACGGCCATCCATCAACAGATAACCTGAAAATGTTCTTAACCTGAGGTCCCACTTTAGCTAATGGGCCCTCTTGCTGCTGCTGTGCCGCCGGTGCACTATTTCTGTTCTCATCCTGGTACTATTTCCAGGTTAGCGGAGTCTGTAACCCGAAGTATTTGGAACCCAATGTGTTTGTAACCCGAGGTACCACTGTATAAACGGACAGGAGAGAACCCCGTGGCAACCTATGGTTAATTGCCAATTGTGAAAGCAATGGACTTCCAACACCACCTTCTAGAACTCTGTGTGTGTGTGTCCAGGTTGGAATAAAACCTCTGAAACACAGTGTCCCCTAATCCTCATCTTGGATAGCTGATCTCCATCTTCCAAGTGAGAATATCAAAAGACCCCGAGGACAATACTTATGTACAATACTGATGCTTACAATCAAACTGTAAAAAGGGAAGGGAGGAGAATGGCATGCTGCTACCACCCAGGAACCAATAAATATTACTCTTTGCAGGGATGCTACCTTCCTTCTTTTTGTATGTTCAATTTTAATTTTCATCCAATTGTATTACTTTTTCATTCTATTCACCTATTACTTACATGCTATCAAATTACATTTTTATCAAAATAAATAAATGATGACTATTAAAAAATGCTAATGACTTTGAGAAATTAGTCCTTACATCCCCCTTCCCTTGTTCTTCCTTTTTTTGGTCTAAAATCTGTTTAGATTCTTCATTTTATTCCTCTCATATCCATCCTAAAGCTGATGCCCCGCCATGGACAAAAGACCTCTGATTCACTACCTAACAAGAGCCATTATTCTAGATTATTCCGGATTATTTCCACGGACTCTTCTATAACAAATGGTTTGAGGATAGCAGCCTTGATTGCCAGTCTTTCTGATACATTCTATTTGAAACTGGCAGATATAATGTTTCCTTTTCCTTTCCTTTTCCTTTCCTATTACAGTCATACCTCATGTTGCGTCCGCTTCAGGTTACGTCTTTTCAAGTTGCGTCCCATGGCAACCCAGAAGTACCGGAATGGTTACTTCCGGGTTTCACCGCTCGCACATGCACAGAAGCGCTAAATCGCACCGTGTGCATGTGCAGACGCAGCGCTTCTGGATGCAAACACCTCAAGTTGCAGGTGTGCCTCCGGGATGGATTACGTCCGCAACTCGAGGTTCCACTGTATTCTTAATCTGCATACAGAGTTGCATGACTAATACAATACTGCTTAATAAAAGAGCCAGCTCTACTAGATTTTTAGATGACTCACAAAGAAGGAGCATCTCCCTTCTGTTTCTCCCTTGATTTCCAGGCACAGGTTTGAAAGGGTTATTTGTTCCATCACTTTCCCCTGGAAAACCCACTATTTACCACTGAGGGCTTCTTCACACTTACCTCCTTCCAGGCACAGGTCCATGCTTTAAAGCTCTGTGTCTGAGCGTTTTTTCTTTTGCCAAGCCAGGTCCTCCCTAACAAGAGGGCATGTGTTGCAGTGTGACCTAGCAACCAAACCCTGTGTTGTGGGTGGGAGCGTTTGGATGGCCACAACACCCTATTGGAGGTCCCTTGATGCTGGGTGCAATCAGAACAATAGGATGCCAACCAAATTCTATCGAGGGACCTCTATATAAGCCCATGCACATATCCCTGAGCTTCCTCTTTTGGGCCAGTGCATCCGAACACCCGCCCACCTCTCCCTATATTTAGGGTTTGCACTCATGACCTTGCTATGCCGTCGTGTGTCATCTGTCGTTGGGACAGGGGCATGGCAGGAATTTTCCCCACTTGGCTGATTGGCTGGTGCCATTTGGGTTTCACCTGCCGCGTAGGAAATCATCATGATTTGTAAGGTTGCGTATAGGCACTGGTTCAGGCGATAGGGATGGGAGAACGGTCTCGCCAACCCTATGTGAAGGGTATTCCATTAAAGGAATCCAGGGACTCTTTGGTTGGTCAACCCTGAGAGGGGTTGTGCCCTGAGTCTGAGTCCAGGGGGGCATCTGGCATCTGATGAGGTGAGCAGATGCATGTCTATTTGCTTAGGCTTCAATTAGGATGAAGATAAGGCTTAGGGGGACAAGCCAAAGGTTTCACAGAAAATGTGGGTTGTGGTCTTTTCACTGGCCCTAAACGACTTCATAAAGATCTGTTTGTTCTTTTGTTAGTAGGTGCCAGGAGGACAGTGGCCGTGGGCTGGAATATGTCTTCTGAATTTTCTATATGTAATTGGCATTGCCACATTTGGCAAAAAGCTTTGATAGAAAAGCTTAGCTACACTGAGGGGTTGGCAAAAAGCCAGGGCAAGCCTGTTGCATTCACAGATGTATGGTTCCCATTTCTCCCATTTATTAACTCTTCACCTGTTAGACCCAAACCACCAGTTTTGCATGCAGATTTCTTGAGAGGTTTGATAAACTAACGCGATTATAGGTTTGGTTTCATTTGCTGTTACCTCCTAAATATGTGTTGTTTGATGGAACAGATTACATTTGGTTTTCTCTTACTGCAACTTTTTTTATTGTACCACTTGGATTGTGCAAAATGAAAATCAATGGGGGGAAAAAGTTACTACAAGAGAAATTGGACAGAACAACTATACACTTGCAGCTATACACTTGGCTGAGTACCATCTTAAGGGCAATACTACATGTATCCCAAATACATGTATTTGGGAATGTATCCCAAAATGTTGCCCCCATGTTGCATTCTCTTTCCCCTCCCATAATCCCCTATCTTGACATGATCACTCTGAACATTTCTCCATTCCTTCACCACATTACTTGTTTGATAATATGATTACCCAAGGTAAGATTTACCACCCAGCACGGGAATGCCATTTTCAATAATAGACCCATATTTCTCAGAACATGCAGTTCCTAAACCTAACATATGGTATTTAATTGATCATATTTACTATATAGGCCAGAAGGAATTTTTTAAAAGAGATCTATTCAAGCATATTGAATAGACCAGGAGTGGCCAACAGGTCGATCGCAATCTACCGGTAGATCACCAGGAAGTTTCTGGTGATCATGGGTAGATCTTGGGTTCCTTAGAGATCGGCAGCCTAAAAGGGAAAGCTCTCCAACTCTTGTCTTTCTCCCCCTCCCAAAATCTCAATAACAATGGGCAATTGCAAGGAGAGCTCTTTCCCTCTTGCCGACAAAGAGAGAGAGAGAGAGAGAGAGAGAGAGAGAGAGAGAGAGAGAGAGAGAGAGAGAGAGAGAGAGAGAGAGAGAGAGACCACGTGTGCCTCCGTCTTGCTGGCAAAGAGTTCTTACCCGTGCAAGAGGCTCCTGTCCCGTTGCTGCTTTAAAGCCAGCCACAAAGCCAGCGGCCTCCCTTTCCCTGCTCGCCTGCCAGATGGCTGGCTGCTGCCCAGCTTGCCTCCCAAGCCTCCCTCCCTCCCTGACCCTACACCCGTCTTCCATCAATGCAGGCAGCATCTCCCCCCCTCACCCCAGTCTTCCATCCATGCAGGCAGCATCTCCCACCACCCCTCACCCCACACCTTAGTCTTCCATCTGTGCAGGCAGCATCTCCCTCCCTCCCCCACCCCAGTCTTCTCTCCGTGCATCATCCACCCCCTTTCCTTCTCCGTAAAAAAAGCTCAACAACTTTGAGCTGAACCCCTAAAAATGGGGGTAGATCACTGCCATATTTTAGTTCTGAAAGTAGATCACAGTCTCTTGGGAGTTGGCCACCACTGGAATAGACCTATTTTTTCTAGAGGGGAACAATCAACTGGAAATTCCCCTGTGGAAGTCCAATCGAAATACACGAAAGCTAAGTGAAAGTGAAATGCTTTGCAGGAGACCTCTCTGTGGTACACAGAGCTCTGGCCTTCCTCGATGGGAAGATCAGTAATGGAAGGCTGGAGTCCCTGAAAGATAGATTGTCCACCGCTACTGGTCGTCTCCTGCAATGTACAGCTGCAAGGGAGTGTTGCTGGCATCATTTCAGCTGGAACGATAAGAAGAGCCCCGTTGTACAACAGATCAAGGGTCCATCTGAGCTAGCTTCATGCTTTCAGCAATGACCAGCCTGACCATTTGGGAAGCTCACAGCAGAGGATGAAGGCAAGAGCCTTTTCCTCAAATACTTGCATTCTGAAAATGTAGTTTAACTCATCTAAACTTCTGGCGACTGCCATATCTTGTGGCAGTGAATATGTCAATTTCTTATACATTTTGTAAAGAGCTCTCTTTCTGTGTCCAAGGGGATTGTGCTTTAAGTTTTGTAGATGACACTTTGAATTTTTCCATTGTTAGGTCTTTTAAAGGGATTTAAGGGATTAAAATGTAGCTATTTCTTGGCATTTACTACACAGGACAGAATCACGTCTTGCAAAAGGTATACCAGGCATCCCCAAACTGCGGCCCTCCAGATGTTTTGGCCTACAACTCCCATGATCCCCAGCTAACAGGACCAGTGGTCGGGGAAGATGGGAATTGTAGTCCAAACCATCTGGAGGGCCGAAGTTTGGGGATGCCTGAGGTATACCAAGCATGGAGAAGCTTCTGTATTCTCCAATAAAGGCTTCTTTTTATGAGAATGCATCGATTCTTTCATTCCTCTGGTGGGAATGAAACTGGTTGAGCAAAGTGTAGTTTACCCACAACAGCTGCAAGCTGCACCTGTGAAGTATTTTGTATTTTTTTAATAAAAAAAACCCGTTAAGATTAACGACAACACGCTCCTTTTTCATTTCTGTTTGTTAAGGGGAAGAAAGGGGAAAGAAAATGTCCACCAGAGCCTGATGAATAAGGAATAAGGAAAGTCTATTGCAGGGCAGTCGACAGGAAGGGATCCTGTGTGGGAGTTTATGGCACTAACAAAACAGAGAATAATACTTTACTTCTTCTGCTATGAAAATTTAGTAGCCATAGCTATGGTCCTCAAAGTTTCATTAACCATTAAATACTCTGTAGCATTAGGACCCAGCTCGGTTATATCCTCCGCTGCACCAAAGGTGCCTAGATATAACAAGAGGGCCATTTCTGCAGGAAGAAAAAGATCATTCTGAAACATAGGTTCAAAATTAAACGGCCCCAATGTTAGTATCTCGAGGGGGGAGGAATGTGTTTGCTTTTCTTTTTTCATACTTCATAATAGGAAAGCAATGTTAACACAGCCAAAGGGGCCACACCTGTTTTTTTAAGCAAAGAGAATTTGTGCACTGGGCATGCCTAACTAGGACATAGATCCGTTTGAGTTACATCAATAGTCATTTACTGTACAGAGCCAGCAATATGACTACAGTTGCACCTGACCCTAAGAACTAATTACATCTGGTCTGAAAGACAATGGGATTATTTCCCCACCCATCTCCTCCTCTCACTAAATAGTTGCCAGCTCCTTAACCCAAAACATCTGGTGGAGCCTTCTCAATCAGAAAGTGGAAACAAGAGGTGGAAAACAGTGGCTGGATGCTCTTCTGGGCTGGAGGGGAGCACCCAGGAGTTTTGTGGCGGGCCAGCGGACAGCCTTGTTCTACCCTGATCTAGGATGAAGCCAAACACAAAAGCTGTCTCTCATCACATATGATGAACAGATAAGAAAAGTGGTAGAGGGGCGAAACAAATACAGGCTTAGAATCATATAATCCTCGAATTGCAGAGCTGGGACCCCAAAGGTCCAACCCCCTACAATTCAGGAATCTCCACTAAAGCGTCCATGACAGATGGCTCTCCAACCTTTGCTTAAAAGCTTCAAAAGAAGGAGAGTCCACAACCTCCCAAGGGAGTCTGTTCCACTGTTGAACAGCTCTTGCTGTCAGAAAGTTCTTCATGATGTTTAGTCAGAATCTCCTTTCTTGTAACTTGATGCCATTGTTTTGAGTCGTGTCCTGACCAGAGCAGGAGACAACAAGCTTGCTCCATGTGACAGCCGTTGAGATATTTGGAGATGGCTGTCATATCTCCTCTCAGTTTCCTCTTTTCCAGGCTAAACATACCCAACTCCCTCAACTGTTCCTCATTGTCAAGTAGCTGTCAGGCAAGTACAGGTCATCCACAGGGCAGGAAAGAACTTGAGACATGGAATGCAATTAGCTTTTATTTGCAGAAAGTAAACAACACAGCAGAGTTCCCCTGACTCCTCTCACCTAGCTGAAGACATTGCTGGACCTGCCCATGGCCCTGCCTTCCCCCTTTAGCCTCTCACTCCAGATCTCTCCTAAGCAGATGTAGAATGTGGGAGGGTGGGCTGTCTAGCCCATTGCTCAGCAATGTACAGGACTCTCCTCCAGTAGCGTGTCAGGGGAGGAGGAAACCCAGCAGGACTGGAACTGTCCAGCTGCTGGGCAGCAGGGACAACCTCTGACTTCTCTCTGTCTGGGTCTGCGCTCACACTGAGACTCTCAGCCCCCAGCCCAGTCCTAGAAGGGTCTCCCCCTTCTCCCCCTCCCCAATCACTCAACCCTCCTGAATCTAGCATCTCCCAGCTTGTCACTTCCACAGACTGATTCCCCCATGTGCCACCATCACTGTCCTGCTTCTAAGTCATCAACTTCTAAGTCAGCCCTGGGGGGGCTCTTGGGTGAGTGGTGCTCAGCACTCTTCCTCATCCAGCCAGCCCCTGACCTTCATAAGGCCCTTGGGTTTCCAGACCTTTGATCATCTTGGTTGCCCTCCTCTGCACAGGCTCCAGCTTGTCAATATCCTTCTTAAATTGCAGCACTTGCCGCTTGTTTGTTTGTTATCTGTTCCCAAAGCAAGGGGAAATACTTTTCTCTGGTTGATTGGTAACCTTAACTGCCAGGAAAACATTTCTGGACTCAAAAACTGCACTGGAAAAGCTGCTCGCAGTATAAATTTCCTTAAGGCACAAGGAGCTGCAGCTGTTAGCTTTCAAAGCCCAATGACTAAACAAACTGGCTTCATTCCTTTTGTTTTTCATAGATTATTTGGTAGTTTTAACTACTTTCCATAATTTTTTGTGCTTTTGGTAGCCTTGGGGAGAGACAAAACTTTCTGACAGCTGGTGGCTTTTGAGATATCTCATCATGCACTGCTTACAACCATAAGGGCTAAAAAAACATTTCTTGCAAAATGAAAGCTGGACTTCTCAGAAACTGAATTCTACTCCCCAGTAGCACACATTATTTTTTCCATCTAGCTCCCTCACCACTCCTCTGCATCTGTTGAATCCATGACAAATCATCATAGACGTAAGTATAATGAACAAAAAAAAAACACCGGACAGGGAAAAAATAGGGACAGGAACAACCCCACTTTATTCTGTTTGTTTGTTTGTTTGTTTGTTTGTATACATATTGTAACAATATAGAAAGAAAGAAAAGACAAAACACACACATGCACAAATACACATCCTGTATATGGTAGGTATACAAAAGGGGGAAAGAGAATAAATAAAACACACATAAAACATTTATTTATTCAAAAAACCCAATGAAAGAGCATTAACATCTAATTCCAAGAGGACGAGGAAGGGGGCAAATAGACAAATAAGGTAAGTCATGGACGATGAAAGCAAATGGGGAAAATAATAGTTAAAGCTACTTCCAGATGAATTCATATTTTTTTCAGGGAGTATATTGAGGTTCACCAAATACCTGCATAATCCTGAAGCTCAGCCTTCCTCTGTAGCACATGCAGATGATAGCTAGGTTTTTCATGAGCTCAATCTGTATAGCCTTTTGAGCCAGTTATCATAAAATTTGAACCACCTTTCCATCCCTGGGCTACAAGAAGGCAGGCTGCCACTACAAGATAAAGGACAAGTGGTTTTAATGCTCCTAAGGAGTTGTTGCCTTTAAATATAGAGAGGAGGCACAGTACCAGAACTGGTTGGATTAAGTTACCAATACCGTTGGTAATTTCCTCCATAACTGCAGTCTTAAAAGTATGGGGCAATGGGCATGTCCTCTATAGATGCCAATAAGTCCTTATGGCTCCAAAGGACTTATTCCCTGACTTTTGAATATGTGCCATTCACACAGGTGTGAGAAGCCAACTATGAACAATTCCATGAAGTTTTCTCTGATGGAGGCTGGAAGTGAATAGAATGGTTTCACGGGCCCAAGTTTATTCCATTTCACCATAGCCATTTCCTTTCCCAGGTACTGTTCCCATGCTGATTTCAAATGATGAGGGATATAACTGAGAAAGGAGAGCTGTGTATATCTGAGAAACTAGTCTCTTGGTGCATGATGTTGGCACTTTCCCACTTCTGCATGTGAGTTGAGACAAGGGAGATTAGGGCTTCAAATGGGAGGGTAAAGTAGGGATTTGAACAACCCTACACAAAGCCCTTCTGAAAATCCCATGCAACAAACAGTCAACATGGCTGAAGATGAATTGCTGTGAGTTCCCACTTGTTTGGGGGGGACCCAGGTGGCGCTGTGGGTTAAACCACTGAGCCTAGGGCTTGCTGATCAGAAGGTCGGCGGTTCGAATCCCTGTGACGGGGTGAGCTCCTGTTGCTCGGTCCCAGCTCCTGCCAACCTAGCAGTTCGAAAGCACGTCAAAGTGCAAGTAGATAAATAGGAACCGCTACAGCGGGAAGGTAAACGGCATTTCCATGTGCTGCTCTGGCTCGCCAGAAGTGGCTTTGCCATGCTGGCCACATGACCCGGAAGCTATACGCCGGCTCCCTCGGCCAATAACGCGAGATGAGTGTCGCAACCCCAGAGTCGGTCACGACTGGACCTAATGGTCAGGGGTCCCTTTACCCACTTGTTTAACATGTATTTATATTTTAAAATAAGTTACTATTCTGAGTTCTCTGTGCATCAGATTTATAGCATGATGTGACAAGCCCTCAGGATGTGAAGCTGAAGAGTATTAAAAATGAAAAATAAACTAATTTCCTTTAAACACTGAAGGCAAGCAATATGTGTGCAAGAGGGAAATTGTTGATATGCAAAGATCTTTAAACAAAACACCAATGAAATATAGTCATTAAACCGACGTCCCTCACCATTTGCAGCACTTTCTCGTTGACATCTTCATGGTAGGCAAGCCTTATAAAATCTCTATGAAATACGGAAATAATGTAAATCAAAAGGGTGATATGTGATATCAGATTATCTGAAAAAATTGTGCTGAGCATTGAAGATTTTTTTCAAAACAATATGTGAATTGCAGCTATCCACTCCTGTGCACTAGCACTGATACAGCAATCTCCCAGTTTTCAGAGGGCAGCTCAGCCAATAGCAGCCCAGGTCTGCTCTGCCTGCCTTGTTCCTCTGCGACATTAAGCCAGTTCATCCAGCCATGGCCACAGCCTTCAACACCACCATCACAACCACAGAGTCCCCAAGGACACTGCAATATCGATTGAAAAGCACTTTGCACATAGAAAAGAGATGCCAAAATGTTTGCTAGAACAATAACTGCAGCAGGCAGCAAATTTACTGCTCCTTTTGTTTTCATTTTCCATTTTTAACCCCAGGTTTCTGAGCATTTCAGAGCTCAGCTTTGTGGCTCTTTCCCATATACAACAATCTTTGTGAGGTCAGAGGGATTCCAGGATATATATATATATATATATATATATATATATATATATATATATACACACATATACATATACATATACATATACATATACATACATAAATTAACTTAACGCCATGACAATTGGCACAGAGAGCTGAGCAAGGTTTTCCTCTATAAAGTCATGAGGTGGATTTGACTGGAACATAACACTCTACTAAAATAATAAAATAATAATACTCTCATAATCTGGGCCTCATTAATTTGTCAAGTCTAGTGACAGTCCTTAATAGCATCCGCTCATTTTACGTGTTGTAGTAAGTGACTTTCCAAGCTATTTGAATAACTTAAAATAAGAAGAGTCTGTAACAGCTCTTAATGGAGGGTGTGTCCTCCTCCTCCACCTCCCCCTCCCTCTCTCAGCCTAAAAGAAAACCATGATGTGCTTACATTGTTTGTTTTCTGGGCAATCTGCCATTGGCCTTTCAGATGGAAGAGCTTACATTTAATTTATCTCTCCTCTGCTCGATGTACTGCTTGCAGTTCCCAACACACTGATAGAAATTTATGGTAGCTGGTCCAAAGGCTGTTGCCAAATGCGAAGGGGAGGACAAGGGAGTGATGGATACAAATTCCCTCTTGGTCGGTGTAGTGGCAATGCTGTCACCCTAACGCACTAAGGTTAGATGCTGTGAGCTGCAAAGTCATCTCTTGTTGAGGTGTCAAGCGTTTACACGCTCATATCTTTCTGTGAGATCAAATGAGTACGGCAACTTCTAAGACCAGGGCTTGAAGGAAAGCATATAGCTCTGCGAGAATTACTACATCACCAAACAGTATTGCTGAGTCAATTGAATTCATGTTCTTTCTTAGCTAGGGTGGCCAGTTACGCATTGCCAAACAGTAGGGCTCCTATTGTACACAAAACCAAAGAGAAAACGTGAATTTGCATTTTAAAAGTGCATGTGGTCATGTGCAGGCGTGCCAACGCCAGGAGGCAGGCGTGACAATCGCCAGGGCACCTTCCAGGAAGGCGTGTTGGTGATCTCAAAGGAACGCACCAAAGTGCCTCAGCAGGCCACACAGAGGGGGGGGGCAGCGGCCTTACCAAGGTGGCTTCAGCCCTTCAGCATCAAACAAATGTAAGGTGGCAGGTGGTGGGTGATGGCAGGCCGAGTTGGCCTGGGCAGGTTGGGGGGCACTGCATGCACAGCCTGTATGAAGTCATGCACACAGGCCGGCTGCCGCCCCCCACCCCCACCTCCCAATGTTGGGCGCAACTCAGCACCTCCGTGTCAGGGACTGGGTAGATGAGGAAGAATGGTGGAGACTGCCACCCCAGGCATGGCCTAGAGAGGAGAAAGGGCTAGAAAGCATAGCCCTCCAGGAGTGGTTTGGCACAGGGCATACCTCAGACAGAGATGAGGGCAAAAGTTGTGAAATAATCATAGCTGCCAAGTCTCCCATATTCCCCGGGAAACCCCCATTTTTCCAGCTGTTCCCAGCTGAAAAAACGGATTTTTTTGTTTTTCCCCGGTTTAATCTGGCACGACGGCCATTTTGGAACTGGGCGGAGCATGCTCAGAAGCGGCTTTTGATGCTGCTTTGTCCAGTTCCAAAATGGCGGCAGCGCTACTTCCGGTCTGCTACTTCCGGTCCAGTCCCTTATTTCTCAGGCCGGAACTTGGCAGCTATGGAAATAATGGGAGAGGAGGAGGGAGTGGATAGCATTCAGCAGGCAGAGGCTGAGCAGCAGTTGAACGAGATGCCTCGCTGGATAGTATTCCAGAACCTGTACCCTGCCCCCCAAACCAGGCGTTCGCCGAGAATAGCAGAACAGAGAGTTCAGAGGCAACTGTCACATACCAGTCACCGGTGTAGGCAGGAGGAGGAGTCAGATGAATAGAGAAGTAACGGAGAAATGGGGGTGGAACTTCACTTGGGGCAAAGTTAGGCAAAAGATAGAAACAAGGGCAAACAGATAAAAGCGACTATAAGGGAGGGAGTGTGAAGGAGCACAGGTGAAGGATCAGAAGCGGAGGGGCTATCGGGCAATTGACCTAAAAAAAACCCGTATTTTTTGTGTCCAGATTTTTACTTCTTGACATATGGCAACCCTACTTTAAAGCTGTCTTGGACTGAACAGCTCTTCAAAGACACATGGCCACCCTCACCTTAGCTGATGTTGTGCTTTAGGTCTCAAGTGACTGAAGAATTCAAGAACCACAATATTCAACTCTTTTGTTCCATATTGCTGGTCTTTTCATCCTTAATGACTTTGATATGCTGTGCTCTGTTATCAGGAAGAGCAAAGCATGAAGTTGCTTTATATGCACCCAACATATAACCATTGTGTTGTGTTGACTGTATCTGTCAGCCAGATACCTAGGTAGGCAAAGGTTTGTATAGCAGTGCTGGCCCCGGGCTTAAAACAGTCAATTTAAATTTATTATTATCTTTGATCTTGAGACCCGTTATATGTTCTCAACTAATGAAGTGGGCAATATACAGAAACAAGCAACTTAACTGTGCTTTCTTGTAACAAACATCTGGAATAGAAAGAGTTCAAGGAGAATATAAGTTGCTGGTTTCTCAGCTGAGCTGATGGTCATGACCCGCAGTCCATTCTCTCCCATTCACACCCTGACAGAATGACAAAATAAATAAGTACCTGTCAGTTCATGAGCATCTCCAACTGGAGCATCATTTTTTCCCTACATAATGCAGTTAACTTTTAAGTGCATTATATAAACAGAAATGTTGGACAGTACGTTTATATGTACATGGGCATAGCCAATATTTTTGTTGGGAGGGGAGGACTTTGTTGGGGGGGCAGAACAGATGTGATTGGTCAGTTAGTTAAATATTTCTATTGTTTTACTTGATGGAGGGGGGAGCTGCCTTCCCTGCCCCCCCGGCTACGCCCATGTGTATGTATGTATGTATGTATGTATGTATGTATGTATGTATGTATGTATCTATATTTCAACTTATTTCTCTAATGGTGAGCAAAACGTACAGGAACACTTCTGCATTTTATTGAAGTCTTGATTTATATTTTACATTGCAGAAATTTTCTGTTGTCCTGGGGGCCTTCTGGGTATTGACAGTAGTAATCATAAGTGATGAAAACAAGAATCCCCCCCCCCCCGAATATGAATATTGATTAGAGATAGACTATGTTCTGAGGTGAGAAAGCTTCAGTAACCGCATACAAATCAGCCCCGCCCACTCCCCCCAAAATCATAATTAGTAATTTTAAAAGAATACAGTGAAGATTTATGAATGGAGCTATACGCTTGACAAAACTAATTTCTCCTGCTTTTGTGAGATAGCTAGGATTTTCAAACTGGGTCTGGGCATTCTGCCATGCCCAGAGGCTTTTCAGATTTTGTTAACAGGATTGCAAGTTAAACAAAAACCTTCACACCCTTGCACACCGATGGCTAGCAAAGGTGGAAGCTTTGTACAAAATTCCTTCTAATCACAGCCCCGGAAAATTCTTTGCCTCGTTAAAATATTTAAGCACTGCTACAAGAGTCAATGGTGACTTTTCCTATGTGCTGTTAGGACTGCTCAACTTCCCTTTGGCAGCCGACGTTTGTTTGTTCAGCCCGCACTGACATTTTGTGAAAAGGCACTCATACATTGGTGTCCTGAGAGTTCGGCCTCCCTGGGTTTTGCTCTCCTTTGATCATCACTCAAAGATGTCCACTCCACCCACATTCTTCCGAGAGAGAGAGAGAGAGAGAGAGAGAGAGAGAGAGAGAGAGAGAGAGAGAGAGAGAGAGAGAGAGAGAGAGTCACAAAAACCTGCTGGCATTTAAGCTGACATAGCAGTCCAACCGACAAGCAAATAAAGCCCTACAGCCCACTTGTACTCACAGCCAATCTCATCTTTGACAGCCTAACCTTGTCCTGCTAATTGTAACTGGCATGCCAACTGGAATTGACAAAGCAAAGAGAGAGAGAGAGAGGACAGGGTAAATACAGGAGAGCAAGAGAGGGAAGGAATGTTGATGACCTGCCTTGGCACCTATGTTTACTTCGGGCAGGGAGAAATGTGTAAAAAATATTCTGTGCTGTCAGGGTGGATGACATAAATATCACATTGCCGACTAGTTGTATGCCTATAGAAAACAAATGGGAAAATGATCAATAATATGGATTCCTCCATTTCCAGACAGTATGCTTCAAAAAAAAATCATAACTTTTAACAAAAGTCTTCTAGGAGAATGACGTGACCATTTGTTAGTGCTAAACGGCTGAGTAGAGGGGCAAGAAATGAAGCAATCCTAAGTGGGGGGTCAATGGCAGAGACTAGGGCCCTGCAAGACTTGATCTCCTTCCGCAGGGCCTGTAAGACAGAGCTATTCCACCTGGTCTTCAATTTGAATTAGCCTGATTCTCTATTCCCTTTTCCCTTTCCGCTTCTATGAAGAAACCCTTTTTGGGACCCCCACATTAAAATTCTTCCCTGGTCTCCTTGCTGGCCCTAGTAGGAACTTAGCCAGTTAGCCCTGGTGACCATTTGATGTCTACTGACTGGGGTTTGTCCCCCCCCCAAAAAAATGACCCCTGACTTTTTGAGTTTTACTGATATTGATGCTGCATTTTATGTTGTACTTTATGTTGTTTTATGCTGTTTTTACGTCACATTTTAATCAATGTTTTCTATTTGCTGTTAGCCGCCCTGAGCCCAGTTTTTAAACCGAGAAGGGCGTGTCGGGTCAGCCGGGGGCAGGAACGGTCCACAGGCATAATTCAGGAACGAATCCAGCCCTTCTCTCCCATCAGCTCTAGGGAGTTCCTACAGCCCTTCCCAACGATTTATTACAACTCATGTCTTGGAGACACTGAGCACATATTCAGAGTCCAGCAGAGATAAAACGCAGATGGAGCCAGGCTGAGGTTGTGTACTAAAAGCTACTTCATTAAGAGTAAGGCAGAACAAAAGAAAACATGTCTCCTCTCTCTGAGAGAAGTCTGAAGGGGGGGGGCAGAAACAGAATACAGCAAACATCCGCTCCCGTGATTCTAACAATCTTTGCTGGAATGTATAAAACAGGTATGTGACCTACACAGTGAGAGGAAATGAAACTTAACAGGGCGAGATATTATTATTATTATTATTATTATTATTATTATTATTATTATTATTATCACTGCTGCTCTGCCATAGGTGGGGGAAACATATTATATTATTATTATTATTATTATTATTATTATTATTTGAATTTATATTCCGCCCTATATCCAGGGGCCTCAATGCGGTTCACAGAATAAAATCAAGAAATAAAACCACAAAATACCTAATAAAAATAAAAGTAGCAACTCAATACTTAAAAAGGTTGGGGTTAGGGTTAGAGTTAGGGTTAGCGTTGGGGTTAGGGTTAGGGTTAGGGTTTTAATTGTTTGCTCCTGGTGGATCTCTACTGTTTCTCTCTCTCTCTCTCTCTCTCTCTCTCTCTCTCTCTCTCTCTCACACACACACACACACACACACAGTGGTGGAGTGTTCCCCGCTGACGCCTGGGGTGGCCCATACATATCAGGGTGCATATAGTGCACCATGGGGGTGGGGCATGCTGTGGGGGCGTTCCACGCTGCCAGAGCGACCCCTGCCCATGGGCCAGCTAGCTTTGAGGGATGCATTCACTGTGGCCTGCAAACCCAGTGAGACTCGCAAAAATGGCGCCATGAGCTGGTGCATCCTTTTCAGGCACCCACCATAAGTGACTAGAAATAATTTTGAAGCATAATATTAAAAAAAAACAAGATTTAAAAATATAAACCACTATAGTAAGGGTAAAGGTAAAGGACCCCTGACAGTTAAGTCCAGTCGTGGACGACTCTGGGGTTGTGGCGCTCATCTCGCTTTACTGGCCGAGGGAGCAGACGTTTGTTCACCAACAGTTTTTCCGGGTCATGTGGCCAGCATGACTAAGCCGCTTCCGGCGAAACTAGAGCAGCGCACAGAAATGCCATTTACCTTCCCGCCGCTGCCATTTACCTTCTACTTGCATTGACATGCTTTCAAACTGATAGGTTGGCAGGAGCTGGGACCGAGCAACAGGAGCTCACCCTGTTGCGGGGATTCGAACTGCTGACCTTCCGATCGGCAAACCCTAGGCTCAATGGTTTAGACCACAGCGCCACCCGCGTCCCTAGGGAACAACTACTGGTATAGTAGTGCAAATCATATTTATTCAATTGTGATACAAAACAATTAGAAAAACAATTTCTTATCAGGTCTAAGATGTCCACAGTGCTGCTGGCCTGCTTGCTGTTGGGTTGGTGTTATCATTTTAATCATCGTAATAATCTTGTTTTAAGATTCACTCTTGACACTGAAAACTATTCGTCATATAAGAAGCCTACAGTATGCACATGAAAAGGTGTGAAAGAAGACTCAAGAGTCCTTCTTTCCCATAAAGCAGAACCTTCTTTTTGCTCCCATTTTGCCTGGGTGGTTTAATTCCCACTGAGGGATTTTAAGTGGGAGGAGCTATTACAGGAAAATTTAGGCAGTCTATAAGCACCGATTAAATACTTGAGAGTAGCTGATGTTCCATCATATCATGTCAATCTACCTAATAGAGCTATTAGAATGTTGAGACAGGCAAAAAAAACCGCATTAGGATTGAGCTTTTAGCTTAATGCATGCATACCGGTTTCATTTCAACACTAAATAAATAAATAAACCATCCTTTTATATGAAGGGGGGGGGAGTTTACTAACAGTGTGGAAGGGTGCCTGGCGTGAAAAGAGGGAAAGAAAATGTGCTACTAAAAACACAATAACCCAAACTGCTTCATTTTACTTAATTCATCAACTGCATAGAATAAACCTCATTTTAAAAGTCTTTAGTTCCAGCCAAGAACATTTCACCCTGAAAATCGAAAACAACTTTCCCCACGTGACTTTGATTAACAGAGAAATTGCACAAGTTCTTCTAAAAAAAACAACAGAAGGACCCAGAATAAAAAAATTCCTTCAGTAGCACCTTAAAGACCAACTAAGTTTTTATTTTGGTATGAGCTTTCGTGTGCATGCACACTTCGTCAGATACACCTCATGCCAAAATAAAAACTTAGTTGGTCTTTAAGGTGCTACTGAAGGAATTTTTTTTATTTTGCTTCGACTCAGACCAACACGGCTACCTACCTGTAACTAGAAGGACCCAGGTAAAATTTTGAGCCATTCTACCTTTCACCCAAAGTTGAGTAATAGGAATGGAATTATTCTCTTCCCATCCTGCTACCCATAAAGTAGAAATTTCACAGAAAAGAGCTTTCAGATAATATTTTGAAATTTGTATCCTGAATTGTTGGGAAATATTTGGTGAAATGACCTCCCAGGGTTCATCATCCCTTAATTTTGGAAGCAACTGCGTGGATTTCAGCTTCTGTACTGCTGCTTACTCTTATTTCAATAGAATCAAAAGAAGGACGGACTTTGGTCCTTACCCCATCCAGTCCTCTTCTCTTGCTCCTTTCATAATCCCCCAATATAAATGGAAGCCCCTTTCTGTGCCCAATAACCATGGGACGCTTTTGCCCAGAGGTGCTGTGGCTTATGGATTGCAGCAAAATACTGGGCAAGGTGTTGCCTGGTATCCTCTCTGTGAGATGGGTCCATGGGAAAAAAGCTGCCCCATAAGCCCTTGCTGCAGAGGGGAGGGAAAACCCTATATTTTGATTTGAGAGCTTCCTTCCTGCCCACGCCTGGCTTAGAGCCTTCACTGAGCAATTTTGGGTCACTGGTTGAGAGGACCAGAAATGATTATTTCTCTCTCAACCTGACTGGCCCTTGGTTGTTGTTGTTGTTGTTGTTTCCTCCTTTCCCTCAGTGAAATTATGGCCTTCCTTTGCTAGGCGGGAGAACATTGTATGAGGGCGGAAATGGCATTGGTCAGGATCAACATAAGGGGCCTAAGGGTTAGGGTTGACCATGGCAAACCCAAGCTTGGGTTCGGAATGGAGATGTATTAAAAAAGAAACTACATCAAAAAGAGGCTTACTGGATTTATAGATTTGGTTCCCTGGCTCCATCAGGTCTCAGTCTTTGAATGGATTACAGTTCCTTTTTATAAATAGTCTTTATAAAGCTGTATTTTATAGCATGAATCCTTTGTTCCGTACTCAGGTAACATTGTATCAGCCCTTTAAATGGCCCTTTAAATGGCTCGTGTATTTAAGACAGAGAGATACACAGCTTGTATTAGATTTCCCAACCTTGAGGATTGCATGCAACATAGGAGCTTTTTGCCATTGTTTAATGTGTTTAAATTGTTCCCTTTGGTGATTACAAGGAATTGGGTGTTTTTTTCGTAAAAATCGTATAAGTTTCAGATTGTTATATTTAGTAATTGTTTGTATTTTATTCTATCGCCGAAGACAGAGTTTTCTCCTCTGAGGAAACTGGATATTTCCAGTGAAACGGGGAGATTTTCTGCCGGCAACCCGTCAAGAAGGACGAAGATTTTACTTGCAGCATAATACTATCTACATAGGAAGGACAAGTATTTTTACTTGAAGCAGTACATCAACTTACATCCACCTGGAACACTTGAAAAATTTCATGTGCTTCATTGCACTATGGACCGGTTAGCATGTATGCACTACTGAGCATATATGTCAGGCCATTATATTTTGCATATTGTTATATAAATACGGTACATTTTTCATTGTTATATAATATATTTTCATTGCTGTTCACTGTCACGGTTTGTTGTTTTGGTTTTGGTTTGCTCATATTTCCGTGATTGTCTGTTGGTTACTTGCTGGGTTCGGTATCTGCCTGGTTGGCAGCGAGACTTTGCTTGTTTGGCTTGAACCACAGAAACGATCAGCACTTGTCGACTCCCATTGTACAGGTTTGGAGCGGTCCAAACCCAGTGGATCCATTCCATCAACGTGGGGCCTGTGGAATGATGAACAGATCCTGGGACCCAATTGGCCCTGCCTGCTGCTGCTGCTGCTGCTGCTGTCAATAAAGAATTGGTCTGATTTTAACCCGTCATCAATGGACATTCTGGTTACATTGCTGTTCTCGTGGGTCACATAGTGTGCATGCCTGGGCAAAAAGTGTCAGTGACTATTTAAGTGAACTGAAATGTCCAAGAAGAGAATTTCCTGAGAAAAACTACTGGTGAATTTCAACTCCCCTGAAAAAACAACCTTAAAAGTGTTTTTGACTCACTTGTTGTTGCTTAGTCATTTAGTCGTGTCCGACTCTTCGTGACCCCATGGACCATAGCACGCCAGGCACTCCTGTCTTGCACTGCCTCCCGCAGTTTGGTCAGACTCATGTTAGTAGCTTCGAGAACACTGTCCAACCATCTCGTCCTCTGTTGTCCCCTTCTCCTAGTGCCCTTAATCTTTCCCAACATCAGGGTCCTTTCCAGGGAGTCTTCTCTTCTCATGAGGTGGCCAAAGTATTGGAGCCTCAGCTTCACGATCTGTCCTTCCAGTGAGCACTCAGGGCTGATTTCCTTAAGAATGGATAGGTTTGATCTTCTTGCAGTCCATGGGACTCTCAAGAGTCTCCTCCAGCACCATAATTCAAAAGCATCAATTCTTCGGCGATCAGCCTTCTTTATGGTCCAGCTCTCACTTCCATACATCACTACTGGGAAAACCATAGCTTTAACTTGACTCACTATGCACAATAAAATGGCAGAATGAGATGGTCAAACACTGGGCTCTACTACTTCAGGCTACAGATGGAGAGGGATTCAAGTGATCCTTTAATATTACAAACTAGAGCAACAGAGAGAGATCTATGCCAGGCATCCCCAAACTGCAGCCCTCCAGATGTTTTGGCCTACAACTCCCATGATCCCTAGCTAGCAGGACCAGTGGTCAGGGAAGAGGGGAATTGTAGTCCAAAACATCTGGAGGGCCGAAGTTTGGGGATGCCTGGTCTATGCTCTTTCCTCCCCCTCTCTTATTCCTAGTTCACTACATGCAGCGAATTTTATACATAGGGAGCTTTCAAAAACATGTCTCCCTGTCTGGCACAGTGGAATTCTACCACATTCATTTACCGCGAATCTGTAGAATCAGGTTTTAGAAAATACTGTGCATTCAAAATACTGTGAATAGTCAATGTCTTTGAAGAGCTCGGTAGAGAGAAATTCCAAGCTGCCGAAAGATGCTTTACTTTAATCGTTCAGGGAATTCTAGTTATAAAAGGTTTTATAAGCATCACAAGCCCAATAACACTGCGAGCCATGCTCATAATACTTGCAAAACACAACACAGTGTCAAAAGGTTGAGGCACAACTTTTACAGAGAAGTGAAACCATATGAGCAAGCAATACAGCTGCCAACCTGGACCAGCCACAAGACTCTTCAAACTATTCCCTGGCATTGTTCTTGCCACCTCATTTTCATCGCTGAGCTTAATGCATTTCATTGGAGGGGGATACCATCCTCATATCCAAATACTGCTACATTCACTGAGAGCTGCCTAAAGTAAAATTTTGAGGCAAATATTGAGATACCTGTGCAGGAATTTGAGGAAGGCAAGAGAAGTTTGAACAATACTGGCCAACGTTCAGGGAAGGGGGAACCACAGAAAATTCATTCTCTACATACTTTGCTGCCTTTTCACACTCTACCATGCCCAGTGTTCAAAACTCCCATTGTTCAAGACACATTTTGTGACAGGGAATTTCATTAGCACAAGCAGTTTCTGAGCTCTGTGTGCAGTACTGCACCTAAGATTTCAGATTAAAACTGCAGAGTGGAAGGAAAGGAGGGCCTTTTTCTGCCTCCCCACTTCCCGCTGCTTTCTGAAGACTGGAGAAGAGACCCCCCCCCCGTAAGAATATTAGGGGGGTGGTCAGGGGAAGGACTAGACCATGTGAAAAATGAACATAATATTTTAGCTGCAGTTCATTCATTTTCAACTTTGTATTCTTGTTATAAAAAGTGCACCTAGACTTTTTGCACCCATAACCTAGCTTTAAGGTGCCATTTAGCACCTAGCTTTCATATCTCAGTTTCTAACGCAGACCATGCCCACATTCAGGATGAGCATCTAGAGCAGGCATCCCCAAACTGCGGCCCTCCAGATGTTTTGGCCTACAACTCCCATGATCTCTAGCTAACAGGACCAGTGGTCAGGGATAATGTAGTCCAAAACATCTGGAGGGCCGAAGTTTGCCGGATGCCTGATCTAGAGAAATGGGATGGGAGATTTTAACCAAACTGTTTCTGCCCAGCCTCCTGGGTGATTGACCTTTAAATTGTGCCAGACAATTAATCAATGTGAGGAAGCTGCTCTAGAATACCATCTCTGTCCGCCACAGAATCTTCCTTCCTGTTTACATACTCTGTCCAATGCAATGATAATGACCACCAGTATGCAATATATGTGTGATCTTGTGTGTATTTCTCCTCTTCCTTAATGATATATCATTGAAAGCAGATATTTGGTGAAATACTATTTTTGCATAGTTTTGCATATTATTTATTTGGATTTTGAAATTTTTTGGGGGGGTTGTGGGATTATATCACTTTTATACAAGGCGTTTTTCTGCTTTTCTTGCTTTCTTCCTAGGATCTTTAGCTCTATCAGTAGTAGAGCATGTGACTCTTAATCTCAGGGTTGTGGGTTGAAACCCCACATTGGGCATTGCCAGGGGTCGGGTTAAATTACCTTCGTGGTCCCATCCAACTCTACAATTCTATGATTTCATGCCTTCTGTCCAGACATGCAGTTTGAAGTTTCAGAACTAAGTTTCAGAAGCTTTGAGTGGCTCTTAAAAGTTTGGTGGTTTGTCTTTCAAAAAAAAAAAGCAGCAAAATGTTTCAGATGAAATGCTAAGAATATCTTAATCCCAGGCTAGGTGAAATCCCAGGATGTGGACCATGATGCACGGCACAAGCTGCTGAAGAGTTTGGTCCATAGCTCACAAACAATAGTTTTGCTTTCTTCTTTGACAAATCTCTAATCCAGCCAAAGTGAAAAGCAGCAGTCAGCAGCTCATATTTATAACATTACAAAGCATCTAACAGCTTCCCGGGGTATTTGGAGCTTCAGTCCAAAAGGAATCTGAAAGTTGGTATGAAGCATTTGTCTTTAGAGGTATATCAAGATGAAAATTGTGCCACGCCAGCACGTTGTCCTGGTGAACCAGGCTATGTAGTTAGCCATCAGCAATGATGTGATGCATGAAGACTTTTTCATATGCTGTAGAAGAAGAAGAAGAAGAAGAAGAAGAAGAAGAAGAAGAAGAAGAAGAGGAGGAGGAGGAGGAGGAGGAGGAGGAATAGTTTGGATTTGATATCCTGCTTTATCACTACCCGGAGGAGTCTCAAAGCGGCTAACATTCTCCTTTCCCTTCCTCCCCCACAACAATCACTCTGTGAGGTAAGTGGGGCTGAGACTTCAGAGAAGTGTGACTAGCCCAAGGTCACCCAGCAGCTGCATGTGGAGGAGCGGAGACGCGAACCCCGTTCCCCAGATTACGAGTCTACAGCTCTTAACCACCACACCACACTGGCTCTCCACATGATAATGATTGTCATGTGTCTTGACTATGGATGTTCACTCTCGTGTCATAAAATGGGCTCTTGAGAACAACACGTTTTCATCAACATTTGAAACCCTGAAGTATGATGACATAATATTGAATTTTAAGTGGGCTTTGTAGTGATGAAGTGTGAGAGCCATGGACAGGAAAGTCACCTCTACTCAGGTACGTTGGTAGTACAGTGGCTACATGTATAGACCAAGATGTCCCCAGCTCACATTTTCCCCAAGGGTTTCACGAACCTTCCAAGGTATCATGAAACCTCAGTTTTCACGAATCTGTAGAGTTTTAAAAGTGGAGGAACAAATAAGACCTGACACCATCTTAAGTCTTCTTCATTCTCCCTCCCACATTTTTTTTTTGAAAAGCAGCATGTAATTAGCTAGGCAGTTTACTGTTGCATTTCAGCCCTCGCTATTCAAAGCCACAATCCCCAGAACTCAACCCACAGAGGAAAACAAGATTATAACTTCTGTTCAGACAAGTGACATTTTACTACCAAGCTCTTGTGTATTACATTTCACAAACTCAAATTAAAGTATATTCTATATCATAGGAGGCATCTCAAGACAGGAAATCCATTTCTTTTGTGGGAAAAGATTTGGAAAGCTTCGAAAAAATGGTACTTCATGCCCAAGAAATGAATACCTAAACTGGAATTTTGATAGTATTGCTCTTATTGTATAGCATCCTTTTTTACAACTGTGAGCAGGTTCGGGAGCACAGTGGGACATACATTTAAATCAAGTAAATAAACAAAGAAAAAACACTGCTATAAAATTGTATCCCATGCAAGGAGGGCTGGGCCAGAAATGTAAAGTTTCCGGATTGGTAAAGCGAGTGACTAATGAAATAAATGTGTGCTTTGTGGCTTCTAACATGTTCAGCTTTTCCCTCAACAATTTTCTTTGGGGTTTGTTTGTTTGTTTGTTACATAGCCATGTCTGAATCCATCTACAATTCCAAGCCCCTCAAATAAGGTGGTGGTGAGCAGTACTGGCCTCCCACCCACACACACACAATTTGTGGAAAGTTACATAATCCAGAGCATGGATAGGCAAACTAAGGCCGGGGGCCTGGATCTGGCCCAATCGCCTTCCAAATCTGACCCATGGGCGGTCTGGGAATCAGCGTGTTTTTTTCATGAGCAGAATGTGTCATTTTATTTAAAATGCATCTCTGGGTTATTTGTGGGGCATAGGAATTTGTTCATCCCCCCACTCAAAAAAAAAAGTCTGCCCCCCCCACAAGGTCTGAGGGACAGTGGACCGGCCCCCTGCTGAAAAAGTTTGCTGGCCCCTGATCCAGAGAGAATGTAAAAGGACATACCAGGACTTGTTGACCAGTCGGCATTATGGGTACGACAGAATTAATGTATTATCATTGTTGTCAAAGTGCAGTCCCATTTGGAGCCCTATCCAGCTGAAATACAGGATGGAGAGCAGGGCCGTCTTAAGCATATCTGGCACCATGGCGCCGTGGTGCGAAGATCCCTCTGGCACCCCCCACCCCACCCAGTTTCCCAGCGTGGCTGTCTGGCGGGCGCAGCGCAACGGCTGTCTGGCGCCCTGGCGCCTTGCGCCACCCAGCCTTGCCTTAGAGCCGGCCCTGATGGAGAGAAGACCAAGATCTAAAAGGCAATGGCAACGGAACTATCCAGCAGTTGCCAAAGAACCATTAAGGAGCCTCCATTGTGGGCAAAAGTGTATCTGCGCCCCCCATCCCCTGGCAGCCCATACATAAACTCCATATTCTTAGCAACCCAAGAAGACTGATAAGAGATATCAGAAAGAATGGTGAGAGATTTGCTTTTAAAAGAAATCTAGAAAGAGAACCATCTCAGCACTTTAAATATTAAGATGTGTGCTCTAATCTTGCTGCTAAATCAGTGTGTTAAGTACGATGTGTCGCTGGGAGGCTGCTGTGAGAGGGAGGCTGAGAACTTTAAAGGGGATCAAGTCCCCTTTCTCCAACCTTTGTGATTATCGGGTGAAGAAATCAGAGAGGGCAGCATTATAAACCCTGATTACATTGGATGGGGTAGGAAAGTTTCTTTTCCTCGAAGTGTGGTTATAATCCCTTCGGCTCTTAAAAGGCAGAGAGATTAAACCATTTAGGAAAATGCATCTCAGCACTTTAAATATTAAGATGTGTGCTCTAATCTTGCTGCTAAATCAGTGTGTTAAGTACGATGTGTCGCTGGGAGGCTGCTGTGAGAGGGAGGCTGAGAACTTTAAAGGGGATCAAGTCCCCTTTCTCCAACCTTTGTGATTATCGGGTGAAGAAATCAGAGAGGGCAGCATTATAAACCCTGATTACATTGGATGGGGTAGGAAAGTTTCTTTTCCTCGAAGTGTGGTTATAATCCCTTCGGCTCTTAAAAGGCAGAGAGATTAAACCATTTAGGAAAATGCATCTGTCATCCCCAAGATACTATATAAACATAGTGTGACTCGCTGTATAGGTAAATGGGCCAGTTACCCAGGTTCAGAGTGTAGGCCCTTGGCCTATGTGGTTTATTTGTTTCCAGTGGTTATAAACAAATAGTTACCCACATCTTCCAGCATGCAGTCTCCCTTATGTTTTTAACAAACTTTATTTGCTCAAACCAAATTTAACATTAAATACCTTCCACACATGAATCCTTTTGCCGTTGCTAACCAATTAGTTATTTTGACACCTTGGTCGCAGGGGAAGCGGACCTAAATGGTGCTGCCTTTAAATGGGAAAAGCAGCTGTCTTGTTTGCTCTGTGATATTTTATTTTTCCACCAAGAAGGGATGTTGCAACACTGAATGCCAATGACACGTTTATCTAATGGACAGGTGTGTGCGTTTTGCTCCAGATCCCTTTTCAAATTATGCGGCATCAGAGAGTTTTTAAACAAGCTGAATTCCCTCTGAAAGCACAGAAATCGGTTACAGTAAAACAAGGTCTTGCTTTAAAATAAGATATATTGGGAATAAGAAACAGGAGTTTGGATTCAGGAGTTGCAACTGGCCAGCTCTGGAATGGCTTTCTGGAACACTTCCATTTGTGCAGCAGCCACTCTGGGCCCAATCCATTTTAGATGTTGTTTCCTGTTATTAGACAGCTAAATGCAACCTTCTTAGAACTCTCTTCCACAAAATGACTTTGCAATGTGGAAATTATCCTATGAATAGGCTCCATATGTATCGAGTTTTCCTGCCATTGTGCCACCCAACAGAACTGATTTATAACAGCAGGTGCATGGTCCGAAGAATACAGAGTAAGCATATCAAAACCCTATATGCACTTAAAAGGTAAAGGTAAAGGACTCCCGACAGTTAAGTCCAGTTGTGAACGACTCTGGAGTTGCGGTGCTCATCTCGCTTTATTGGCTGAGGGAGCCGGCATTTGTCCACAGACAGGTTTTCCAGGTCATGTGGCCAGCATGACTAAGCTGCTTCTGGTGAAACCAGAGCAGCGCATGAAAATGCCATTTACCTTCCTGCTGGAGCGGTACCTATTTATCTACTTGCACTTTGACGTGCTTTTGAACAGCTAGGTGGGCAGGAGTTGGGACCGAGCAGCGGGAGCTCACCCCGTCACAGGGATTCAAATCGCCGACCTTCTGATCAGCAAGCCCTAGGCTCTGTGGTTTAACCCACAGCGCCACCCGCGTTGCACTTACTTGTGAGTAAATCCCATTTAACTTAATAGGACTTACTTCTGAGTAGATGTGCATCGTTTTGTGCTGTTGGTGCTATGTCACTGAATTTCAAACTAACGAATGATACTAGGTATAGACATCCCAGAATGACATATGTCTGTCATGGAAATATTTAACCAAAGGTTCATCATTTGCAGATGAGACAATCATCCACAAAAAGCCCAAATAAACTATCTTCTCATGGGCACAAATATGTTTTGTTAATTTCTTCTTTAACCCCAATAACCATATTTGCTTATTCTTTTGCCCCATCTTTTTGTGCCTGCCAAACAGCTGTGTCATGCTTATGATAATATTTTATTCTCTTGTTAATTATGCTGTTTTAAATGTGCATTTTATATCTGACTTCACCTAGCAACATTTTTTTAAAAAAAAAATGTTTGATTTTTTTGGTTAACTTTGTTTGTGTTAAATATGTATTCTGTAGTTGACCTCCTTTGTAATGTTTTATTTTGAAATCTTTAAGACAATATTGTAGTTTTCTGTTAATTATGTTGCTTTGACTGTATACTCTATATTTGACTTTCTTCAGATTGTTTTATTGATGTTTTAATATGCTGTAAACTGCTTTGAGATTTTTCTTTAAAATATAAAGCGATATAGAAATGAAATAAATAATAATACTTATTATTATTATAAAAGAATCAAGCTCAATTTTTACCTTATTTTTTTTAAAAAAACATACTTTTTATTAATTTTACAAAATACAAAAAAAAAACGGTACATACATAAACACCTTTTCCACCTCCTTCCTACCCACCCACATGGGTCCTCCCCTGCCACAGAAGTATCCCATGTATGTGAACAGTCAGAGATGGTCCATT
Organism: Zootoca vivipara; assembly: GCF_965207765.1. Taxonomy (NCBI): domain Eukaryota; kingdom Metazoa; phylum Chordata; class Lepidosauria; order Squamata; family Lacertidae; genus Zootoca; species Zootoca vivipara. Next base: position 7,789,709 of record NC_142583.1, on the reverse strand, counting down.
TTATGCTTGGATTTCTGTCCTCCTCCCCCTCCCCTGACCCCAAAGCCCCCCCCCCCTGCCACCAGGGAGCTCCAGCAAACCAGGGCAGTACGCAGGAGGCCATCCATCCAACCATCTATTGTCATACCAAAAAAAGAGAAAAATAGAAATAGGAAAAAAGAAAAAAAAGAAAGGGCAAAAAAAGAGAAAAAAACAATTTTTACCTTAAATCCATAATCAGAGGTGATGAGAAAAGTTATCTGAATCACACTTAAAATTCCTTTGCCAACTAGTGTAGTGCAGGAACACAAAATGTGTGGAAGATGCCTAAAAATAAAAATTATTTTAACTCTCACAAACAGTGTCAATTGAAGTCAACTGGGAAATCAGTTGATACTTCATGCTCTGGTTACATCCAGATTGGATTATTGCAGGGGCTGCCAACCACTGGGCACATTTCAAATTTTGAGAGTGTGCTGGGGGCACCAGTCACAAAATAGCTGCTATGGAGAGTGTGGCGTAACACAAAATTAGAGGCAGCCACCCCAAACAACTTCATGCATTCCATGGGAAGTCAGCTATGTCCTGCTGGTTCCGATTGTGGAAATCACACATGCACACTCACTAAAGCTATGGCAACAGGGAGTATATCTCAGTACCGGGGGGGGGGGGGGAATGCAAGGTGGCCAGATCACTCTCTCAATTCACAGATATTGCTTAGAAGATACCAACACATTTTGCTCCGTAACTTTCTTTTTAAGATGGCCAGAGACTTAAAAAAGAATGCTCGAGTTGGAGGCACCTGCCTGAGAGATTAGTAAAAGCCTTTGCAAGTGTCATTGCATCCGTGTGCACTGGGATGGAAACCCCTGAATTATTGCAAGGCACTCCACATAGGTCTGCCCTTGAAGATGACTTAGAAACTTCAACTGGTTCAAAATTTAGCAGCCGGGCTGGGTTTCCATTTAGAATAACCCCATTTATTCCATTTAGTATAACTGTTGCACAAGTTGCCAATTCATTTCAGGGTTCATTTTGAGGTATTCACATTGGTGTTTAAAGCCCTAAATAGCATAGACCCCAAATATCTAGAAGAAAGACCCTTTCCTTACATGCCTGCAGAGAAGAGTATCTAGTACTTTCATTGTATGGTTTTAAAAACGCATCCTATTATTCTGGTAATTAAGCTCTAGTGTGTTCTCCTTGCAGCATGCTGCCAGTGTTTTCATGACTCTTTTAAGGCCTATAGGTGTTCCCGAGAGGATTTTGGTGTCGTCTGCGTAAAGCAGCACCGAGATGTGCTGTTCTGCCAATTTTAGAGGTGGGAAATGGCCCCTTGCAGCTCAATTACACCTAAAGGAGGCAACCCACTGATTACTTCTAGAAGTGGGGAGAGGCCAGATAGCCATAAACCAGAGAAACAGAGAAAGTGAGTGAAAAGGGGAACCCTCAGATCCAATCTGCAAGGTCCCAGTTTCGAGGCTTGGTCAGAGACTAGACTCACAACTGCATGCCACTTATATTCCTTCCTTCCTACTCACCCCCGGTGGATTTTTGGACGTGCTGCTGGGTTCTAGCTGGGCTTGTCTGTGTTGGATGTTTTGATTAGTCAAGTTACTTTAGAGTTGGTCTAATGTAAATACTGTCTGTTTAAGAGAAACAGGTGCCGGTGTTTCTGTTAATTGCTCACAGGCGTGGGCTCTGCTTCTTGTGCCAGAAAGCCTTCTGTATCTCTTAGTTAGATCTTTTCAGTTTGATTCATCTCTAAGTAGATCACTCTCTCAGTTGTTCTCAGTTTAAGAGATTCTCAGTTGAATCTTAGTATGAGAGTTGCTTAGTTATAAAGCTAGGTTGCTGTTAATTCTCAGGTAGTTTAATGGGAGTTTTGTGGGAGGTTTGGAATGTGGGAGAAAGCATTTATCTTTGCTTTAAAGTCTCTTTAGATTCAGTTTGTTTTTCCAGTTAAAGAAACCCAACCGTTTGTATTTTCATCTGCATACTTTTACAAGTGTGCAGCTAGTAAGGGGTTTCATATAAGGGAAATAATACCCTACGTTCTTGGTGGTGTTTTCTTAGCCAGGTCAACTTCTCACTGCGTATACTCTGCGTGAAGCGTACTTTAAAGGGCCACTGTAAAACTGGGATATATGATTTAGGTTAAGCAGGTTTCAATATCCAGTTTTCTCCGATATTATTCTTATCATATATATTATTTTATCCAATAGTCTGCGCCTGGAAAAACCTCTTTATCACCAAGACCACTGAACTACCTGTGGATGTCCATCCACAAAAACTCTTTCGTGTTGTGCACTGATGAAATCCTTAACCAGGTCCCATTCAGATGATCTCGAGTGACCTGGGTTTCCCCTGTATGGGCCACCAACTGTGGTAGGAACTTTCCTCTACACAACTTTGTTCATTACCCAGGTGAGGAACAACCACCTTTTGCATAAACCACAGAACCAAGGAAACTATTTTCAAGTCCAGCCTCCGGATTTAGGGATCCAGCGTTTATTATAGCTATTGCAATAGGACAGAGCTCACTCAACTCAATGTGCCAGTTGAGAAGGTCTGCCCCAAGGCACTTCAGAACAAAAGCTTATATAGTATTTCAAACAAAGAGTCATAAAACATCCTCACATAGATCAGGTCCTGAGAAGTAAAACACGCATGGCTCCATTCTGGTACCTTCACCCTCACAATCACCTTGAAGTGGCCCCGATGTGCCCAGGCCATTTGACCATTTTAGGTCTGGGATGTCCAACGTTACCCTGGCAACCTCGTTTTCAGTGGGAGGGAAGAGCATCATCAAATCCTTTTCCTGGGTCTCAGATAGCTCCAGGGATAGGTAATTTGCACTCTGGTGCTAAAACATCTTGCCATTTGTACCACTTTCAGGTGCAGATAAGGAGGAAGGATCTCACAAATGCAGAACACACAAAAAGCAAGCCTCATACATTCTAAAAGATTAAATGCAAATAAAGTGAAACATTGAAACATTATTAAAATAATAAAAAATGCACTTGGGGTCTCTAATTCGTATATCAATAGCAAATTGTTTTAACTGATCTTCAGAATGTATTTTTATACTGTATTGTATGGCTGTAACCCATCCTAGGATCTTTTGGTGAAGGGCAGGTAAGAAATAATCAAATCAGCTAATCAATAGGAGTGGGTGAGAACAGGAGCTTGGGAGCTTAACAAGACATGACCCAGTGGAAAAGGAAACACAACAGCTGATATCCTTGTTGCTTTTATAGGCAGAAGCTTCCCATTATATGCTGATGAAGTGCCTTGAAGTAGGATACATGGTCCAACTTCCATTTTACACCGCTGGTGGATGGGTACATTGCTTCTCTGCAAAGTTCATCATCTCCCTTATAATGGAGGAGTTTGCCCTTCATTTTTTTTATTCAGCCTAAACCATCGATGGCAGATTTCTATGTGAAACAGGGAAAATATTCACCCACAGAACTTTCTATTAACCTGGTCGTTTTTCACTCCCCACAAAAGAAGCAGATACGGGTCATTACAACCTGATAGATCACTGTCTCTATTGCCTCCCTTATGACAAACGGAAAAATATAGTCTCCAGTGACCACCTGTCTTTTTGGTGTTGTCCTGTAAAGTCCCCTATATAGATGGCAGGATGATGCGTTGATGATGGGCTGTTAATATACTGACAGGGCTGGCTCTATCATTAGACAGGGTGGGGCAGATGCCACAGGTGGCAGATACTGGAAAGCAGGCCACGGCAGCAAGATGTTGTTAGCCTGATAAACTCAGAGGCAGTGGAAGATGCCCCATCATCCATTTTGAATTTAAGATCAAGCTTTTGTACATGGAATGGAATGTGATGCCATCACATCCTTTGCCTCAGGCAGCAGAATGTCTTGAGCTAGCTCTGTTTATTGGGAATGTTTAAAAGTCCACAATAGTCCTGCAGACATTGTGAAAATGCTTGCTGGGGCGTTTGATCTCGAAAACGCCGAAACCACAACAATGATGAAAAATTCAGAATGCATGGGATTTCCATTGATAGCTCCATTGATAAATACCAGTTCAAAACAAAAAGGATGTTTTTTTTTAGTTAAATCCAAAGGAGCTATTATTGTTTCTGAAACCTTTTATTCATTTAAAGATAAATGCCTTGATCTTGGGGTTGCCACCATCTGCTTATCTCTCTCGGGGGGGACGGGGGGGACCAAGTTATTTATTTAGTATTGATCTCAGCAGGGGCACAGACAGAGGGATGTTGATAGCATTCTTTTAGAAACCTAAACGAAAGATGTATTATTAAAGAGCAATCTATAATAATGTTCTTGTTTTACAGGGGAGCTGTCACACTTTTAGCTACACTGTAAAAGGTTTTATATGCCTCATTGGTGTCTGTGAGGTGATCTATTGCGAGGGCGGGGTGGGCTGTGCAGAGACTTCGCCTTGTTTCCAATTTTAGCTTCTACTTGAAATATTTTACTGATAACAGATTCCCTTCGGGCACCTCAGTCAGCTTGACAGCACCATAAACTTATACAATGGGTCACATTTATTAACAGTTTATTACTAACTGCTCTAAACACTGCTGGGTTCAGGGCAGAAGTTTTTGATAGCTGGGTTCCCATTTAATAAGAAGGCTATAAAACTTATGATAGGACACGACCTGTCAAGCCAAACTCAAACGAATATTTAACCAGCAGTTAAGAGCAGAGGAACCCCAGAGGGGAAAGGAGCTGCCAACCTCTTAATTAACAGTAAATTGGTGATTTTAACTATACCAGGCAAGTTTTGGCATCTATTCGTACTGTTGTTAAGTTGGGAGTCATTTTGAGTCAGGAAACTTTGAAACAAATATAAAAGCTGGATTTCTAGGCAACAAGAATAAATTATTCCAACATATATGGGGGTATATAAATGGAAACACCATTGGATTTTGGATTGGCTATGGTTTTCTCAGTAGTGATGTATGGAAGTGAGAGCTGGACAATAAAGAAGGCTGATCGCTGAAGAATTGATGCTTTTGAATTATGGTGCTGGAGGAGACTCTTGAGAGTCCCATGGACTGCAAGAAGATCAAACCTATCCATTCTGAAGGAAATCAGCCCTGAGTGCTCACTGGAAGGACAGACCCTGAAGCTGAGGCTCCAATACTTTGGCCACCTCATGAGAAGAGAAGACTCCCTAGAAAAGACCCTGATGTTGGGAAAGATTGAGGGCACAAGGAGAAGGGGACGACAGAGGACGAGATGGTTGGACAGTGTTCTCGAGGCTACGAAAATGAGTTTGACCAAATTGCGGGAGGCAGTGCAAGACAGGAGTGCCTGGCGTGCTATGGTCCATGGGGTCACGAAGAGTCGGACACGACTGAGCGACTAAACAACAACAACATTGAATTTTGAGGTCCCACAAGTGAAAGAAGGTTTCTTAATGTATGAATTTGCAAGATCTAATGACAATTTGTCTTAGCTTGTAGTAGCTTTCCTTTTCCTCCCTTCATTCCCAGCCAGCATGCCCAATGTTCAGGGATGATAGGACTTGTCGTCCAACAACATATGGAGGACACCAGCTTGGGGGAAGACTGGCCTGGAGGATAATCGGTCAGCAGCAGGAAACCTCAGTTTAACTTCCTAGTTTGTCAGTCTCTCTTGGATTATGTCACATAATACCTGCCTTCACAACACCAAGATGTTAGTAGCTTCATATCATTGATGAAGGCAGAGTATTAAATTTTTAGTTAAGCATGCAATCCTATGCATGTCTACACAGAAGGAAAGCATGCAAAGGATCCTAGCCTAAATAATTTTATTATTGTTGTTAATTGTTTAATTACATTTATTTACCACTGTTCATCTGAGGATCACAGAGCAGTTTACAATGTAAAAACACAGAAATGCATAGCATTTGTTGTTGTTGTTGTTTAGTCGTTTAGTCGTGTCCGACTCTTCATGACCCCATGGACCATAGCACGCCAGGCACTCCTGTCTTCCACTGCCTCCCGCAGTTTGGTCAAACTCATGTTGGTAGCTTCGAGAACACTGTCCACCCATCTCATCCTCTGTCGTCCCCTTCTTCTTGTGCCCTCCATCTTTCCCAACATCAGGGTCTTTTCCAGAGAGTCTTCTCTTCTCATGAGGTGGCCAAAGTATTGGAGCCTCAGCTTCAGGGTCTGTCCTTCCAGTGAGCACTCAGGGCTGATTTCCTTCAGAATGGATAGGTTTGATCTTCTTGCAGTCCATGGGACTCTCAAGAGTCTCCTCCAGCACCATAATTCAAAAGCCTCAATTCTTCGGCGATCAGCCTTCTTTATGGTCCAGCTCTCAGTTCCATACATCACTACTGGGAAAACCATAGCTTTAACTATACGGACCTTTGTAGGCAAGGTGATGTCTCTGCTTTTTAAGATGCTGTCTAGGTTTGTCATTGCTTTTCTCCCAAGAAGCAGGCATCTTTTAATTTTGTGACTGCTGTCACCATCTGCAGTGATCAAGGATCAAGGACTTGTTTTGTTTGTTACTATGCATAGCATAGTAACAAACAAAACAGTAACGCCAAAAAGCCATAGATTGGATCAAAGTCGGATCATATGAACCATCCTAAGATTTATGGATGAAGAGCAGTCTACAAATTTAATAAATAATAAACAGCAATAATAAATAATATGGGGAAAGGTGGTCCTAAGCTGTTTAAAGCTTTCTAGGCCACCAGCTAGAGCTGATTGAAGGCATTCCATGCCTTTATGCTAAGCTTGGTTTTTCCAGTAATGTATTTGCTTGTATACGGTACCTTAAGGATTGCTAATCAAACTGGTACAGTCATACCTCAGGTTACGTATGCTTCGGGTTGCGTACTTTTGGGTTATGAACGTGGCGGACCAGGTAGTATTTACTTACGGGTTCGCTGCGCATGCATGCACAGAAGCGTTCTGCGCAGTTCAGGCATGCGCAGAAATGCTGTTCTGGTTATGTACTTTTCGGGTTGCGAATGGCACCCCAGAACAGATCAGGTAAGTAACCCGAGGTACCACTGTACTTTTATGACAGGGGAAAATAAATGCATGTTGGTAATCTGTGTTTCAGTCATCTTCTCAATGTAAGAGAAAATTCTAAAGGAACAAAAGATCCTTCACTGTCTCATTTTCTCACTTTCTGCAATCTTCAGTTATTCAAGGCTCCACTGGGATAGGAAGCTATAAAACCAAAGAATATTAAATTGGTGGAGATTATCGAAAAGGAATGTTCTTTAGCATTATTGCTGTGAATGGGATTTGGAAATACATAAAGAAGGATATGAACCTTCAATGACATGTGCAGAATGAAGCAATGCAATCTTTGAACCTTTGTGTGGCCACATTTGATTTCTCCAGACAACATGAAAGAGCACTGGTCTTTCAGCACACTCTTTTCACTATGACATTTGAGTTCAGTGCTAAGATACTATAAGCAAATCCTTGCCGTTCTGTTGCTGGCATTGCAAGTTCAGGTACAGCAATTAGGGGTGCACACCAATCACTTAAGATCCCAGATCCGTAATTTGGTGATCAGCCTCCCTCAGTCCAAAGGGTAGTCCACAGGCTGCCCAGTTCAGCTCAGGGTCCAGGTCCAAATCTGGTTTGTAAAACCAAGCTCTATTTACCCCATTCACCATTAGGGGGAAATCAAAACAGGTATAACATTTCTTTTGAGGCAAGTGGGTGAAATAAGTAGCCCCTCTAGACTGACTAAAACCAAAGGCAAATAATTTCAGAGGGATCGTTCAGGGAGCCATTAAAAATCGATTCATTCATTTGTTTGCTATTGACTGTCTGGCTCCGAAGCGCCCTCTCAGATTGCATGGAGCCCGGACAGCCCCGTGGTTTTCCCCGGCGCTGAGGGCAATGAAACAGTCGTTGAGACGGCTAGAGCGCCGGTGGCGGAAAACGCATTTTGAATCAGACCGGACACGGGCTAGAGCTCAACTTCGAGCCTACCAAGTGGCAATGGCGACGGCGAAGAGGACCTTCTTCACCGTCTCCATCGCATCTGCAGAAAACAGCAGCAGGAGACTCTTCCAGGTGGCTCGCAATTTAGCGGAACCACCTGCTCCATCCGGGCCCAGTACGGGCCACACGATCTCCTGCAATGATTTTGCAAAGTTTTTTGCAGATAAAGTCGCTCAGATTCGGGAAGAGGTAGACTCCACCGTGGGAGCAGGGCCGGGGCGGGGGAGTGCTAGAGTCCTGTCTAGTCAAGTTTTGTGGGATCAATTTCAATCTGTTACCTCCGAGGATGTGGACAGGCTGCTTAGACGAATGAAACCAACCACCTGTCTCCTTGATCCTTGCCCATCCTGGCTTATAAAAGCTAGCCAGGAAGGGCTGGGCGATGGGCTTCGCGGGTTGGTAAATGCTTCTCTCCATGAGGGAGCCTTCCCAGACCCGCTGAAAGAGGCGGTTATTAAACCGCTTCTTAAAAAACCATCTTTAGATCCGGCCAATATGGCCAACTATCGCCCAGTCTCAAATCTTCCATTCTTGGGCAAGGTGATTAAGCGAGTGGTTGCGGAACAACTCCAGGCACGCCTGGAAGAAGCGGACCATTTGGATCCCTTCCAGTCAGGATTCAGGCCTCATCATGGGACTGAAACTGCCTTGGTCGCACTGGTCGATGATCTCCGGCGGGCTAGGGACAAAGGTAAGAGCTGTTTCCTTGTTCTGCTGGATCTCTCAGCGGCTTTTGACACCATCGACCATAACATCCTTCTGGACCGTCTAGAGGGCTTGGGAGCTGGGGGCACTGTCATGCAGTGGTTCCGCTCCTTCCTCCTGGGCCGTGTTCAGAAAGTGGTGGTGGGGGATGAGTGTTCAGACCCCTGGGCGCTCACTTGTGGGGTGCCTCAGGGTTCTGTCCTCTCCCCCATGCTTTTTAACATCTATATGCAGCCGCTGGGAGAGATCATAAGGGGGTTTGGGCTGGGTGTCCATCAGTATGCTGATGATACCCAGCTCTACCTCTCTTTTAAATCAGAACCAGTGAAGGCGGTGAAGGTCCTGTGTGAGTGCTTGGAGGCGGTTGGAGGATGGATGGCGGCTAACAGATTGAGATTGAATCCTGACAAGACAGAAGTACTGTTTGTGGGGGACAGGAGGCGGGCGGGTGTGGAGGACTCCCTGGTCCTGAATGGGGTAACTGTGCCCCTGAAAGACCAGGTGCGCAGCCTGGGAGTCATTTTAGACTCACAGCTGTCCATGGAGGCACAGGTCAACTCCGTGTCCAGGGCAGCTGTTTATCAGCTCCATCTGGTACGCAGGCTGAGTCCTTACCTGCCCAGTGACTGTCTCTCCAGAGTGGTGCATGCTCTAGTTATCTCTCGCTTGGACTACTGCAATGCGCTCTACGTGGGGCTACCTTTGAAGGTGACCCGGAAACTACAACTAATCCAGAATGCGGCAGCTAGACTGGTGACTGGGAGCGGCCGCCGAGATCACATAACACCGGTCCTAAAAGACCTACATTGGCTCCCAGTACGTTTCCGAGCACAATTCAAAGTGTTGGTGTTGACCTTTAAAGCCCTAAACGGCCTCGGTCCGGTATACCTGAAGGAGCGTCTCCACCCCCATCGTTCTGCCCGGACACTGAGGTCCAACTCCGAGGGCCTTCTGGCGGTTCCCTCATTACGAGAAGCCAAGTTACAGGGAACCAGGCAGAGGGCCTTCTCGGTAGTGGCACCCACCCTGTGGAATGCCCTCCCACTAGAGGTCAAAGAGAACAATTACCAGACCTTTAGAAGGCATCTCAAGGCAGCCCTGTTTAGGGAAGCTTTTAATGTTTGATGGATTTCTGTATTTTAGAATTTCTGTTTGTTTGGAAGCCGCCCAGAGTGGCTGGGGGAACCCGGCCAGATGGGCGGGGTATAAATAATAAATTATTATTATTATTATTATTATTTTGGGGGAATGAACTCTATATCCTCTTTTTTGGCAAAATTGGGTGAAATTTGTAGATAGTAGACCCTCCTGAGGGAATGACTCTTTCCAAATTTCAGGATAACTGCAGTGGCTTTCCAGCAAGGGTGGCCTTTATGGGTTTGGGTGGGTAAAAAAAAAACACCAGACTTGTTTCATTTTCCCAAGTGTTTCCTTGACAATCGTTTTGGAAATAGACAGAAGTGAAATTCCCCTAGGTAAGAAACCTGCCAAATTGTAGACAAATGTATCCAAAGATTTCCTAAGCCCAGTTAAAGTTGATTTGGGGGAGAAAAACTAAAAGGGATTCACTTTCCTCCCTGTGATGTCTTTTGTTTGTGGGCACTACATTAGAGGTGCCTCATTCGAGGTGGTACTGCACACTGGGTAGCAAAATGTTTTGATTTGAGAAGAAGGCTTTCGGTACCTGGTGCAGCTGTGCATTGCCAGGTAGGTAGGTAATTTATTTTGGCCATTGGCCCATATTAGAACAATATCAAACAATTCCATCAACTTGGACCAAAACAATATACATTTAAAACAGGTCACACAATTCAGCAATACCCAATTTAAAACAACAATTTAAACTACTATCTGATAAAATTTGCCAATATATCGAATAGGACTCTGGATTCTCTCCAATAAAATACAGCCTATTTCTAAGACCTTTAAATGATTCTTAATTATAATTATCAAGGATGTGCAGTGATCCATTTCTCTTCTTGTAAAATAAAATACAGTGGAACCTCGGTTTATGAACACCTCGGTTTATGAATTTTCAGTTTATGAACGCCGTGGACCCATCTGGAATGGATTAATTCATTTTCCATTACTTTCAATGGGAAAGTTTGCTTCAGTTTATGAACACTTCAGTTTAAGTACTCCGTGGACCCGTCTGGAACGGATTAATCCACTTTCCATTACTTTCAATGGGAAAGTTCGCTTCAGTTTATGAACGCTTCAGTTTATGAACAGACTTCCGGAACCAATTGTGTTCATAAACCGAGGTACCACTGTATTAATCACGTATCTAGCGACTGCAAGGGATATGCTTGGATCTTCACCGTTCAGAAGGTATATTAGTTGAGCATCCTGTGTTCTGTCAGTAATTCTCGATAAAAATGGCGACAGATATTTAGCTCGGGCTTCCGAATGTAATGGACAGCAAAAAAGTATGTGGTGTAGGGATTCTATAGAACCACTCCTACAGTCTCATAGAAGAGAGATCTGGCCATTGGAGAGTCTATTTCCCATAACATTTGATGGAAAAGCGTTGAATCTGGCCTTTATAAAGGCGTACCTGTGCCTCGTTACAGATAAAGAAGTTATGCATTGCCAGCTTTGAGAGATTTCAGTAGATGTCATATTTAGCAGGAATGCGGTGCTGTCCCTATTTGGGACAGCTGAGTTATAGTGTAAGAAGTCATCCTTTCCCTCATGCAAGTTTATACTCTGCTAGGAGCAGAAATCTTCTCTGTGCCTTTAAAAAAAATGGAGGGGACAACATGCCTCTCCCTCAGGTTTATATTCTCTTAAATAAATATAAATATTACTTTTTGGAAAAAAAGAAAGTGTGCTGCTTTGGTGGGAGCTCAGTCAGAAATCTTGGGTGGCACTAGTTAAGAACGATTGCCTGTAATGACCCTACAGTCAGGGAGGGGCTGGTTTTTTATTTGGACTTTTGGAGTAGATGTAATGGCCCGACAGCAAGAAGAACTGATGGATTGATTTGGATTAAAATTCCTCAAGAGTAAGGCAGCCAAGATTGGCCACAGTGCCCTCACAGAAACAGGGGCGCATTTGCATTTAAAATTCCCCAAGGGTTAGGTGAAGTGTAGCTACCAAATCTCTGCAGTTTCATATCGCTGTCCTTGTAACAGAGTGTGGGCTGAAGGAACGAGTAAATGGAGGCTAGCTATAATCCTTCAGCTTGGCTGTCTTGAAGAGGACGTGTTGGGATCCTGTTCCAGCAGGCATCACCTGCTGCAATTTGTCAGGTTCTGAAAGCTGTCTGTCAAACAGGCCCTAGTCATCAATTACCTGGAGAAAAGAGGCAGAAAGTGGGGCTCTGGGCCTCTAACTCCCGCCCCAAAGTCATACAAATCTCCGGTTCCCGCTCATTATGAGACTGAACATCTGTAGCTGGTAACCTTTTGCATGTGCAGTGGCTCCCTGCAAGATTCTGCAAATTTCCGTAACAACAATTCATTTGCCATTGTTGCGTACTCTTAAAGCAGGCCTATTTGTTCTATAGCTAGCCCTAGAATCACTCTGATCACTTGCAGATGGCACATATATAGTGGCTGACTACGTTCTCAGAACATGCATATTTAGGCTGCGTAGACTTCCTCAGGTGCCTTCATTTTCCTTTCAGCCTCAACCTGCCTCAGCCAATACTTGCCTATTACCCTGTAGGCATCAGCTGTGCCTTATCATTAGGCAAGCTGAGCCATTAGTTAAACACACAGATTTTCCCAGCTTCCACAGCCTTGAGTTTTTTAAACCCCCGAGTCTTTAATCATTTATTGGCAGCTTCTCTCACCTCCTTACATGTTAAGAATTCTAAAACAGGGAAGAAATGAGACAGTGTGGTTTCCCTCTGCTTGCAGTGTCCTAGGACTAGCCCATCCTCACTTTGGAGAAGATTCAGACAAGTTATGCATCCTTAAGTTGAAGGGCTGGTTGAAGGGCTTATCATACCTGTGATGTGGTTTTGGGGGGTGTATGCTAGGGCTGATGGAAGTTATAGTTCAAAACATCTGAAGGGCACCAGATTGAGAAATACTAGTCAATTTCAGAAAGCCAAGTCAACTAGTGGTTATCTCCGCTACCAATCATATTGGCCTTTGGGTGGCTTTTAATTAATGTGCTTTAATTGAACATGCCACTTTTTTTCCCCTCAACTTGCTGAACTGTGTTGTAAAGTACTTTGGATGTTTGTTTGTTTTTTTTTTAAAAAAAAGATTTTTAATATAATGAAATATTAGAATTCCATGTTAATATTTTTGGTTGTCACCTTAAGAAGAACTTGTCCAGAAAGGCAAGCATATAAAGATGAGGAGAAAGTTTCCTATTAGTTCTAAACCTAATTGAATCACAGCCTCTGAGACTGAGAGCAGAACTGTGAAGTAGGTTGCCCAAACAGAAAAGTTTCTATGTCTTAAGCCCGACGTCCCCATCTCTGTCCATCTCCATTTTTTTCTGATGCTGCTACTGAAAAGTACTGGGAGTGGGACGGAGAATTGAAATCTTAGTGCAGAGGTTTTCAGCCTTTTCAAGTCCATGGTGCCCTTGACATTCTTTCTGTGGCACCCCTGTGGGGCTCAGGAGCCCAGTTATGCCACCCCATTCCCTGCAGAGCTGGCAGCCCCTCACCTTTTTTTTGAACACCCTCGCTTGTGGAGTGTTCCTCAGCCTCCTCTCCCCTCTCATTGGGAGTTCTCTGGGCACCCACTGCTGCTGCCCCTGGTCTCTGAGCTGCCCCCCTGCCCTCAAAGGGAGGTGCCTCCTCACTCTGCCCCACAGAGGCCTGGGACTTGTCTGTCCATTCCCAACACGCACTAACCCCTGCAAAATGCTATTACAGTGGTACCTCGGTTTATGAACACAATTGGTTCCGGAAGTCTGTTCATAAACTGAAGCGTTCATAAACTGAAGCGAACTTTCCCATTGAAAGTAATGGAAAGTGGATTAATCTGTTCCAGACAGTCTGCGGAGTACTTAAACTGAAGCTTTCATAAACTGAAGCGAACTTTCCCATTGAAAGTAATGGAAAGTGGATTAATCCGTTCCAGACGGGTCTGCGGAGTATTCAACCTGAAGCGTACTTAACCCGAAGCATGGGTGTAATTGGTTCCGGAAGTCTGTTCATAAACTGAAGCGTTCATAAACTGAAGCGAACTTCCCCACTGAAAGTAATGGAAAGTGAATTAATCCGTTCCAGATGGGTCCGCGGCGTTCGTAAACCAAAAATTCATAAACCGAGGTGTTCATAAACCGAGGTTCCACTGTACAGTGGTACCTCGAGTTAAGAACTTAATTCATTCTGGAGGTCCGTTCTTAACCTTCCGGGTTAGAGGAGTCTGTAACATGAAGCATTTGTAACCTGAAGTGTCTGTAACCCGAGGTACTGAGACAACAGGCATCACTGCTATGTCAGTCTCCCAACTTTTTGTTATTCATTATGAACTTAACTTTTTTGAAGGCATTTGCAAAACAGTTAGGCTGTTTCCTTTTAAAACTCCTGGTTTTTGGGATGTATTATTGGTAGTAGTATTTTTTTTAAATAAAAAAATGGTTATGAATTACCCTGCAACACTAATTTGATGTTCCCATGAGAACAGTTGCCTAAATTATATCCTCTTCATTCTAGTGCTACCACTACTATGTTGTTCTTGATCCTAGCATTTCATTTCCGCCCAAAAAGGAAGCAATGTTTACACAAGAGATATTATTGTCCAAACTACGATTTAATTAATGTCGATTTAAGAAGTAATGTTATTAAGCCACCCTTTGTGCGTGTGTTTTCTCCCATCCTGTTGAAAATCCGATCAAACTCATTAAAGCATGTTGCTATGGATTAAGCTGCTGATTTGTTGACAGCAAGAATGCCACCTTCATCTCACAAATACTTGGAGAGATGCTTAGCTCAGTTGGGGGGCTGCTGGCCCTGATCACCCTTCCAAGCCCCTTTCCCTCCCATAATAATTCAAAACCTAACGAATAATAGGGACCCTGTGTAAGCTGTCATGTTGGGAAAGCCTGTGCCTATTTGCCTAAAACAAACAAAATGGGCTTTCTTAAAAACCTAGCTATGGTTCAGTGCAAAATGGTAGAAATATCAGCGGCAGAATCTACAAACAGATATGAGAGAGCATGGGTGGTATCTAGCCTTCCCTGCTAGACAGGGCTTTTGCAAAAACTTAATCCCATTGCTCTTTAATGATCGATTCATGGTGTAAGGGTTAGAAATGCCATTGGGTCAATCAGGAGTGAAGTAGATGCCTTTCACATAGAGAGAGAGGAATGTGTATAATAATCACATCAAATATTTCATCTCTTTGTCATAGTCTGCAGCTCAAACTGGACATGGCATATCCTTGTTTCTTATTCACATATAAAGTAAAGGTAAAGGTACTCTTGACCATTAGGTCCAGTCACGGACGACTCTGGGATTGCGGTGCTCATCTCGCTTTATTGGCCGAGGGAGCCGGCGTACAGCTTCCGGGTCATGTGGCCAGCATGACTAAACTGCTTCTGGTGAACTGAGCAGCGCACGGAAATGCCGTTTACCTTCCCGCCGGAGCGGTACCTATTTATCTAGTTGCACTTGACGTGCTTTCAAACTGCTAGGTGGGCAGGAGCAGGGACAGAGCAACGGGAGCTCACCCCGTTGCAGGGATTCGAAGCGCCGACCTTCTGATTGGCAAACCCTAGGCTCAGTGGTTTAGACCACAGCGCCACCCGCGTCCCCACATATGAAGTAGGGTATGTAAAATAAAGAGGATAACATGCGTGAGAGGAACCCTACTTTACTCATTAATTGCCAAACTGTCTTTCCAGTTACCTGGCCCAACATCTAACCTTCCCCACACAGAACCAGCTCACTAGGTGGTGCAGAGTGACACGCTAGCTTCCTAGCAGGTAGGTCACTATTGCTTAGCAGGAGAAGGTGTGTAATAAATGCATTTTTAAAGTGATTATTCACTTAACATGTGCATTTTTATATCACTTTTTTATAAGGAAACTGCATTGAAAATTTCAGGAAAGTGCAAATTTCAAAGGGCAGCAGCATTTCAGTTTGAATATAGACTTGGGAAGTGCAAATTAGATGGCTCACATTACTGAACCAGATTTCTCCTCCATTCCTACCTTGGGGTACTACAATACATCATGGATGGTGCATATGAACTCTTGGGATTTACATATCTAGGAGAAGGAAGAATTGCCTCAGACAAGTTCCCTTTGTAGGTGCCTGAGGTTTTTTATCAAGTTTTCCTGAACTGAGAGTTTGCATGTTTGCAGAAATTAAGTAATAATAGCCCACAACACATAATGAACCATGAACTGTATATTGAGAATGTCGGGTGCCCCCCTCACACACAGGGGGGGGGAGGACAGAGTATAATATTTTGTCTTGAGAGACATGCGTTCAAATCTTTACGAGGCTACATCACCATAAAATGAAATACAATAATGTAAAACATGAATACAAAGCAACAATCACTAAAAACAAATGTTAAACAGTCAAAACGATAGTTTAAAAGATTATCTTTGCAGTGCTGGGAGATTCTGAAAAAGCAAACAAGCAGATTTGCACCAGCCATGGTATGCCCTCCAGGGACCATGGTCAGTTCCTGCAAGCCAAACTTCCTTACTGGACAGGGCTGATAATTCATACTAAAAAGAAAAAGGGGAAGAACAGAGGAAGCTTCCTTATCAATTTGTCGATTGAGTCAAGTACTGCCAACTCCGCCTGCCACCTTCTCAATGAAAATCATCTCTTCCATCCTATGGTCCACTCAAGCAGCCATAGGCTCTCTTGAGTGCTGTGGTGCTGAGATGTTCTGGAAGAAACGGCACCACTTAAAAACAGTCCCTTCCTCCAGCTTTCCAGAACTAAAAACATTGTCACTCCTACTTTATCACCTCACTTAAGTAATCTGGCAGTTAAAAACTACATCTGAGTTACAACTATCTAGCCTAGTGTGACTGTCCCTTCACATCTGACATTGAACTCAACATTTAGCAAATCTGGGGGCTGCACAAAGTAGCAACCAGTGGACTATATTAGCCCTGCGGCAAGCAATAAAACTTGTCCATGAATACAGTGATTATAGGTGACAACAGGTAAGAAGAATTCCAAATGGTTTCACACTCCTTCGCTTTACTACTGTGTGACACAGCAAGTGTTTCCCCTGCAGAGAATATTTCAGGCTCTCGCTCAAGAAAATCAGATGGACAGGCACAGACTCTCACTCCAGGGAGCTGTAACACTGAGTTAGCTCTGAAAGCTTCTGACAGATAAATCATTGTAGAGTTGTGTTCTGAATGTTAGACCACTGGGCGCTTTTTTTTTAGTTTGTGTATGTCTGTTGAGAAAAGAGTGTGAAGTATTTGACCCTTTCAGCTTGTAAATCTGAACCATGAAAAAAGGTACAACCAACTGATAGCCTGAGTTAATTGTTCCTCTCCAACGCTGACACTCCTTGCAATAACTCAGCCTTTCAAAGGTTGTCAATGGGGGCCTTAACTAACAGAGCACCCTCGGGCAGAAGGTCTACAATAATGAGCCTAGCAAGTTAACTACTCAGCCTTCATTGGTTTTACTCGGCCCTTTCACTGAGCAGAGCTTTTGAAAGTTGAGACAGATCAAAGGAAACACTCCTTCTCATATTTATACCATACTTCACAAAGCAAAGAACTTAATTCAGCAAATGCCCTATTTGATCTGTGACTGTGAATCTTCTTATTCTCTTCTTCTTTGGTGATCACTCATAGCCAAGTAAGATTGTCTTCCATAAAACACAGTTTTAACAGTGAGTCCGTAAGTGACTGTGGAGGCCAATTCTGGATCCACATGTCCTTTCACAGTGGGGACATAGGTTACTGGGCGGGAATTGATCACGTTGAGGGTTTGCCAAGCATGCCTTCCCCTTAGCACGTTTCTCTGTTTCATCCTGAGTTCGAGCATCTTCAAAGCCCATGACACCTTTGGTAAAGGCTGTTCTCCAATTGAAGCGGTTGCAGGCCAGTGTTTCCCAGTAGTCAGTGTTTATACTGCATTTTTCTAGATTTTCTTTGAGAGAGTCTTTAAACCTCTTTTGTTGACCACCAGCATTACGCCTTCCATTTTTAAGTTTGGAATAGAGTAGTTGCTTTGGAAGACGATAATCCGGCATCTGCATAACATGACCAGTCCAACGAAGTTGATGTTGAAGAATCATTGCTTTGACACTGGTGATCTTTGCTTCTTCCAGTACACTGGCATTAGTTCGCCTGACTTCCCAAGGGATGTGTAAAATTTTCCAGAGACACCATTGATGGAATCTTTCGAGGAGTTGGAAATAGCGTTTATACGTGGTCCATGTTTCACAAGCATACAGTAAGGTTGGTAGTACAATAGCTTTGTAAACAAACATTTTGATTTCCCTGTGAATGTTCTGGTCCTCAAACACTCTGCACGTAAATCAGAAGAAAGCTGCACTTGCAGAGCTCAGGTAATGCTGGATTTCGGCATCAGTGTCGACCCTTATGGAAAGATAGGTAGGAGAAGTGATCAACATTTTCCAAAGTTACACCATTGAGTTGGATTTGTGGCACTGCAGAGGGGTTGTTTTGTGCTTGCTGGTGCAGCACTTTGGTTTTTTGGATGTTGAGTGATAGGCCAAGCTTTTTGTAAGCTTTTGCGAAGATATTTAGGATGTTTTGGAGTGTGTGCACACTACATTGCCATCAGTATACTGAAGCTCTATGACAGAAGTTGCAGTAACCTTCCTCTTTGCTTTCAGCCTGCTCAGATTGAAGAGCTTTCCATCTGTACAATATATGATTTCTACTCCGGAGGGGAATTTCCCTTTGACAATGTGTAGGATCATGGCAATGAAAATAATGAATAGAGTTGGGGTGATAACACCATTCTGTTTAACACCTGATCCCACTGTGAATGGTTCACTTTGAGAGCCATTGTTATCTGTGATTGTTGCTGTCATATTATCATGGAGGAGCTGAATTATGTTCACAAATTTATCTGTGCAGCCCAAACCACAGGGCATTATGATTTACAATGTCGAAGGCTTTAGTCAGGTCAATAAACGTCATATACAGGGGTTGGTTTTGCTCTACATTTTTCTTGAAGCTGTCGAGCCGTGAAAATCATGTCCACTGTTTCCCTAGAAGGTCTAAAACCATTTTTAGATTCAGAAAGGGTCACCTCAGATATTGTTAAGAGATGGTTTGCTAAGATCCTTGCAAGAATTTTGCCGGCTGCAGCTAATAAAGAGATACCTCGATTGTTTCCGCAATCCGTTCTGTCACCTTTTTTAAAGAGATTGATACCTCGATAATTTCCACAATCTTAAATTCATTTCCTTCATATTTCCACACTAATGTGCAGTTTTTTATGTATTCTCCCTAAGATATGCATATATATTTTACACCTGCCTCCTGCATGGAAATATGAAATGTTCTAACCCCCTCCTCAAACAATTGACCGTAAAATTTCTGAGTGATCACCATGCAAGCTGGAGGCGAGGTGAAGAATACTAGTTGCACAGATTCCAAGAGATGTATGTGTGCATAATGAAGTCAGGATCCCCCCACCCCACCCCAGGAATGTGCTAACCACTGTCTCCATCAAGGATGCATGCTGATGGCTAAGGGTCATGTCATCCTTGGCAGAGAAATAACTCCCTCATGTCTACTTGGAGATCTTCTGCAGAGAAGCAGGTTTTGAAAACAAAACAGAAAGAGGCATCTTCTTAATGCTTTGCCCTTCCACAAAACCCTCAGTTATCCTGCCTTCTGTACACCTACACCCACAAATGAAACGCATTTTAGCTGAATTATTTTCAGCTTCTCCAGCTTGTGGTGACATAACCGTCGTCTTGTTCTGCACTCCAGTGACTTTGCCTGTCCTGCTGCACTTCCTCTTCAAGTAGATATTTTCCCACAGTTAAATCAAGAGCCGAAGAGCCCCGTTGCTTACTTTCCCCCCAAAGGTCAAAAGGTTGTGTTGAGTGTGTGGTGGAAGGGGAGAGAGAGAATGTGCCATTGAAGAAGCCGTCTAGCTTTACCTGGGTGATGGCAAGTATGCAGACTGACATAAGGAGAAGTCAAGTTACAAGCCGAGGACCAACATGCATTCTTTCCCCTAGAGACTGCCAGGCGTTCAGCTGCAAGCAGGTCTCCAATTATGTCTCTGTAAAAGTTGAGATTATTTTAAGGTCATAATTTAGTTATTGTTTCCTTGCATAGTTCGCTCAAGCTCCTCAAATATTCTGATGTATTGAGGGGCGCCACAAATGTCACTGATTTTTCTGAGACAAAAGTTTTTGCTCCTGAATATAAAGCGCTTGAGCAGTAGTGTATCATCAATCCGGAGGCTTTGATCGCTGTGTTTTTGTGCTGTGATCTGATACAGAGATTCAGAACCGCAATATAATTAGGACTGAACAATACCACACTTCAAATTCACTTGTTCCATAAATAACAGAGGAGCCTGTATACTGTATTTGCCATTGTTTCTGCAGAATGGTTAATTTCTTAAACAAAATCTACACTTTTTTGTAGAAGCTAAATAACTTTCGGTCTGGCCTCTGTTTCATCTCCTGGCAACCAACCTCTTTAAGTAAATATAACTTATTTTTTTCTGAGGAAGTTGACTTACTGTTGGAGTTTTCTCTCCTTTTTGATCATTTTAAGTGATTAAAGATGGAGACTGAAAATTCCCTGGATTCTCATACAAAAGATGTAGGGGCTCTTCCAAGTTCTGGCTGCACCTGTGGCATCAATCACTAGTGAGACCCTAACTGCCACTGCCGCCACAACCATCAATAATCTGTAAGACCGGGCAAAAAGTTAAATAAATAAGTAAAAACACCTGAAATGGTCTTGTGCTCAGTCTAGATTGGAAAATTTATGTTCCTTCATTCCAGTGGAAGTGAAATGTTGAACTTTGTGAGTGGGCAACAGCTGCACTGCTTTATGAGTCATGAAGCTCTGTGATACAGATAATACAATGGCAAATAGCATCACTTTCCTGCATCCAGCTCCCATTCACTTTTAAAGTAGTTTTGCCTCCTTATATCCTTAAGTGGAGGAATTGCTGGGGCCAGAGCAGCTAAAAGTGACGCATTGGCAAACCCTGCAATTAGTTGGTTGTTTGTGGCCCAATACGGGCCACATGATCTCCTGCAATGATTTTGCAAAGTTTTTTTTGCAGATAAAGTCGCTCAGATTCGGGAAGAGGTAGACTCCACCATGGGAGCAGGGCCGGAGCGGGAAAGTGCTAGAGTCCTGTCTAGTCCAGTTGCATGGGATCAATTCCAATCTGTTACCTCTGAGGATGTGGACAGGCTGCTTGGACAAGTGAAACCAACCACCTGTCTCCTTGATCCTTGCCCATCCTGGCTTATAAAAGCTAGCCAGGAAGGGCTGGGCTTCACGGGGTGGTGAATGCTTCCCTCTGTGAGGGAGCTTTCGCAGACCCACTGAAAGAGGCAATAATTAAACTGCTTCTTAAAAAAACATCTTTAGACCCGGCCAATAGGGCCAACTATCACCCAGGCTCAAATCTTCCATTCTTGGGCAAGGTGATTGAGTGAGTGGTTGCTGAACAACTCCAGGCACGCCTGGAAGAAGCGGACCATTTGGATCCCTTCCAGTCAGGATTCAGGCCTCATCATGGGACTGAAACTGCCTTGGTTGCACTGGTCAATGATCTCTGGTGGGCTAGGGACAAAGGTGAGAGTTGTTTCCAAGTTCTGCTGGATCTCTTAGCAGCTTTTGATACCATCGACCATAACATCCTTCTGGACCGTCTAGAGGGGCTGGGAGCTGGGGGCACTGTTATACAGTGGTTCCGCTCCTTCCTCCTGGGCTGTGTTCAGAAAGTGGGGGGGGGATGAGTGTTCAGACCCCTGGGCTCTCACTTGTGGAGTGCCTCAGGGTTCTGCCCTCTCCCCCATGCTTTTCAACATCTACATGCAGCCACTGGGAGAGATCATCAGGGGGTTTGGGCTGGGTGTTCATCAGTACGCGGATGATACCCAGCTCTACCTCTCTTTCAATGTACTTTACTGTGTCAGCTTTACACTGTGGAAGGACGTGTGGATCCAGAATTGGCCTCCACAGTCACTTACGGACTCATTGTTAAAACTGTGTTTATGGAAGACAATCTTACTCGGCTACAAGTGATCGCCAAAGAAGACTGTGTTAGGCGGCAGCTTGGTCTGTTTCCATTACTAATCCTCTGAAATAGCTGGCATTTTACTATCCACTTTGAAGTATCCTCAGCTGTGATCAATATACACGCTTAAAAAGGTAAAGGACCCCTGACAGTTAAGTCCAGTCGCAGACAACTCTGGGGTTGCAGCACTCATCTCACTTTACAGGCCAAGGGAGCCGGCGTTTGTCCGCAGACAGTTTTCTGGGTCATGTGGCCAGCATGACTAAGCCACTTCTGGCGTAACCAGAGCAGCACATGGAAACACCGTTTACCTTCCCACTGTAGCAGTACCTATTTATCTACTTGCACTTCGACGTGCTTTTGAACTGCTAGTTGGCAGGAACTGGGACCGAACAACGGGAGCTCACCCCGTCACGGGGATTCGAACCGCTGACCTTCCGATCGGCAAGCCCAAGGCTCAGTGGTTTACACCACAGCGCCACCCACTTGGCAGTAAATCTAATAGACTTCAGTGGGATTTTACATCTAAGCAGACACGTATAGCCTCGTACTGCAATTTTCGCAGATTGATCAGAGAAACCTGCATGATTTAATACCATTTTAATCTTTCAGCATATTATACTACCTGTTCCCAATTTAAACACTACTTGGGAGCAGTGGCATAGCATGCATTGGCAGTGCCCGGGGCAAGGCAAGGATTTTGCCCCCTAACCTCCTTGGGAGGCAACATGTGGTCTTTGCTGCACCTCTGCGGCAGCTGCTTCTCAGAGAGGTCACCTGTCAGTCACCGTTTTCACCCTCTCAGCTCGGTGAGCTCCCAGCTCCTTGGCAGGCTCGCCTGCATCCCAGCAGTGCTTGAGCTACAGCAGTAGGCATAGGAAAGAAGCTCCCAAGAGCCAAGGCTCTTTTTAGATTTTGGATTCTGATATTATGGTGTGGCTATACATCACCAAAGAAGCAGCATTTGCATGCTTTTTTTTTTTATTAAGTATTGCAAACCATCCTGTGAATATGTTTTAAGTGCAGGGTGTAAATTTCCAAAATGAATAAACGTGAGATAAAATAATAATTAATAATAATAATAATAAATTTTTATTTATACCCCGCCCTCCCCAGTCAAAAACCGGGCTCAGGGCGGCTGACACCAACAGAATTACAATAAAACATAAAAACAATTAATTAAAATACAGATTAAAATACAGTATTAAAATTTAAAGTGCAGCCTCATTTCAAGTAGTCCATAAATCCAAGCCATGAGGGAGGAAAACACAGGGGTCAAGCTGAGTCTAACCCAAAGGCCAGGCGGAACAGCTCTGTCTTGCAGGCCCTGTGGAAAGATGCCAAATCCCACAGGGCCCTGGTCTCATGGGAAAGAGAGCGTTCCACCAAGTTGGGGCCAGTACTGAAAAGGCCCTGGTTCTAGTAGAGGCCAATCTAGCCATCTTATGGCTCGGGATCTTCAGAATATTGTTGTTTGTGGACCTTAAGGTCCTCCGCGGGGCATCCCAGGAGAGGCGGTCCCATAGGTACGAGGGTCCCAAGTCACATAGGGCTTTAAAGGTCAAAACCAGCACCTTAAACCTGATCCTGTACTCCACCGGGAGCCAGTGCAGCTGGTAAAGCACTGGATGAATGTGATCCCGCAGCCGGGACCCTGTAAGGAGCCTCGCCGCGGCATTCTGCACCCGCTGGAGTTTCTGGGTCAGCTTTAAGGGCAGCCCCGCGTAGAGCGAGTTACAATAGTCAAGCCTGGAGGTGACCGTCGCATGAATCACTGTGGCCAGATCAGGGCGAGAGAGGTAAGGGACCGACTGCTTAATGCGGCGGAGATGGAAAAATGCCACCTTTGCTGTGGATGCAACCTGCGCCTCCATGGAAAGGGGGGCGTCAAAGGTTACACCCAGACTCTTGACAGAAGACGCTGGTACCAATTGAGCCCCTGCAAGAGATGGGAGTTGGCCCCCCAACCCCATGTCGTCCCGACCCAGCCAGAGGACCTCTGTCTTCGAAGGATTTAGCTTCAGTCGGCTCCCACGTAGCCATCCAGCCACAGCTTCCAAGCACCTGGTGAGTGTGTCCGGGGCCGAGGCAGGGCGGTCGTCCATCAACAGATAGATCGGGGTGTCATCAGCATATTGATGACAACCCAGCCCAAAACTCCGGACAATCTGGGCAAGGGTGCGCATAAAGATGTTAAAAAGCATTGGGGAAAGGATTGCGCCTTGCGGGACTCCATACACCAAGGGGTGCCGCGGTGACAACTCCCTCCATAGCGCCACCCTCTGTCCCCGACCTGAGATAAAGGAACGCAGCCATTGTTGGACTGTGCCCTGAATCCCCACGTCGGCAAGGCGGTGGTCTAAAAGTTCATGATCGACCATATTGAAGGCTGCTGACAGATCTAAAAGAATCAGCAGTCCCGACCCACCTCGATCCAGCTGTCTACGGAGATCATCTGTTAAGGTGACCAGAGCTGTCTCGGTCCCATGACCAGGGCGAAAGCCGGACTGAAATGGATCTAGAGCCGATGTTTCATTCAGAAACCTACCAAGCTGTTCGGCAACCACTCTCTCAATTATCTTACCCAGGTACGGAAGATTCGAAACCGGGTGATAATTGGATAGATCTAAAGGATCTAGAGATGTTTTCTTTAAGAGCGGACGCACCACTGCCTCCTTCAACTCCTCTGGGAAAGTCCCTGTGCCAAGGGACAAGTTGATGGTCTCACCCAGGGGGGCCCGTACCTCATCCGGACACGCTCTAATCAGCCAGGACGGGCACGGGTCCAGGGAGCAAGTGGTGGGCCTTGCAGCTCGGAGGAATCTGTCTACATCGGCAGGGAGTATCTGATCGAATTGGTCCAATACTGAACTCGAAGACAGTCGAGGGGCCTCCAGTTCCCTTATTGTATCCAAATTGGCAGGGAGGTCACGACGGAGTGTCAAGACTTTCTCCGCAAAAAAGCTCGCAAATGCCTCACAGCTATGGGTCAAATTCGTATTTAAATTTGGCTGTCCCTCTAGGGTTGTTAGAGACCTAATTATTCTAAAAAGTTGTGCTGGGCGAGAGCTAGCGGATGCAATGGAAGCTGAGAAGTAGGACTTTTTTGCAGCTTTCACCGTCATCTCATAGGCTTTCATAAGTTTCCTGTAAGATGTTCTTGGGGCTCCGTCGTGAGCACGCCGCCATACTCGCTCTAGCCGTCTAAGGTCCCGCTTCATTTTCCGAAGCTCCTCGGTAAACCAAGGGGCCCGGTTTCGGCGGGGTCGCAGAGGGCGCTTAGGTGCGATCTCATCGATGGCCGCCAAGAGCCGGTTATTCCAGTTCTCGACCAGCTCATCTAATGAGCCGCCAGGGGGAGCAGGGTCCCGCAAGGCCTGACGGAATCCGTCAGGATCCATCAGCCTTTGCGGGCGAGCCCAAATTAAACATCCTTTGTATCTTTATGATTTGAAATAGATGGGAAGTTAATCCATATTCTTTTTCCGTACTGCATGTTGTTAAATAGCGTTTTAAAAAACAAGTAGAGTTGCAAAAACCCAATATTAATACCTTTTGACAGTGTGTTGTAAACTTAGGCTGTATTTCCTGAGTTTTGTAATATCTGAGTTGCAACAATGTGAGCTCTTGGATCAATTTTTATGTTGTTTAATGCACTGAATAGTAGAGTCTTCACATTTTTTTTTCAATAGCCAGGATTCTGCCAATATTTATAAGTCATTATGGTAGAGATCTGGCTTTTCATGATTCACCTGGTCATAACATACAAACGCCTTTTTCAAGATTTGTACCATGCCATATTTCAGTCTTTGGGGACAATAGATCTTCCACTGTTATTGATCTGTGGTTTAAATTATCTTCCCATGAGGCCTTTTCTGCTCAGAGCATCTTTCTCTTTGGAACTCTTTGGCTTTTTAATTGGCTTATGTTTGTTTAAACAATATCACACCAGTGCCTTAGGTGACAACGAGTTGTATTTAAAAGGCAAAGCACATGGTGGCTCAGAGCAGGTCTCCACACAGTCCATCTCTAAACTCTGATGTTTAGTGACAAAATGTTACAAGATCCGTTATTATTTCCTTAGGCAAGCTTTACGCTTGAGTCCAATTTAAAGGGTTCAAAGACAATAGGAAGCTTGAATTTGTGTCCTCTAATCACCTAACACCTATATGTTTGTAGAAACTGTGTTGCTCTGGGAGGATGGGCGTTGGAAGACATCAGCCTTCATGAAGATGTCCTGGGTCCCAATGGGACTTCCTGTGTATTTATTCATTTACTGTATTTTAAACAGCTTTATACTGCCTTTCCTTCGTTTTTTGATTTGAGTATTGTGTAATAAGGGACCCAGGGTTAAACCAGTTGTGGGTGGGGTTGTGGGTTACCACAGAGCCTAGGGCTTGCTGATAAGAAGGTCGGCAGTTCGAATCCCTGCAATGGGGTGAGCTCCCGTTGCTCGGTCCCAGCTCCTGCCCACCTAGCAGTTCGAAAGCACGTCAAAAGTGCAAGTAGATAAATAGGGACCGCTTCGGCGGGAAGGTAAACGGCGTTTCGGTGCACTGCTCTGGTTCGCCAGAAGCAGCTTTGTCATGCTGGCCACATGACCCGGATGCTGGCTGCGGACAAACGCCGGCTCCCTCGGCCTGTAGAGCGAGATGAGCGCCGCAACCCCAGAGTCGGAAACGACTAGACCTGATGGTCAGGGGCCCCTTTACCTTTTTATTGGGTAATAAATAATTGAAACAAAAATGCAATAATAAAACAATTCTTAAATACACAAAAAGTAACTTTCAAAACAGATCAAAGGGTTTCCACCCCACGCCTGAATGTGAGATGCTGGAATTGTGATGTTCCAAATGATAGGACCGATATAGGTGGAATTATTTTATGCCCATGTGGCATAAGGCCCAGACTATTGGAAGGACTGTATTTTCCCATATGAACCTGCCTGGGTTCGAAAATCTTGGAGGGAAGCTTTCTCTCCGTCTCGCACAGGTACATTTAGTGGAGATGCAGGAGAGGGCCTTCTAGCTGGTGGTTAGTACCAGACTCTGGAACATCCTCCTTTAGAGAAGCTAGACTGCCTTCCTCTTTGTTGTCCTCCTGTCGGCAGATGAAGATTGTTTAATTCCAGGAGGCTTTGGGGAACTGACTGTTTTTTAAAGAAAGAGCTTTAAATAGGGATTGGCTGTTTTTTATTACATTTGTTTATAGTTTAATTACTTTTAGCTTTTCATGTTTTATTCCCCGCCCCTACACACCAACAACAACAACAACCCCTTGGTATTGCAAGGGCTGGCCATAGCTCTGCATCAAACACCCACAATTCAAACACACATGGGTGCTGGGTGTCTTCTGGTCCACTCAAAAGCCATCAGCAGCCATCGGAGGGGAAGGGGATAGTCAAAGATGGAAAGCCTCACCATTTAAGTGGGCTGGACAGCACCAGGGAGAGAGGAGGAGGAGGTGGCAGGGAGGCAGGGAAGCAGAAGAGATTTTGGCACCTGTGGCAGATCCCAAAATGCAGACCTTCCAAGTGTCCCTATTTTTCAGGGACAGTCCTGGATTTACAGAAACTGTCCCAGTTTCTAATTTTTTTTTTAAAAAAAAATTCATTTTCTGAGCATTACAAAGAAAAGAAACAAAGAACAAAAAAGAAAATACAAAAAAAGAACAATTGAAAAATTTTAAACAAAAAGAAAATTTAGATACATCCAAACTCAATTTTTGGGGAACCATATTCTTCTACCTTAACAATATAATACCCCTTAACTAGATTTTGCTCCCCTATAATTCCTTTACTTTGTTGACTTCCTCCATCCCCCCCTTCCACGTTTCTATTATATAACTAATATGGCACTTTCTACTGCATTCCTCCATTCTTCATTCTAGTTCACTTATTACATTACTATTCCAAAACTATTTTTATGTACACACAGAAGATAATTAAGAAAAAACTCCTTAGAGTCTGGAATCTATAACTATTTAACATACAATCATTTCTCTCCTTTATTTTACTTCTCGCCTCTTCAGCCTCTTATACTTCCCCCTCCCTTGTTTCTTTGACCTTGTAGTTTTTCTCCAAATAAATCTTAAACTTCTTCCAATCTTCTTCTAATTTGATCCTGGAATGTCCCGCTTTTTCTTAGGACGTCCCTGTTTTCATCAGAGAAATGTTTGAAGGTGTGGAGTCAAAGTGATAAGTAACTATATAACCTTTAGAAAATATCTGAAGGCAGCACTATACAGTGGTACCTTGGGTTAAGAACTAAATTCATTCTGGAGGTCCGTTCTTAACCTGAAACTGTTCTTAACCTGAGGTACCACTTTAGCTAATGGGGCTTCCTGCTGCCACTGCACCGCCACAGCACGATTAATGTTCTTATCCTGAAGCAAAGTTCTTAACCCGAGGTACTATTTCTGGGTTAGCAGAGTCTGTAACCTGAAGCGTCTGTAACCCGAAGCATCTGTAACCCAAGGTACCACTGTATAGGGAAGTTTTTTTAATGTTTAATGTTTTATTATTATTATTTTTATATATGTTGGAGGCCATCCAGAGTGGTGGGGCAAATGGGTGGGGTGGCTGTTGTGGAGGCTGCCTCCCTTAAGGCAGAGCGGAACCGGAAGCCTCAGGGGCACTTTTTTCCGCTATGATTGGCCTTTCCACCAGTACAGGATTGATAACAACGTCAAGTCGGTGTCAAGTGTCAGGACTCCAGAGTTCCAATGGAATTGAACTTAACCTTTTAAATTAAGGAGTGAAAAGCTGTTTTCTCCTTGCTGTTGGCAAGAATCCCAGGCTGCAAAAAAAACCCCACCATATGTGATATTTGAAAGCAGACAGGCTATACACAACCATTCCAAAGGTCGGTTTAAGAAGTGGAATTGAGAATAAATGTTTGAGTTGCCATCCAGCACCAAACACTTCAAAGTATTCTCCTCTGCAATTTCACAGGAATAATTTGAACTCAATTATGCTGCACAGCGGGATTTGCCACAAGTACAGTGGTGCAATGGATTCAAACTTCAAGGAAGAAGATTCCACCTAAACATTAGGAAGAACTTCCTGACAGTAAGAGCTGTTCGACAGTGGAATTTGCTACCAAGGAGTGTGGTGGAGTCTCCTTCTTTGGAGGTCTTTAAGCAGAGGCTTGACAGGCATATGTCAAGAATGCTTTGATGGTGTTTCCTGCTTGGCAGGGGGTTGGATTGGATGGCCCTTGTGGTCTCTTCTAACTATGATTCTATGGTACCTTGGTTCTCGAACTTGATCTGTTCTGGGAGTCCAATTGACTCCCATAACCGTTGAAAACCAAGGCGTGGCTTCCGATTGGCTGCAGAAGCTTCCTGCTCTCAAGCGGAAGCTGCGTCGAACGTTCGGCTTCCAAAAAAACGTTCGCAAACCAAAACAATTACTTCTGGGTTTGCGGCATTCGGGAGCCAATTTGTATGGGAGTCAAGCTGTTCGAGTACCAAGGTACCACTGCAGCAGTAAATTGGTGGATTGGGGTAGACGAGGGAGAGAACATAGCTCAGTGGTATTTATTTTATTTTATTTTATTTTTATTTATTAAATTTTATACTGCCCTATATCCGTAGGTCTCAGGACGGTTCACAACATAAAGTTACAATATAAAAAGCACAAAAGACATGATAAAAATTATTATTATTATTTTAAAAAATTGTTGGTTTTTCCATGTATACATCCTCTAACAATACATCCTCTAACAACTGACCGACAAACATATCTACATGCTTCTAACTACCATCCCAAACATACCAAACAATCCATTGTATATAGCCAGGCCCTACTTTACAGCCCCATTTTTTCTAACTCTACAGACAGAGACTCTCACCTAAGAGATCTACAGCAAACCTTTTTAGAACCAAAATATCCGCCCGATGAAGTTAAACAACAGATCAATAGAGCCAGACTGATACCCAGAGAGAACTTGCTGCAAGACAGACCCAAAAAAGAAAATAACAGAACACCACTAGTAATTACATACAGCTCCCAAGTTAAAACAGTTCAATGCATCATCAGAGATTTACAACCTCTCCTAGACAATGGCAGTTCTCTTTCTCAAGCTCTGGGAGGAAGACCTTTCATTGCCTACAGACAGCCACCCAATCTTAAACAACTCCTCACCCACAATAATACAACCACCAGACTTAACATGGACACTGGTACCAGAGCCTGCAATAAACCCAGATGCCAACTTTACTGTAGCTCAAGAGTACAGGGGCACAGGTAGAGATATGAAGGCCCAGGAAAGGGGGTGTGGTACGTTGGGTGTTTTTTAAAAAACAATGTTTAAAGGATTCCCCTCTCCTTTTAGAGTAAAATATTTGAAATTGGGAAACTTTTTTTAAAATTCCAGAATGTGTGTGGGGGTTTTTCAGAGTTATGATTCAAACTAACATTGTTACAGCCAATTGTAAAGTCATTGACCCATGATTCAAAGGCAGAAATATGAATCTAGCTGGTGACCTTGAGGTGTAAACTTTCTGTCCTGAGAATGGACGTCCAAATCTGAATTCTGGGCCCAACTAGAAATCTTGGAAACCAATGTACATTACATCGACCCAAGGCTGCAATGCTTTGCTTCAACTTAGCCTTCTTGGCATGCCCTTATCAGCTGATTAACTCTCTGCAGACAAATTTATTCCTAGGGCCATCTACAAATGAGAGTTGATAGCAATGAGGAATTCAACCATGTGTATCTTACATGTGGAAACTGGGGTTCCAAAATCCTGCCCTCTGCACTGCCACTTCACGTGTGTGTGAATTTGAAAAAGCCTCTTGAAACTTGATAACAAAAACCAACAAGTATCTTCAACAACTTCAAAGAAATCTGGATGAGCAATGTTTAACCCCAATGTAGTTTTGTACTGAGTACTTCTGTGTATACTGAAGTTTAAAAACATACAGTGGTACCTCGGTTTATGAACACATTTGGTTCCGGAAGTCTGCTCATAAACAGAAGCGTTCATAAACTGAAGCGAACTTTCCCATTGAAAGTAATGGAAAGTGGATTAATCCGTTCCAGACGGGTCCGCGCAGTACTCAACCTGAAGGGTACTTAACCCGAAGCATGGGTGTAATTGGTTCCGGAAGTCTGTTCATAAACTGAAGCGAACTTTCCCATTGAAAGTAGTGGAACATGAATTAATCCGTTCCAAATGGGTCCACGGCGTTCGTAAACCAAAAATTCGTAAACTGAGGTGTTCATAAACCGAGGTTCCACTGTATCTGCTTACGTCAGAAGGAGTTGAGAGTCTAAAAATAAATGAACTGTGGATTGAAAAACCATCAAAATCTCATGCTGAAAAAGGCCAGAATGGAGTGTAAGCTTATTATCATGATGACAAGTACAATTAAGTAAAGCTAGAGTGATACTTTGGTTCAAGGTTTAATGTGTGTGTTTCCTTTGTTTCCAGCTGAAGGGAAGTCTACGAGCTTCAGCTTAAAAAGAGACAAGGAACTATTTAACTCTACCATGATGTGTCTTTTTCTGAGTAGAAAATACATAACGCATGAAGACCTAGTTCTGTGCAAGCCCAAGCCCAGATTCAATTTAGAGCCTGATTTGGTGATTAGGATCAGACCTTAATTTGGTTCAGATTGATTTAGACCCCAAATCCAAATTGAGATTGCTTTCAAGCTGCTCTGGGAACCTTTTCAGCTGAAGAGGGGTAAAATGCTTTGAAGAACATCATATAAATACTCATATTTTGGGGGAGTGGGGAGCTTGCTGAATTTGACAGTTGCTTCATCTACTGTTTGAGTTGTGGGACATAACTTAATTAGAAATTATCTAGAAAGGTAAGTTATTTAGGAGACGACTGTAGGCAGATGGAAACAGTGGCAGGGATTTTATTTCACTTGTAGTGTAAAAGTGACCATGTACAACATGGATTGATATAAAAACTAGAATATCAAAGAATATGTAGCTGTAAATGTTCAAAATGGGACCCCATGGAGGGGGTGGGGAGAAGTCCTGGGATTCAAGTAATCTCTGTATATGGATATATATTTGGAATTTTTTGTAAAACCAAATAAAAATTATTATTTTTTTAAAAGAAATTATCTAGAAAGAATAATAATATAATTAGAAATTCTGACTATGAAGCTGTATGCACATATCTGAAATACAATAAAATATAGTAGAATTGATTGGTGAACTCTCAGTTCAATTTGGAATCATTTTCCAAATCTTCTCTCATGATTTAATTTATGTGCTGGTAAACATCAATACAGTGGACCCTCGGTTTACGAACACCTCGGTTTACGAATTTTTGGTTTACGAACACCACGGACCCATCTGGAATGGATTAATTCACTTTCCATTACTTTCAATTCACTTCAGTTTATGAACGCTTCAGTTTATGAACAGACTTCCGGAACCAATTGTGTTCATAAACCGAGGTACCACTGTAATATGAAAGAAGGCACACTCAAACTATGGCAGGTCCCTTATGCACAACCATCTGAACAAAGTCCAAAGATTAAAAATGGAAAATTGGTATATTTTTAATGCATTGGCAGCAAGATCAAGGAATCCCGAAGTCAAAGGGGGAATTTGGATGGAGAGAACAGTGCTACTACGGAAAAGAAAAAGATTCCATCCTTCACCTTCTCTCTTCTTCTAAAGCTATTATTTGTTTAACCTAGTGACCTCTTCAAACTAAGGTGATAAAGGGCAATGGAAATCAAAATCCCAGAGGAATAACAGTGTTAGAAATAGTACAAGGTAGATGAAGGTCATCTGAAAAGTGACCTTGTGATAATTCTTACCCCCACCCCCACCCCCATTAACTCAAGTGGAAGAATTGGATGCAGGATATAGATTCTCATTTATTTTACAATAAATCATATTTCATGGAATGTTTACAGTCTCTCCTAAAGACTGATGGCAACACCAGAGGAAAGTCGACCTGAGATATATGACCTTGCAGTGCAGGTTCAGAAGCAGTAGTGTCAGACTTTGATTAGAAGTAAGTTAAACAAGTTTTAAAGAAACCTTTCAGAAAGAGAATGGCAATGGTGTGATCAAAGCTGTTTCTTCACTAACAATCATGAAAGGGAGGGATCGTCACTGTTCATATTAACATATAGACTGAGATAAAACCCAAACACCCAAGGATAAAGCAATTTATCCCAGTTAATTTTGCTCTGGGACTTGTTTAATAGTAACAGTAGATTTTGAAAATGGCAATTTAAAACGATTCTCTGTTTTTGAGTTTGTTTTTTCTAGTGTCCTAGGAATCCTGTGGTCTTTTTTTCATTTTGCTTTGGGATTTCAATTAAGTTTGCAGAGGCAACACTGACGTGAAGAATGACAAAGAACCTACAATTCCAGCACAGGGGCATTAAAAACTGAAAATGAAGTTTTGGGGTACATGTGTATTTTATTTAAAAAAAATGAAAGATGAGGATAAAAAGTCTCCTTGATGGAGACTTAAGCCTCTAAAACTGTCTTGGAAATTAAATTCCAACCATCGAAACAGAACCAAAATGGCAACCACAAATCAACCTCAATTTGTTCATCTGGCAGCAAATGTTTCTACTCATCTTTATTTTTAGAGGTATTTTTAATATACACCTAGAACTATAGCACAAAGTGAATAAATGTTTGAATGTACATGTTATCACATCTTGGGCTGTCAAAAACTGGCTAGATATCCCCCACAGGTGTATGCAATGTTTGTATGTTTTTATGTATGGTTTTGAATTTTTCTTGGTTGTATTGCTTTATCTTTTTGTAAATTGCTTTGAGGTTGTTGGGTTTGGGGTGTTGTTGTTGTTGTTGTTGTTTTATAGCCAAGCAGCATATAAATGTTATGAAATAAATAAATGTGAGCTTGCTGAAGTAGCAAACCAGATTTGCACTGTGTGATGTGTGACACATCTCCTAGTAACGAATAATCTGCAGGGCTGGAGACTTAGGTTCTCTATATTTACTCAGTTTATTCCAATTCATTCTCTTCCAGGAATTCTCTTGCTCACCTTTCTGGAATTCTGAGTGTCTCTTGGATCACTTTACCATGTTTTTCTCCTCCACACCATGGTATATTCTCCTTTCTGTTGTTGTTGTTGTTGTTAAGTTGTTTAGTCGTGTCCGACTCTTTGTGACCCCATGGACCATAGCACGCCAGGCACTCCTGTCTTCCACTGCCTCCCGCAGTTTGGTCAAACTCAGGGGTCCCCAGATTTACCGGGGTTCGGGCCGGTGCCCGCCGCGCCGACCGCGCAGCAGGCCAGAGGGCAGGGGAGTGCGCGCACAGCGGGCCGGAGGGCGGGGGAGTGCGCGTCCGTGCGCATGCGCACACGGGCGGAAAAAAATTGCCAAAAATTGCTTGTGTGCATGCGTATGGGCCTCCCCCGACCCGGAAGTGCATCGGAAATGACCTCTTCTGGGCCGGGAGAGGCCCATACGCATGCGCACAAAGGATTTTCGGCAATTTTTTGCCGATTTTGAAGATCGCCGCCGCGCCGCGTGCCGTAAGAGCGGGCGGCGGCAGCGGGCGGCGGGGGTAGTCGCGGGCCGGATTGGGAGGCCAATTGGGCCGCATCCGGCCCGGGGGCCGTAGTTTGGGGACCCTGGTCAAACTCATGTTGGTAGCTTTGAGAACACTGTCCAACCATCTCGTCCTCTGTCGTCCCCTTCTCCTAGTGCCCTCAATCCTTCCCAACATCAGGGTCTTTTCCAGGGAGTCTTCTCTTCTCATGAGGTGGCCAAAGTATTGGAGCCTCAGCTTCACGATCTGTCCTTCCAGTGAGCACTCAGGGCTGATTTCCTTCAGAATGGATAGGTTTGATCTTCTTGCAGTCCATGGGACTCTCAAGAGTCTCCTTCAGCACCATAATTCAAAAGCATCAATTCTTTGGCGATCAGCCTTCTTTATGGTCCAGCTCTCACTTCCATACATCACTACTGGGAAAACCATAGCTTTAACTACACGGACCTTTGTAGGCAACGTGATGTCTCTGCTTTTTAAGATGTTGTCTAGGTTTGTTATTGATTTTCTCCCAAGAAGCAGGCGTCTTTTAATTTCGTGACTGCTGTCACCATCTGCAGTGATCAAGGAGCCCAAGGAGCTCCTTTCTGTTAGGGACTGGCTTACCATTTTTTCACCTGGTCTCAGACATCAGTGGGAACAGGGAGACAACAGCTGCTACTATTTTCTGCCTGGACCGCAATGGCTGATGAGTGTTGATCAGAGCATCTGCAGAGGTTAAGGTCAGGCCTTGCCTCCCATGACATAAATCATCACTTTTTAAAAAATTAAAGGAATAGCTGCCCTAGCACAATGTTTGCCATTATACTGACAATTGCTTGAGCAGTTGGCACCTCATATTATAGTATTTTCCCTTTGGAATTTGTATGTTCCGGTGCCAAAATCTCTTTCTAATGTTTAAAATCTAATGTAGTCCATTCCATACATGAGATGTGATAGAAGGTGTAGCTTGAGACCCACATTCCTCTCATTTTTGCAGCAAGGATGTGTAAATGCACACCCGCACCATTTCAGGTGAATGTCATGTGCAATGGAATAGTTGTGTCTGACAACTTCTGAACCGAAACCATACAGGGTTTCATCCAATTTGCAATATTCACCACAAAATCTTACTTATCTTTTTTCTGTTAAAAGCCACATTACCTCACAGTAATCTCTCCCTCTCATCTCTCCCTTTCTGCCATCCATATTCTCTTCCTGCCTTCCCCCCTTCCAGCTATTCCCTTTGCCTTCATTGTCATCCATGTGAAACAAAGTTGCGGGTCACACAAAATGTGGCCTTGGTCTGCAGGTTGCTCATCCTTGATGGAAAAATATGACTATGTAGAATGTGTTTATTACAGAGTTCAGTTCCTTAAGTTCCTTAAAGCGTTCTCTATGTGTTTTGTTAGAGTACGGTTATGACATTTGCAGTCTGAAATGTTAAAAATCATGAGTCAAGATTTATTAAATAAAACTTAGCTTCCTTGAAGAAAGAGCCTTCTTTTCAAGGGTTTATCCCTTGTACCAACCTAGAAATGTTCGTGGCTATGAGTACCATACTTCTGTGTTTTCTTTTCTACGGTATTTTGAACAGCAAAACAACAAGCTGCCTTACCAAGTTCACTCAAGTATTGTATTATCCAGGGTCAGCCTCGATAGCACACTTGGTTAGAGCATGGTGCTGATAATGCTGAGGTTGCAGGTTCAATCCCCTTATGGGACAGCTGCAAATTCCTACATTGCAGGGTTTAGACTAGATGATCCTCGGGGTCCCTTCCAACTCTACAATTCTATGATGTATTCAATAAGGAGGAATTGTCAGTTGATGGGCAGACTGAGGGAGATTTCCAACATTGATAAGAGCAAGGGTACCAATTCTGTTGGGGGTGTTTGTTTTTGCTAGCCTACTGCAACCCAAAAATGCAGAGAGGATATTAGAACAGAACTACATGCCAGGTTAATGGACACACACAATTAGAAAAGGATTAAGGAAGATTAATCCAATACATGAACCCTTGGACGGTTAAGTCCAGTTGAATTTGACTATGGGGTGTGGCACTCATCTCCTCTTTCAGGCCGATGGAGCCAGAGTTTGTCTGCAGACAGCTTTCCAGGTCATGTGGAACACTGTGACAGAAGCCAGAGCGCACTGAAACACCATCAACCGTGGTACCTATTTATCTACTCGCGCTGGTATGCTTTATAACTGCTAGGTTGGCAAATCGTGTCCTTCTCCCAGAGACCACGTGTTGCGGTGAGATCACTAAGACTGACTTCACCGTTTGTGTGGGTGGGATCGTTTGTATAGCCACAACAACCTGGTTGGGTCCCTTGGTTGCTGGGGTAATTCTGGCCAATGGGGTTGAGAGAATTTGCAGCCGGGGGACCCATTTATACTGCTGCACATTGCGTTGAGCTTCTTCTTCTTCTTTTTTTTTGAATTAAAAAAAGTACTTTATTGAAACTTTAAAATGAACATATATCATTAAAAGACAGATAAATCATAATTTTTACATCCACTCACTCCTCAAAAAGAGAAAAAAGAAAAAAAAGAAAAGGAAGAAAGAAAAGAAAAAATTATACATATACAAATCATATAGCTCTTATAAATCATATAAATCATAAATCATATATAATCCATTCCATTCATACATCTACAACAAAAGATTAAAAAGGGAGAGGCCGGAGATAAGAGAAGAAATAAGAAGAAGATTAAACAGGAAGAAAAGGAGAGAAGGAAAAAAGAAAAAAGAAAAAGAAAAGAAAGAACAATACGAAGAAAGAAAGAAACGAAATAATAATAGCTAACCTTCCTACTAATTACTACCCGCTTTCCTTCTTCTGAACCTGTTGACTGCCTTTTCTCATTTCCCCTATTTTTATAATATTCTATTTGTCTAAATACTCTTTCTCACCTTTTATAACTTTAGTTTATACACGTTACTAATCTATTTTCTAAATTTTCTTTTTCCAGAAACTCTTGCACATATTTCCATTCTTCTACTATTTTATGTCTAGGAATCTCTCTTATTATCGCTGTTAGTTTTGCCAATTTTAGATATTCTACTATTTTCTCTTGCCAATCTTGTATTGTCGGGATCTTTTCTTCTTTCCACTTTGATGCTATTAAGATTCTTGCAGCCGCACATGCATATAATAAAATATTTATTCTATCCTTTGGGAAATCCAATGGGACCATGCTTAAGAGGAATAGCTCGGGCTTCTTTTCAAAAGTAAATTTCATCATCTTTTTTAATTTTTCATAGACCTCATTCCAGAATTTTGCCACCTTTGGGCATGTCCACCAGCAGTGATAGAAGGAGCCTGTCTTTTCCTGGCATTTCCAACATTTGCCATCTCCCGATCTATAGAATTTTTCAATCTTTTCTGGGGTTATATACCATCTATAAAACATCTTTAAGATGTTTTCCCTAATTGTTATACATGCAGTAAATTTAACATCAATTTTCCATAATTTTTCCCACTGACTAATTAATATTGGTCTTCCAATATCGGTCGCCCAGGTTATCATTACTTTTTTAGTCAATTCGTCTTTTAATTCCCAATCCAATAAAAATTTGTACATTTTGCCTAATGGTTTTTTATCATTATTTATTATTATTTCTTGTAATTTTGACTCCTTACCTGAAAAGCCAATTGCTTTATGTAAATTAAGTATACTTTTTATTTGGTTATATTGTAACCAACTTGAGCAATACTTCTTTATTTCATCATAGGGTTTTAAATTCAGGTTGTTTCCCTCCTTCACTACCAGGTCCTTATATGTTGGCCATTTTCCATCTCCCCAACTAGGTCTCATCACTGACATTTCCACGGGTGATGCCCACCAGGGGCTTTGTGGCTCTACTAAATTTTTAAACTCTTGCCAAATCTGGAATAATGATTTTTTAACTATGTGGTCTGTGAATTCCCTATTGTTTCCTTTTTGTTCCATTAATAAGTAGTTGTGCCAACCTTTGATGTTGCAGAAGCCTTCCACCTCCAACAATTCTTTATTCTCTAAGGTTAGCCAGTCCTTAATCCAGCAGAAACCCGCTGCCACATAGTACAACCTTAAATCTGGTACTCCCCAGCCACCTCTTTCTTTTGTTTCTGTTAATAATTTGTATTGAATCCTGGGTTTCCCCCCTGCCCAGATAAATTTGCTTAAAATCTTTCGCCATTCTTTGAATATCGACTTTTTCCCCACTATCGGAAGGGTTTGGAAGAGAAACATAATCTTGGGTAACACCACCATTTTTATCGCTGCTATTCTGCCTGAGATTGTTAAAAATAAATTTTTCCACCTTTCCAAATCCGTTTTAATCTCTTTCCACAATTTTGAATAATTATTCTCAAATAAATTTATATTATTCGTGGTCATTTCTATGCCTAAATATTTCACTTTTTTAACTACTTGCCAGCCTGTCAATTTTTCCAAATTTCCTATCTCTTCTTTTCTTATATTTTTGTGTTGAGCTTCTTCTTAGCGCCTCATGCATCAGATCACCTGCCCTCCCTCCCTAAATTTAGTCACTTCACTAGCAAATGTCCAGGTACGCAGGTGGCACTGTGGTTAAACCACTGAGCTTAGGGCTTGCTGATCAGAAGGTCGGCGGTTCGAATCCCTGTGACGGGGTGAGCTCCCGTTGCTTGGTCCCAGCCCCTGCCAACCTAGCAGTGCGAAAGCACGTCAAAATGCAAGTAGATAAATAGGAACCGCTACTGCGGGAAGGTAAACGGCGTTTCCATGTGCTGCTCTGGTTTGCCAGAAGCGGCTTTGTCATGCTGGCCACATGACCTGGAAGCTATACGCCGGCTCCCTCGGCCAATAATGCGAGATGAGCGCGCAACCCCAGAGTCGGTCACGACTGGACCTAATGGTCAGGGGTCCCTTTACCTTTACGACCTTGCTATGCTGTCATGGGTCATCTGCTTTTGGGGCAGGGGCCCAGTAGGAATTTCCCCATTTGTCTGATTGGCTGGTGCCACTTGGGTTTCACCTGCCGCGTAGCAAATCGTCACAACTTTGTAAAGTTTGGCGGTCAGGCATTGGTTCAAGGTGTGGTGGAGGGGAGGTTGTCACACCTGTCCCTCCGAATGCGCGATAGGGTATTCTCTTAAAGGAATCCAGGGGCTCGCCATGCTTTTGTCTGATCCCCTTCCAGGGGTTAGGGCCATGCCAGAGCACCTGGGAGCATTTTGTGGTGAGGTTGCGTCTGTGGTAGGACCAACGCTCCCCCAGGATGTTTACCCTTACTGACTTCTGCCAGTGTCCAATGCCTAAGCAAACCACTCACATTCTGTAATCAATAAAGTTGTTGCCAAAATTATGCCAATAACCTTAAACTAATACTGGTGTCAACTGTGTCTTTCTTTGGGAGGTCTTGGGGTGTCTTCAAATGCAAAAGCTGGGATAAAGCAATGGGAGCTCACCCCATAGAGCAGTTTTAAATTGCCGACCTTAAGATCCACAAGCCCAAGAGGCTTGGTGGTTTAGACCATAGCACCACCTGTGTCCCTGGACATTTGCTAGTGAAGTGACTAAGGGCTACATCTGGATGTACAAATTCATTTTCACTCTGTGCTTGTATTGCTATGTTGACATGCTAAATATATTGGGAATCACTTAGTCCCACAGTATTTGATTTGCAGGAAAAAGTATGATATTCTTTGAGTCAATAAACTGAAGGGGGGGTGAGAGCGGGGTACTTCTTTGTGAAACTATAGAACATGTTCTACATACATTGCAGATTTTATGACATTTTTTCCAATTAAGAGCCTTATTGCATCTGCAGGGGAAAAAAATATTATATTTGGTTTTACTACGACTAAAGTTCAGGCTATTTTACATTTGTAGCTGGCTATTTAAGCTGTGATCTGTGAGTCTAGATCACAAGGCTACATGCAAAGAATGATTATTAATAATTTCACCTGTTGTTAAGAACCCCAGCAGCTAATTTTGATTATGATGGTTCCTCATACTTCCCAATGTTTTGCAGGTGCTTTTTATTAGATTTGTGGAAGGCTTAAGCAGGGAAAATGTGCCGATGCATAGGGTATTCAGTGCAAACAGCTGGTTTTAGAAAGAACATAAAGGAATGGCACCTCATTGAAGTCTGGCAAGATGGGAAATTCCTATTTTTAAAGACATTTTTGGCATAGCAATACCAAACTAGCAGCTATTAAAGCCACTGAACTGTTTTGTCAAAAACCTATGTAACATAAGCAGAAAGGAACAGATTTCTGCCCCAAAGAATTTACAATATACACTTTGACAGTATGGAAGACAAAAGGCATGACAGAGGAAGAGGAAAGAGGAAATGGTATTATTCCCTTCCGCTCCGAAATTTTCTGATCCGGTAATGAAGTCATTTTACCAATTCCAGTCCTTTTGGATGTGAAACTAGAAGCAGGACTTTTTTGGTGTTGGCCCTGGTGTTATAAAATGACTCCCCTTTTCATGTCCAACTGTTGCATTTCCTGGAAATTGTTATAATCAGGTGAATACATTTTCATTCCAACAGTAGCTGATTTCTGCCCCCCTGGAGTATTTTCTGTTACTTGTTCTGATTTTAGTTTTGATGTTTTAGTTGGTTGGGGATTAGGCGTTATGAAGTTTAATTGTAAATCAATGACATAAAAAGGATGAACAAACAGTGAATGTGAGCCGATGCCCTTACATATACAAAATATTTGTTTTGGATGGGGAGCAATTCCCATTTAGCTCAGTGCAGCTTACTTCTGAATCAACAATGTTAGGATTGCAGTGAAAGGGATTAAGTCAAATGGGTTTTGAGGAGGGATATGAAGGAAGAGTGAGAGTTGACATAAATAGCTGCTGTTTCTCCTGTGCTGTCAATTAATAGTACATGAAAACTTCCAAGTATTCCAGTATGGTAGAGCTGGATATTTATTTTATTTTATTTTATTTTATTTTTAAATATTCTATACCACCTTTCATCCAAGAATCACGGGCTAATTTGCAATATAAAAAGAGAAAAATACATAACATGGTAGCAAAACAATAACAAAAAGCATCCATTGAAAATAGGATCGAGCACTTGTTTTAAGC
Organism: Zootoca vivipara; assembly: GCF_965207765.1. Lineage (NCBI taxonomy): Eukaryota > Metazoa > Chordata > Lepidosauria > Squamata > Lacertidae > Zootoca > Zootoca vivipara. The sequence continues at coordinate 7,748,309 of NC_142583.1, read as the reverse complement.
ATTCATTGAAAATGTTTGCAGGTAAACATAAGAGGCTCATTTCTTCAAAACTTAGCAAACTGAGATTTCAAATCCAATATAATGGTAAGTAGTCATTCTAATCCAACAAGGGAATGAAAGAGGAACATTGAGCTGAAAGTTTAACTTAGAGAGAGTTGTTATTGTTTAAAATTTGAAAAAGACTTCTGGGAAATGATATATAATGAATTGGGGGGGGAATATTGAAAATAACTTTTCCTAAGAAAACAGAAGCTTTTCTTTTAGGTATTATAGGACCAGAGAGCTCAACTATTTATGTACGTGACCACGGCTGCCCGAATTCTGTTAGCCCAGAAATGGAAAGATGGTACAACTCTGACCAAAGAAGAGTGGCAGATAAAATTGATGAAGTAAACCGAGATGGCAAACCTTACAGGAAGAATCAGAAACTAGGAAGAGGAGGTCTTTAACAAAGAATGGGGAAAGTTTATAATGTATCTGAAAAACTATTGTAAACATATTGCATACATATTGACAGAAAACTGGTAGTAAAAATTTGAACTATGGAATGACAAAGGATTTATAAGAGTAGAATTATGGAAGAGATGCAGAGGAGAAAATCATTATATTAAGATCCACAATGGGAGGGAGGGAAGTCAAAGGGGATTATATCTCTATGTTTTAAATTTGCTTGTTTACGTAAAATTGAAAATTGAAAAATGAACAATGAAATAAAATTTGAAAAAGAAATGCAAGTAGCTGCTGTTGCCACCCTGCAGGCCCTTCAGAAATACTCCCTCAAAAATTTCGCTAGTGATGTCACGAATGATGCTCATCCAACCCCCATCAAACTCGCTCCTTCCCCCACATGCCCCGTTAACCTGTTTTGGGGTTTCTGCAGTGGGAGAAGATGAAGGGGAATCCCATTGCAGGAGCTGGCTTCATTCTGTGCTTGCAACAACTTAGTTCTATGCCACCCATTATTACCTGTTTCTGGTGACTCCAGTAACCGAGAATTAAAATCAAGGTGATCTCTGTAGCCTCCTTCATCTTGAATCCCATGCCTTAGTCACAAATATATATGATGTAACATTGAGGGGCTTGCATCCCAGATACAAGAAGGGACCCACAAAAATGTTGCAGTGAGTCCCCATCCCCTAACAGGAGGGCACTAGCCAGCCTGGAACAAAAGTGCTTTGTTTTTATTATGTTTTTCTGCATCCCCATTCTCCTCTCAGGAGTCCAGGGTGTGGTGATCTAGGAGACAGCATTGTCTGGCTGCCCTTCAGTTGTAGAATTACTCCCCACAGATGTCATCTTGTGACTTAAGTTTGTTTTAACTTTTTTATAAAAAAAACTAAATTGTTGCATGCTGGTGAAGAGCAGGTAATAAATTTTACCATTTTTATTTTATATTTTATTTTATTGCTGTCAATGTGTGGAGTACACCATAAGAGGGTGTTTGTTATCTCATGGTGTGCAATCCCCTCAAACTAGGAGCGGATCTACACTCATACTTTTTAAAGCTAATAATGAGTTACAGAATGATTACCATAGGGTCACATGATTTCTGCTCTTAACGTTATTAAAATATGACACCAGTGGGTCCTGCAAGAAATCAGAAACTAGGAGACAGCAGGGAGAAAGCAAAAGAGAACGTTTCCTGTTCTGACGTTTTAGAACACTATGTTTAATATCATTCTAAAAACGTTTAAATGGTGATCCAGCCCTCATCTACTACCTTGGGTTAATATAACCTTCAAAAGAAATATGCAGAATTCATCATGCGAAAGGCTGGACTGGATGAATCCCGAGCTGGAATCGAGATTGCCGGAAGAAATATCAACAACCTCAGATATGCAGATGACACAACCTTAATGGCAGAAAGTGAGGAGGAATTAAAGAACCTTTTAATGAGGGTGAAAGAGGAGAGCGCAAAATATGGTCTGAAGCTCAACATCAAATAAAAAACTAAGATCATGGCCACTGGTCCCACCACCGCCTGGAAAAAAGAAGGGGAAGAAATGGAGGCAGTGAGAGATTTTACTTTCCTGGGCTCCATGATCACTGCTGATGGTGACAGCAGTCACGAAATTAAAAGACGCCTGCTTCTTGGGAGAAAAGCAATGACAAACCTAGACAGCATCTTAAAAATCAGAGACATCACCTTGCCTACAAAGGTCCGTATAGTTAAAGCTATGGTTTTCCCAGTAGTGATGTATGGAAGTAAGAGCTGGACCATAAAGAAGGCTGATCACCGAAGAATTGATGCTTTTGAATTATGGTGCTGGAGGAGACTCTTGAGAGTCCCATGGGCTGCAAGAAGATCAAACCTATCCATTCTGAAGGAAATCAGCCCTGAGTGCTCACTAGAAGGATAGATACAGAAGCTGAGGCTCCCATACTTGGGCCACCTCATGAGAAGAGAAGTTGGTTCTCTTCTCACATGGTCCAATTGGGGAACACTACTGAGAACCTTTAAGAACATAGCCTTTTATGACATCCTGAAAAGCATTTGCTACACTATTTGGAGCCAACCATGCTGCTTGCAGCTCAGCAGGCTGGTTTTGCGGTCCTCCTGATCTGACTTTTGCCTTCTGACCAGCCTAGCATCATTTGTGCACTAGATGCACAGCTGGGTTGTCTTGCAGTCTACTCTGTTGATGCTTGGAAGTTGGTTTGGCTCAGAAAATAAGCAGAACTATTTCTGATTTTATATGCCTGTTGTCTTTGTCCATGGAGTTTTCTTGGCAGGGATACTGGAGTGGCTTGCCAGTTCATTATTGAAGCTGAGGCTCCAATACTTTGGCCACCTCATGAGAAGAGAAGAATCCTTGGGAAAGACCCTGATGTTGGGAAAGATTGAGGGCACAAGGAGAAGGGGACGACAGAGGACGAGATGATTGGACGGTGTTCTCGAAGATGCGAACATGAGTTTGACCAAACTGCGGGAGGCAGTGGAAGACAGGAGTGCCTGGCGTGCTATGGTCCATGGGGTCACGAAGAGTCGGACACGACTAAACAACAGCAACAACATTTCTGATTTTGGGGAGGAAGCAGCTCGGCTTATTTTCTGAGCCAATCAGACACAAGACCAGGGGAAGTCACTCATCTCCTTAATGATCAGAATATAAAATGGGGTAGGCTCCCATAGAGACGTTCCTTAAATTATGCTGAGAGATGGGCTCCAATGCCAACTTGCTGATTAATATCACTTGAGATAATTAAATGCTTGCTGAAACAACTATTCTTCCACCACTTCTCTTTCACGCTGATTGTTTCTGCTGGCATGAACTTATGTTTTTCAGTTACATGTTCTTCAACAAAACGTAACATAATTTACATCTGAAAAGGTTACAATCCTCAGTGTTGCAGAGTGAATTAATCAGCGACCAGTGCTGCCAGAAATGTGTGTGGCTACTGATACTGTGGTTAAATGCTTTTATGGGGACAGGAAAGGGCAACAAATCACAAAAGGTTTAGGACTGCAAGCCTGCCTTTTCAACATTATGCTCAAAGATTTCACACCTGACTTCAGCCACTCACCCATTTTGTGAAATATATCTTACAGACAGAATCTGCACCTTGCCTCGTTGCAGAGGCTCTGTGTTTTAAAAATAACTGCAATAAGAGGCAAACATTCAACAGATTGTCATCCAGAGAAAAGCTGAACTCATTATATATCTGACTGACTCCCAGCTGTTAAAATAGAAAGTGCTTGTTTTAAGACAGCAATTCTATAATGATGTTTAGTGAGTGGTCCAGGCAAATTAAAGGCCACACACTTCCCCCTATCTCCTAGCACAGGCCATTTATCAGGACAACCAAGGTAGTTAGCTGAGAGATTAGAACAGATCTAAATCATCAATTTTATCCAGAAAAATCTCAAGATAATTGGTCACCTTGTCCCAGAAAGACAGATTTAACATAGCTATCTAAACCTTCTTTAGGTATCTTCTAAATCTTTAGGTACTTTCTTCAGACCTAACTGACATGAAATTTGGATACTGATTACGAATGGCTGTTTTAGTCCTTAATGGACTGCACATCAGGTTTCATTCTCAAAGTGCCATTGGCATATAAAATATTATTTTTATTTCTACAAAACAAATTCCTCTCATTTTTTTATTTTAAACACATCTTCGTTGATGCTCTTTGCTATCTCAATAGGCCTTCTTTAAAAATAAAATAAAAAATAGCACATATTTTTTAATTGGACATGGGGTGGCGCTGTGGGTTAAACCACTGAGCCTAGGGCTTGCTGATCAGAAGGTCGGCGGTTCGAATCCCCGTGACGGGATGAGCTCCCATTGCTTGGTCCCAGCTCCTGCCAAGCTAGCAGTTCGAAATCACATCAAAGTGCAAGTAGATAAATAGGTGTAATGGTGTAGGTAGCTTCCTCGTGAGTAAGCAGCTCCAAACCCCGTGCCTGGTTTTTACAGGGTTTTATTATATACATATGTACAAGACAGAGCATCAAAAAGCATGACTGTACTAATCTGATTCAGAATCCGGAAGCGCCCCCTTCGTGATTTCTGCCAGCATAACCCCTGAGGCACCCTGAACCTCCTGTTGGTCCCTCCTCTCCCCCCCCCTCCTCTGTTGGGGTGAGGGTGTTGGTGGAGCACCTTCTCAACTAGAGCTGCTCAGTTGAGGGGCCGGTGCTGTGGCTCTGGGAGCCTCCTCCTCTTGAGTGCTTGGGTCCACCCTCTGCAACTCTCCCTCTGGAGCTCCCATCTCCCCAACACCCCTAAGGGTTTGCATCTCCTCCTGAGCCTCAGTCCCACCTTCCGGAGGAAGCTGCCAGGCGTTAGGCGCTGGGGCTCTGGCAGAGATTGTGTTGTATTCCATAAACAAGTTCAGGTGTGTTGCATCATCTTGGTCCACTGCAAAAAGTAGAGCACACAAATTCCTCACCCATCCAATTTAATTACACAAAAATATGGACAGTGTCCATCATACAGTTTTCTGCTTAGCATCGGCAGAACACCCAAGCATGACCAGTCCATAGACACCATGGGTCTGTGTCATTGTGCCAACTCTGCTTTGGTTATGCTCATTTAACAAAAGAGGAGCCATGAGAATTTATAAAAAAACATGCCTTTAAAAAAGCAACATGCTATTAAATATCACTTAAAAACATAACTACCTGAAACGCTTCCAAAGGAAATGGAGTAACTATCCATTAAAAGCTGGGTGGAATAGACACTGTTTTATTTGCCATATAAATTCTAATATGATGGCTGCCTGGTGAGTTTTCTTGGGGAGTACATATAGTGGAGAAAGCCATATCATTAAGATGTTCAGAAACCTGTACAGTGGAACCTCGGTTTATGAACACCTCGGTTTACGAATTTTTGGTTTACGAATGCAGCGGACCCATCTGGAACAGATTAATTCACTTTCCATTACTTTCAATGGGAAAGTTCGCTTCAGTTTATGAACAGACTTCCGGAACCAATTACACCCATGCTTCGGGTTAAGTACACTTCAGGTTGAGTACTCCGCGGACCCGTCTGGAACGGATTAATCCACTTTCCATTACTATCAATGGGAAAGTTCGCTTCAGTTTATGAACGCTTCAGTTTATGAACAGGCTTCCGGAACCAATTGTGTTCATAAACCGAGGTACCACTGTACTCATAAGAGAGAGTTTCTGGAGCAGGGTGTCTTCAAATGTTATTGCATTACTGGAAGGTTCAAAGGGGGAGGGATGTCATCCTTGATCTATTGCACCAGAATAAGCTACCTACATAGGGACGTGGGTGGTGCTGTGGTCTAAACCACAGAGCCTAGGGCTTGCCTATCAGAAATGTCGGCGGTTTGAATCCCCACGATGGGGTGAGCTCCCGTTGCTCGGTCCCTGCTCCTGCCAACCTAGCAGTTCGAAAGCACGTTAAAGTGCAAGTAGATAAATAGGTACCGTTCTGGCGGGAAGGTTAACAGCATTCCCATGTGTTGCTCTGGTTCACCAGAAGCGGCTTAGTCATGGTTGCCACATGACCCGGAAGCTGTACGCCAGCTCCCTCGGCCAGTAAAGCGAGATGAGCTCCACAACCCCAGAGTCATCCATGACTTGACCTAACAGTCAGGGGTCCCTTTACCTTTACCTTTAAGCTACCTACATGAGAAGAACTTCCATCCAGCAGTACTGTTAAATCTCACATCTACATGTAGTTTATTCCTTTCTAATTGATACCATTTAACTGATTCTCATAAGAGGAAACATCACCCTTTTGCCTTTAATAAGGGAAAGAATGTATTTTCTTTCCATGGGCTAAGATTGAATGTTTAACTGCTCTCGGCAGTCCCCTGTTAACAAGACTGGAGATTGATGGAAGTATTTTTCAATCTGAAATCTAATCATGCTATGCATTTTCATATCTGCTACCAATGTTTCACCTCACAGATCATTAGACATGGAGAAAGAATAAATTAGCCAATCATCAGAAGCTCTGTTCAGTTTTAATGACCCATGGAAAGCCACTGAGCTTTCTTCTATGGTAGACCAACTTATTTGGCAGAAAGGTCGGCCTCACAGGAGAGATTCATCTCATTTGTTAGGTTTATCATGCTTCCAATGTCCCTCAAGGGAAGAAGACCTTTATATAACCCTTTGCTTCTCTCACACCTCCCCACACAAATCTAGCTGGAGCAGACTTAATTTGGCATTCTGTTTCCAACAGAGCGGTCAGTCTTTTGAAAGTTCATAACCAAGGTGTGGAAGTCAGCACCATCCCCTTGACCATCTGGACCAGGCATAGGCAAACTCGGCCCTCCAGATGTTTCTTTCGAGACTACAATTCCCATCATCCCTGACCACTGGTCCTGTTAGCTAGGCATGATGGGAGTTGTAGTCCCAAAACATCTGGAGGACCGAGTTTGCCTATGCCTGATCTGGACCATATCCAATTCTACCTTCTGAGGTGTTCCTTTCACTATTTCTCTTTCACCACAGTCAGAACATTGAGGTGTTTATGACTTCACTCTGTGGAATAAGGACTTCCGCACTGGTGCCAGAAAATCCTTTTGTGCATTACAATAAAATGCAATGAGATCCAGAGGGAAAAAATGGTATTATACTTAGTATCACCAAAACATTTTTATCTGAGTGCAGTGTTCTCAGTCTTAGAGGAGAAATGCGTCAAATGAGCTATGCTTATGCAAATGGTCTCTTGCGGGCTTCTTTCCCTCCCTGACTCTCTCCCTACCCTAACCTTCTAACCAAGATAGAGGAGGTAACATTGAACACATGCTTGAGCTTATCCTTACACTGGGGCCAATTGTTCCCGATCTCTTCCCATATTTGGTTAAGAGCGGTGGACTCGTAATCTGGTGAACCGGATTTGATCCCCCGCTCCTCCACATGCAGCTGCTGGGTGACCTTGGGCTAGTCACACTTCTCTGAAGTCTCTCAGCCCCACTCACCTCACAGAGTGTTTGTTGTGGGGGAGGAAGGGAAAGGAGAATGTTAGCAGCTTTGAGACTCCTTAGGGTAGTGATAAAGCTGGATATCAAATCCAAACTCTTCTTCTTATACTATTTTTCACCCTTTCACCACCATCATCTATTTGTTCGTTTGTTTTCAGAAATCCAATAACTTTGTTGCATGCATCTGTCTAGCAATGCTCCCCAAATGGAGAAATCACATGGTTTTGTTTCATGATACGCTAGGAGTGGGTGCCCCCCTCATCTTTCAAAATGCATTGGCTTGCGTTTTTATGAGTATACTTGCAATTAGCCATGACAATGTGGCATCTCAAGCAGTAAGCTGCCTCACATATGGGAAGGTGGATTTAAGTCCCCCTTCTCTTTAACTAATCAATACACCTGGCACATTTCTAAACATACTATATCTTCCCCCAGCAGACGTTTAGCGATTTCCCTTGCCTAAATATGCATGCGGCTCTCAATAGACATTACCCAGTGCTAGATTCAGATACAGAAAAAACAATAAGTTACAAACAGTGCCCATTTCTCCAGCTCCAATCTGAGCAGTGATTGCACCAGAGGCAAGCAGATAACCAGAGGAGCAAACACGTGCATACTTTTAGTGGCACTGATTTTCAGCATAGCATAGCCCACTTTTCACCTATGCCTAAAAGTAGCATGGAAGTGGGGAGAATGGAGGGGAGTGTACTAAACTCTACCCATCCCGTTCCATGGATGCTGTACTTGTGAAGATCAGGGTTTTAAGCTGTGTGGGGAGCCTCCATGAGTACAGAGGTGGAAAGGATAGCATGCTCATCACTGCTCTTGATGTTCACAGGTTGTTTTTCTTCTCAGGCAGAATGTCTCAAGGCGCCTTGTGCTGATCATTTATCCTAAAATGTCTCAATGCCTACGGCTTCAAGGACACCTTTAGCTTTTGCAGCTATAGCAGAACAGAAAAGTTGAATGTTTAGAGTACATGGCACGCTACTCTGATTTTTATGTAAGAGTAATTTAATTCAAGGTTAGATTCAATAATCATGCTATGCATTCTCTGGTGCTTTTCCACTGCCATAAAATTCAAACAATTAAATTACATATTGTAACTTGCCGTAGTGGGAGAGTCATTCAAGCAATAAACACAGATTTCCTTTCGGGAGAAGGAGGTTCCACAGGTGAAGGTATCAGACAAGAATTGAATATATATATAAAGAATACTTCAGATAAGTTTGAATTCCATTGACTTCACTCAAGTGGGGTGTTAGTTTGGCCAATCTAATATTTTAAAAAATGTGTTGGTCAACACTTTGGGGGAAATGCATTCACTCTTTTCCTTTTTTGAAAATTAGAAAAGCAACCGGGGGGGGGCACCTTCCAAAAATGGGAGAGCAGCAGGGTTTTCTGCTCAAACTTCCCCCTGCTCAAACTGATTTCTCACCTGCAAAAGAAAAGATATGGGGTTTGCTTCATTGTGAGGAGAAAACCAACTTAGCGAGGGTGATTTTCAGCAGGCCAATTGCAGGAGGGGAAAGGGTTAAACAAATCCTGAACCTATCATTGCTTCACTTAAACTGCCAGGCAGACATGACTGCTATTAAACACACACACATGACTAGTCACGTATCATCTGCATATCATCAAACCTGGCATACAGTATTAGGCCAATATGACCATAAAGCATATTGCCCTTCCCTTTGCATGACATTGCATGCTGTCCTGTGCAATTAGTCTTACATTTTCTCATTTTGATATAAATATAGATTAGGAAAAACTTGGTCCCTGCTGACTCCAACAATCCAACAGCGAGTCCACAAACTTAGCTGTCAGGTCTTGTTAAGAAGCTGGGTGGGATCCTGCTGATTAGCTCCTTGAGAAGAAATCCTGGGGAGACAGACAGTCTGCATGATCTCCCCATTTTCAAAAGGCCTATGTGCACACATCCCTAGCTTTGCAGCACTCTCATTTGGATGATTCTCTATCCAGCTAGAGTTATGTATGCAGAAGCTTGCTTTCAGAAGTTTCTGATCTGAGTGTGAAAGATTTTGCAAGATGGTCCCAGAATCAAAGGGAGTATAGTGGAAGAACACCAGATCCATTGCCAGCTGGCATAGGTATGTCCCTCGTCTCGTTTTTCTGGGGCTGGCTGGGTGAGGAGGAGTGGGGGGAAGCAGCAGCCACGGAGTCTCCAAGGGAAACCCCAGAGGAGGAAAGCTCAGAGCTTTGGTGGTGGTGGTGGTGGGACACTGAGGAGAGGTCAGAGGAAGAAGATTAGGAGAAGGGGTTGGATGTTGAAGGGGAGAGCTGGTGGCAGGGAGCAATTCAGACTCTGAGGCTGAAGCAGAGGAGACAGCCCAGTCAACCAACTACTGCAGAATCCGAGGACTCAACCCTCTCCTGGTGCAACAAGGTCCCCTCTTCCCTCCCCCGGTCTCCAAGAAGATGCAGGATAATGAGGAGGGCAGAACAGAGAGCAGAGGAGTGCACAGTTTCTGACTGCTTGGGAAACATCTGAGAGAGGAGGAGCCCTAGAAAGGGTGGAAGTCAGGGAGCTTCAGTCCTGGCAGCTGCTAAACATGAACCTACCCGGACCCTGAGATCATCTTCTGAGGCCCTCCTTTGTGTGCCGCCTCCTCAAGAGGTCCGGAGGGTGGCAACACGAGGATGGGCCTTCTCTGCAGTGGCTCCCCATCTATGGAATGCTCTCCCCAGGGAAGTTCGCCTGGTGCCTTCATTATACACTTTAGGTGCCAGGCAAAAATGTTCCTTTTTAACCAGGCCCTTGGTCGATCTTGTTGACATCCGACACCCTTTTAGAATGTGGTTCTTTTTTTGAGGGGGGTTATTGGGTTATTGTTTTTGGTTTGATTTTATATGATGTGGTCTTGTTTGTGAACTGCCCTGAGACCTCCGTGTATAGGGCAGGGTATAAATTGAATAAACAACAACAACAGCAACAACAGCAACAACAACACACATACACACACAAGGTAGACTGATTGGGAAGTGATGCTGAATTGTATGCCATTTCCTTGAACTTCACTGACAACCATAGTTGCCGGCTCCCTGGGGCCTTGGGTTCCCGAGCACCCACAAAATTCCCCATGAAGGGGCCAGGCACCCACAAATTTCAGCACAAGAGGCATGCATGTTGCATGGCACCCACGGGCTCAGGGCCAAGCTGGCACTCCTACTGACAACTGACAGTACCTCTTCATGCTGACCTGCATCTGACTTCAGTCCCGACACCCATGTATTTTGGAAAGTTGAGTGTCTCTTTGTCTGTTCTTTATGCTTTCAGATATTGTAACCACATTTAGCCTGATGGTTCCTGAGATCAAAGATCAGGTCTGTGTTTGGATACAACGGGGCAAGATTTTGAATCAAGATGGTGGACTGAACATTTTGAAACTGCACTGACTTTAACCATCAATTTCAAAACTGTGCTGAATTATTATTATCATTAATATTATCATTAATATGGTTGTTTGTTGTTGCTATTGGTTTCTTAGAATTCAGAGCAATGCTTCTCACTAGTACAAGATGTGAGCAGGAAGCAGGCACCAAGCAGAAGTTTGGGGAAGTGGCATGGATATCAGCCGGAAGGCAGCGTTTAGGGGCTATAGGCTGCCATGCAAAGCAGGATTCTCCCAGAACCCCAGAGGGTGCCTGGAAGGACTCGTAGAATAATAGAGTTTGAAGGGAACCTGAGGGTCATCTAGTCCAACCCCCTGCAATGTAGGAATCTCAACTAAAGCATCCATGATAGATCACCATCCAACCTCTACTTAAAAACCTCTAAGGAAGGGGAGCCCGCCACTTCCCTAGGGAGTCTGTTCCACTGCCAAAGTTCTTCCTGATGTTTAGTTGGAATCCATTTTCTTGTAACATGAAGCCGTTGGGTCAGGTGCTAGACTCTAAAGCAGGAGAAAACAAGCTTTATAATCTTGGGCACCCTTCTCTGCACACCTTCCAGTTTGCCAATATCCTCCTCAAACTGTGACACCCAGAACTGGACACAGTATTCCAAGGCAGATAGGGACCCAGGTGGCGCTGTGGGCTAAACCACTGAGCCTAGGGCTTGCTGATCAGAAGGTCAGTGGTTCGAATCCCTGTGACGGGGTGAGCTCCCGTTGCTTGGTCCCAGCTCCTGCCAACCTAGCAGTTCGAAAGCACGTCAAAATGCAAGTAGATAAATAGGAACCGCTACAGCGGGAAGGTAAACGGCGTTTCCATGTGCTGCTCTGGTTTGCCAGAAGCAGCTTTGTCATGCTGGCCACATGACCTGGAAGCTATATGCCGGCTCCCTCGGCCAATAATGCGAGATGAGCACGCAACCCCAGAGTCGGTCACGACTGGACCTAATGGTCAGGGGTCCCTTTACCTTTACCTTTATTCCAAGGCAGAACAGAGTAGTACTATTGCTTCTCTTGATAGGGACACTATACTTCTATTGATGCAGCCTAGAACAGCATTAGCTTTGTGGTCTACTAAGACTCCTAGATCCTTTTCACAGGTGTCCACCATCTTAGATTTATGCAGCTAGATCATCCTGCCTAGGTGCAGAACCTTACATTTGTTGCTATTGAAATTCATCCTGTTGGTTTGGGCCCAGTACTCCAATCTGTTAAGGTCATATTGAATCCCAATTCTTTTGTGGTGTTCACTACCCCTCCCAGTTGGGTGTCATCTGCAAATCTGATGAGCATCCCCTCAATTCCTTTGTCCAAGTCATGTGTAAAGACATTGAACAACAATAGGCGCAAGACAGAACCTTGTGGCACTCAACTTGTCCCTTTTTTTTCTAGGATGACGAGGAACCGTTAGCACTCAGTCAAGCAGCTACAAATCCATTTTACCAGCTTCTGGGTTATCCCCCTTTTTTTCTAACTGATGTCTAAACAGAAGCCTTGGTACTGAACTCCCTAGTGAATCCTGTCAGGATCCCCTACTGTGCTTAATTTCACTCTCAATTTTAAAATTGAAATATAGTTGCCCTTGATCAAGAAACTTGTAATAGGTTTGTAGAAAATAATTCACTTGTTTGCTAATGCCAAATTCTAATTGCAAAATAAAATCAAACTAGCAAACACTACAATCAATTTAAACATTTAGTGGGTTTCTTGTTCTCCTCCACTCAGTTTCTAAAAATTATTCTGAAGATAGACTTAATAATATTAACCCACTGGAACTACTATAATAATATAAACCCATCAGAACTACTATATTTATAACAAATAAAAGTAGGTACTTTGGAGGGAAACATTAAAATTCACACTTAAAAAAAACTAATTATTTTTATGTTTACTTATTAATTGGAATTCCTCCACAGTTGAATGTACAATAGAGACAGCTGGGAAAACAAGAAAATTCACTTCTTGGTTGGATTTGTTGGCCCATCAAAGTGGAAAAGCAGGAATTTGACCATCAAGTGCCCATATTCTGTGGATGGTTCATGGACCCACAGTTAGGTGAGGTAAAGTAAAGGTAAAGGGGCCCCTGACCATCAGGTCCAGTCGTGTCCGACTCTGGGGTTGCGGCGCTCATCTCGCTTTCAGGCTGAGGGAGCCGGCGTTTGTCCACAGACAGCTTTCTGGGTCATGTGACCAGCATGACTAAACTGCTTCTGGCACAACGGGACACTATGTCAGAAACCAGAGCACATGGAAACACCATTTACCTTCCCGCTGCAGCGGAACCTATTTATCTACTTGCACTGGCATGTTTGCACTGCTAGGCTGGCAGGAGCTGGGACAGAGCAACAGGAGCTCACCCCATCACGGGGATTCAAACTGCCAACCTTCTGATCGGCAAGCCCAAGAGGCTCTGCGGTTTAGACCACACCACCACCTGCATCCCTAAGGACCCACAGTATCTATTGCTTATCAGTTTTTGCTCCTGCTGGGTAAAAAAACAGCAATTGGTACCCCTCAAAAAATTCAGAAGAAGATGCTTGGATAGCGCCATCCATCTAGGGACATAAAAGTGATTTCCCAACATGTCATCACACAGTATCTCTACCAAGAACAGAACCCAGGATGGGGCTATGTAGATGAATCAGAGTTGGGCTGTGAAATGCTGAGCTTACCAGAAACAGGGAGAAGGTTTAGCCCCTCCCTGTTGTGTTGTGTTGTGTTGTGAATTGTGGTGTGGTGTTGTGCTGCTGCTGCTGCGAGTACAAAAGTTGCCCCACTTTCACTGCTGTGAGATGCAATGTATCGTTATGAACAGAGAACATATAGACATGTTCCCATTGAAGTTCTTTGAAATTTAGAAGCTTTCTTTCCAGTGATGTTTGGTCCATCATAATGATAAGCGCTGCTATTTTAAGTAATAATTGATTCTAATCTAGGCCTAGCTCAGTGACCTACCAGTTACCAAGACAACCAGGACAACACATTGAGGCAGGCAAGAAATTCTTCAATTCAGTTCTCCACATTTCCATTTCAGTTACTAAATGTTCTTCTGAAAATTCATCAGGATTTAAGTGTGTATTTTGCCTAATATACATATTTTTGCAAGGCAGTCTTCCCTAATCATGCATTTTGAATGCAGCTTTCACCAAGACATGCATTTTTCTGCATACCTTGCTCTAGTATACCCAATTTTTTTTGCACCTGGCTGGAGAATTGCATTGTAAAATGCAGAGAAGTGTAGATTTCATAAGATGTCTGTGCTTTCGTCTCCCTGTTGTTTCAGAGAGCGTGAATTAGGTAGGTGTGAACAGGACTGGATTTATCCACCGCCCAGTGGCGGACTTCATTTTCCAGCACCGGGGGGGGGGGGGGCGAGAGCAGGCAGGGGGTGTGGCACATTTCCTACCCCCACTCCCAGGTAGTTGTATGTCTAGGATTCCAATCCCAATTAGGCTGGGTTCTTCAACACGCCATGTTTCTATATAAGGCCACTGCTTTATAACTAAATAAACAAATGCTTCCAGGGTCAGCTACTTCACTTTTTCCTTTTACACGTGGAATTTTGAATCCTAAACTTCCTGAGAGTTCTGATATCACTTAAAGTCTGTTTCCTTTCCCCCTTTTTTATAAGGACCTTTTGCTCTTTGGCCACTGTGAAGTGTTATCCTGCTGCTTCCTGTTCTCGGTTATTAGAAAAAGTAGCCTTTGAAATTCTGAATCAGGCTTTGGTCATAATTGTCACTTTTGACCCACCCGTCAATCAGTGAAATTCCAAGACTCACACAGAGAGATCGGGTCTTGCCAAATGAGAGCAGGTAAGCATTTGCAATCAGCAGGATATAAGATGTTAGGCACTGCTTAGATCACTTCTAAAGGCTGCTTGAATATGTAGCCTGAGTCAGAACGTAATTTGCTTTAATTTTCCCACATTTCATATGATGAAAGAAGAAAGGAACAACAGAAACTAAAAATCAGAATAGCTTAGGCAGTGTTAATGGGGTCTTTGTTTTTGAGAGTTTAGTTCTGGCGCCACCGGTATGGCTAATAAAAATACCATTGACTTCAGCAAGTTCAAATTTTCAATAGTTTCTATAAACTAGTAGCATTGCATCTTTTATTGATGCAAATACATTTTAATGGTCTAAAATTACCATATTTTAGACCATTAAAATGTATTTGCTGCATTTTCTAAACACATCATGCAAGCCAGGCCCTTTACATCTTTACATAAAAGCAAGACTCACTGGGTTTAATGGGACTTCCTCCAAAATATGTGGGAAAGGATTGTAACCACAGGCTGAAATCCTGCACCCAGGACCTAAATGGGTCTTAAAGGAATTACTTGGGTACAGAGCGGCAACCGTAGTGCACACTCAAAAATTTAATTTAGGCAGATTAGCCATTGTGTGAATTCAAGATGTCTAAATAACACATGGGTGCCAAGACGCTGGATTAATTATGCCAATACTTTTGAGTCCAGCTTTGTTTATGTTTTCCCTTTGGCTATTTTGATCTCTGTAAGCTTTCCGTTATCCCCAGAACTCATGCCTACTTAAGACATTGACCCTTTCAAGAGTAGACAAAGTGCCCATTCATACATGGTCCTTGCAATGAGACCCCTGTTTCCTAATGGTTGGGTCCAGTGCCCCACCTGTAACATCTGTGTACTTGGAATCACCTAACATTGGTAGAGGTCGTGATTGCTTTCCACAAGAGTAGTGCTGAACCCTATTAGCAGCGATGACCTAGGCAGCAGCCCAATGGAAATGCTAGCTGTGGAGTAAACTACATTTCCCCGCAGGAGCAGCAACTTATGCTTTGGGTGGCAAGAAACGGCCATTTCTTTTTCTGCAGCAGAAATGCTAGTCGTGATCATGAGGAAAAAATTATAGGGCACAGTGAAGTCCTCTTTGCTCTCTCTCGTGGTGTTGTATTTCTGCATTGGCCCATACTGCCTGTTGTTTCCGATATTTATATCTGCTCTATGGAAGTTTTTGCAATTATTCTCGCTTTGGCCACCCTCAACTGCTGTGGCTTGTTGACAACTAGAAGTAGCTTGGAAGGAAGAATAAGAAACCAAGATAACAAACTTTTTTTATATAAAAGAATTGAAATGGTTTATTGAATATTTACTGATAAATTGTAAACGGATAAAAACACTGGCAGGATTATTGTAATAACCTGCAGCTATATAAGAGAGAGAGAGAGAATGATAAATAAATGAGCAAGTTAAGTTAATTTGGATATGCAGAAGATACTAAAAATAAATTTAAGGAACTGCAGAAAGAGGGGGAAGGAAGTGAGGGGCCATTCATACACTTAGCAGAGCAGCAATCCCTCTTTGCATGCGAGAGAGAGAGAGAGAGAATACAACATTCCTTTGCATGCTTCTGTGGCAATGTAATGTACTTAAAGACAATGAGCATGTCCGAAAATTTATTCAGTCCCACCCTGTTATTAGTTTCAAATTTAGTGCACAACAAGACTATCAGCATTATCCCTTCAAGACAAGATGTTCTGATCATCCTTTATTTCAAGTCGACATAAAGGCTATATAGAGGTCCTACCATGCGCATTTGCAAGATAATCTGAGACCAAGAATGTCTCACACTAGATTTGAATTTATGGTGCTTTGTCTGTCAACAGAAGTGACAAATTCCTCTCTGGGCAAACAATATATTAAAGAGTCAGAGAGGGCTTGCAGGTTCATCCATCTCCATTTCAGCATTCCACACTTGCTATAATTGTAATTAATTTGTGCGGCTTTGGGAATAAAATTATAAAAATTGATTTTAGGCTGAAGAAGAATGGATTTCATTTGGAAGGCCATCACTTGGGTCATTTTTTGAACTGACCTCAGTTCAAAAGGAGACAAGAGTATTTCAGGCCTGTTAACAGACTATCTGTTCATTCCCGTTAGGCTATTAAACATTCTGTGATTTGACTTCTCAAACACCGAGTTTTCCCCAAGTAACAAGAAGTTGAAAATAGACGTTCAATAAAGATTTGAATATTTTGCCTCTCTTTTCACACTAATTATTTCAACTCATATTAGTGCCAACACTTTAAAAAGTCTTGTGGCTTCCAGGTACCAATTCCCAATTTCATCTGTTTCTTCCCAGTTCATAGTGCCAATGGATGACAGATCTAGTTGTTGTTTTTTATGCTACCTTATTCTTTTAGGTATTAATTCTGTTGGTTACAGCCTGGTGCTGATAATGCCAAGGTTGCAAGTTTAACCTCCATATGGGATAGCTGCATATTCCTGTATTGCATGGGGTTGGGCAAATGATGCTCAAAGTCCCTCTACTATTCTATGATTCTCACTTATGGTATATGTCAATCTTCTTCATTGTGTATAAAAACTATACACAGATAAAATTATATAAAGCAGTTTTGTGGCATTTGAGGGGTTGCCATATGATTTAAATAAATGCATGGAAAAGCATATGACAAGCATGTATTGATTTAGTAACAGTATTCATAGCACATAAGCTGCAGGATGGCCTTAGTGGCTTCCACTCAGCTTCCTATTCCCTGTGCTCAGCTTTATGTGAAGACAATATTAATATTCTCTCAAAACATGTCTGCAAATCCATTCCCATGTTGGAAAAATAATGGGTGTTGGCTTGCAAACAGAAAGGATACGCTTCCTGTCTGACATTTGCATCATAAAGTGGTCCAAGAATCAAAATCCCTCCCCCCCCCCTGCTCCTAAGGAGTAAAAGTTCTCTTGATAAACAAGCCTGCTGAGAGGCCTGGCATTAGACTAAGTGGATTAATTCTGCTCATTCCAGAAATGGGGGGCGGGGGGCGGGAGGAGGAACGTGAAATAATCCTCTTTCAATCTCAAAGTGGCTGATCTTCAGATTTCCAAGTGAAATTTTGAAAGGGGGGAAACGATTCCTTAAATCACAGTGGCCTGGAAGGAAAAAAGGCAGCTGCAAAGCATGAGCTTCTGGTTCTGAATCTTTTTTTTTTTAAAAAAATATTTTTATTAATTTTCCAATTAAAACCAATTATATCACATTCAATATTTCAAATTATACACATATATATATCAATCAAACCGAATGTTATGCCAAATCATCTAAATAATTTATTTTTGGGTTCCCATGCTTTAAGAAATTGGGAATTCCTCGCAACTGTCCACTGCCGTCTTATTTCTAAAGTTCAAATCGTCCTCCAAGCTCATAATATTCCAAATCTTCCCCTTACAGTCACCTAGATGTTTTCCACTTTCATCCGATTGTTCCAGCTGCTGAGATAAATGTCAAACGAAGTTTCACAGATGTTCTTTCTCCTGTGTGAGTTAATCAGTCCAGCCTCCCCATAAATCTTCTTAGTGGAGCTCCCTGTTGCGACGGAGTAGCAGCGCCATCTTAAAAGGCTCAAATCTCTTTCATTTTCTCTCATAGCCATGAAGATTTACGATTTATTTATCTTTATAGAATTTACAGCTTTTTCAGGCAGGAGACCCAAACATCCAACCATGAACTCTTGGTAAATTGCTTCTGGTTCTGAATCAAATTCTGATACTTGCTGCCTCTCCCTTTCAGCTCTCTTGTAGGAAGTACCCATGGATCTGCGTGAGAAACAATCCCTCTGGGGTCTAGACGAGGTTGGCATTCAGCGATGCAGATAGGTGCTGGAGCCAATTCTGTGACCTCCCATAGCCCTAAGGGCTTGAGAATTCAAAGTGCGGGTCAGGAGGGGGGAAACTCGCAGACCATTATATTCAAAGATAGTTCCCTTTTTCCAAGCCTTATGTTCTCTTATGGGCAAAATTCCACATCACGTGCAGGTGGGAAAGAAAATATTCATAAATATTTATAATCATGTACAATGATAACCAAGAGCAAAGCTTTTCTGTCATCTTTTTTTGTCATCCAACCAAGTCCAGATTTGAGACTGAAAGCCATGCCATCCAAACAAAGGCTAAGAAGCTGATCTTTATGTAAGTCAATGTCATAGGCTGGAATAGAAGCCATCATGGTTTCATGCCCAAGGCAGTAGAAAACCTGTGGGGATAAAAATTGCTGGGAGATGATACATAATGAATTGAAAAAATGTTTAAAATAACTTTTGATAAAAAAACCAAGAAGCCTTCTTATTAGGAATTACAGGTAACGAGATACCAAAGGACCAGAAAACATTGTTTACGGATGCTATTAGCCCAGAGATGGAAGAAACAACCCTGACCAGAGAAGAATGGTAAAACCAAGTTGATGGACAATGCTGAAATGGCAAATTTAACTGGGAACCTCAGAAATCAAGAGGACAAGAACTTTAAAAAAAAGAATGGGAAAAGTTTACAATTTATTTACAAGACCATTGTAAGCAGGTTAAAACATTAGCAGGATTTTAACTACACTTATTATTATTATTATTATTATTATTATTATTATTATTATTACTACTACTACTACTACTACTATCCCACCCATATCACCATGACAGAGCACAGTATGTGGCAAACACCTGATTACATTTAGAAGAAGAGTGTGGATTTGATATATCCCGCTTTATCACTACCCTAAGGAGTCTCAAAGCGGCTAACAATCTCCTATCCCTTCCTCCTCCACAACAAACACTCTGTGAAGTGAGTGAGGCTGAGACACTTCAGAAAAGTGTGACTAGCCCAAGGTGCATGTGGAGGAGTGGGGACACGAACCCAGTTCACCAGATTACAAGTCCACCGCTCTTAACCACTACACCACACTGGCTCTACCACCGCCATTATATAAATCCCACACTGGAGGTCTGTAGCTCAGATAATAAGGTCTTCATACAGCTGATTGTCATTCATTGGCATAACATTTCTGCATTCCGCAAACAAGGGGAAACTTGGCGCCCCCCAGGGGTTGAGAGGGAAAGAGAGAGAGAGAGAGAGAGAGAGAGAGAGAGAGAGAGAGAGAGAGAGAGAGAGAGAGTAAGGATGGGAGGGAGGGAGGGAGGAGGGGGTGAGAGGGAAATAGTGAGAGAGAGGTAGGGAGGGGTGGGTGGGTAAGAGAGAGAGAGAGAAAGAAAGAAGGGAGAGAGAGAAAAGGGGGGAGGAAGCCTGCTTTTGCGAGAGGCGGTGGCAGGATGAGTGCCCCAAAAGGAGCGCTTTCGGGGAGGGAAAGCGATCCAGACAGAGCCCTCCCTTGCCGGTTGCCCCAAAGCAAGCGGGTGGCATGGGAGGGCTCCATCTGGGCCACTTTCCCTTCCCCCCCCCCCCGCTCCACAGTGAGCCGGGGAGAAGGTAGATGCGGCCGCCCCTGCGAGAGGCGGCGACAGGATCAGCGCCCCGAAAGCGCTCCTTTTGGGGCACTCATCCCGCCACCGCCTCTCGCAAAAGCAGGCTTCCTCCCCCCCTTTTCTCTCTCTCCCTTCTTTCTTTCTCTCTCTCTCTCTTACCCACCCACCCCTCCCTACCTCTCTCTCACTATTTCCCTCTCACCCCCTCCTCCCTCCCTCCCATCCTTACTCTCTCTCTCTCTCTCTCTCTATTTCCCTCTCAACCCCTGGGGGGCGCCAGAAGGTGATCTCGCCTAGGGCGCAAGAAACCCTAGCACCGGCCCTGTGCCTTCCTCTCTGGAAACCATCAAAAGAGTATGCTAAATGAAGCAGGTGAAAATGCACCCTAATATTCAGCAGAATCCACAAAGATGCAGATTCAAAGCCCTTTTGAAAGATCATAAAGCACAGGAAGGGAGGAAGGTTCTGGTGAGCTGGTACAGAAACACCCTTCCTTTAATGTAGTATTGGTGAAGATAGAAAGCAAGGGGCCATCATCTTCAGAGTGAAATAAGTCAGAGACATACCACAGAAAATGATGCATCACATGTCTAAGCCATGATGAATTGTGGCTCTCTATAAAGGTCTGTAGTAATAAAAAGAAGTGACCTTGAACAATAGCGATGACAGTCCACCCAGGAGTGACTATTTTATTCCAGCAGAGAGAGCTCTTCTCTCGTAACCTTATCATCCTGAGCATTCATAGATCCCTGCAGGAAAGGATTTGAAGGGCGTAGAACTGAGACTACTTCCACTCTCCCACAACTGCCAGCACCTCCTATTGCACTGATAGAAAACTGCCGTGATTAAAGCTGAAGAGCTTCAGACTGTTGGCTGGTTTGAAGAAACCAAGCTTTCTAAAGGCATAACAATCACAAATCTATTTGAGTAGAGTGCACCCGTTTTCCAGCATCAATTTTCAGGTTGCAAAACAGCTATCTTCATCCACCCCCAATCCACCCCCCAAAAAATCACCTATTTACCAAATATGTTGTCAAAGTTTCTAATTAGCTGGTTCAGAACATTAATTTGCTTGGCTCAAAAGGTTCAGATGTACTGTGAAGTGAACATCATTCTCCTGCGAAGTTTTTTTTTTTTTTTTTTTTGCTGCTTGAAATGAAAAATGCTAGCCTGCACATGTCTTTGGGATTCGTTCTGTACTGAAGGCTAGAAATTTACAGTACAGTGGTACCTCTGGTTAAGAACTTAATTCGTTCTGGAGGTCCATTCTTAACCTGAAACTGTTCTTAACCTGAGGTACCACTTCAGCTAATGAGGCCTCCCGCTGCCGCCGCACAATTTCTGTTCTCATCCTGAAGCAAAGTTCTTAACCTGAGGTACTATTTCTGGGTTAGCGGAGTCTGTAACCTGAAGCGTCTGTAACCTGAAGCATCTGTAACCCGAGGTACCACTGTAAATGCAGGTTCCTAAGTGGGCTCATTGGATATGATCTGATAACCTGGATCAGGGGTCATGAGGCAATGCCTCAATCACTCCAAGGGATTGTGTCTCTGTTCACACACACACAAATCTGTCTTTCAATCTATTAAAAAAAAAGTAATCCAGTCACCAGCTACCTGCAGAGCTAGCATGTGGGAGTCCTTGCCACTGTGATTGCAAATTGGGGGGCAAATTTGGGAGCTTTAGGACTTCATACTTGGAGTAACTGAACAGTGCAGGTTATGTGTCGAAACTATTCCATCGCTCCCTCTTCTCTGTGACTCCAGTTGGGTTTTTATGGCCTCCTGGCTTCCCCGGTTCTCCAAATGCATTAATAAAGGTCTCATCTCTTTAAATGTATGACGATTTCCAGTCATAGGAAAGAATGCAAACTTCGGGGAGCCCTGTTGGGGTGTCAGTAGAGTGGCATATGCTGCTTAAACAGTATTTGTCTTGGCATTTCCCATTCTGCCCTGAATTCGTCAACCAAAGCAATAAGAGCTGTTTCTCCCACCAACCCCACCTGTCAGACAAGGAAATGTTTTTTACCACCCGCTTTTTATCCAGTATTTACAGAGAGAGGCTAGAGAACTCAGCCTCTTTGATAATGGCATTGTCCCGAGTGAACCTCCACACACAGAGACATCTCTCCCACTTCCTCATTTGTCATTTCTACAGGTGCTGCTACGTGCCCTCTGTCTTTGAGCTCTTTGCTCTCCTACTTTCAAGGCTCGCCGGATTATGGGAGAGGAGGGGTCTGGAATGCTTTCTAAAGACACTGTGTCCATCAGCTGTCATTCCCCCCCCCAGTGCTTCCTCCTCCTCTCCCATGATTTCCCAACTTTTCCCCTCATCTGCCTCTGAGCTGTGACCTCCCTCAAACCCCTGTTGTAATTCTAAACTGTTTTCCTCTCCCTCCTCCTTGGAAGGGTCAAGCTGGGGAGTTTGTCTCCACCACTCCTACTCTGCCCAGTCCCGGACACCACCCAATCTCCATGCTCTTTTGTCCCACTCCCCCACCATGATCTCTTGCACCCAAACTCTGTGCACTCAAACTCCTCATGGAGGAGGAGGAGGCGAGGCGGCAGAAGCGGAACTTCCAGGATTTGAAACAGAAGTTGGGATGGCTTCTGTGATTCTGGGATGTCCTGCTTGAAGTTGGGTGCAACACACCATGGCAGATCCCCGATGGTAAGAAGGAAGGAACTGAAAAGATGAATAGCAACAGCATATCTAAGTTGATCCAAGCAAAAAATAAAATAAAAAGTACATTGAATGACAGCAAACGTGTGTGTGTGTGTGTGTGTGTGCCACACTAGTGAAACCCAGATTTTTGAATGGAAGCTTGCAGAACTTAATAAAGGGTACCCTTAACAGCATTGCAAATGAGAAGATGATTTGAAATAGTCCAAAAAGTTAATCGTCTATTATTACCTTAAATTGTTCCTGTTCGTTTCACTGGCTGTGAGCATCCATTACAGCTAATTAATGTAACAGCTATGCCGTGCTCATAATTACTCTCCCACATTCTAATGATTATAAATGTTGATAATTTTGATCGTCAGTCAATCACTCATGCTTGTCAGGCCTTTTTTTTTCCCGATAGAAAATTTCACACACTCATTATCGCCAACAGGGTTTAAAAAGAAAGAAAGAAAGTTATTAGTCACATCGAGTACTGCTCTTTTGGGGATAGGGGGACCATTTAGAAGCACGCCATTACCAGACTCAATGAGGAGCCTCTCTGGAGCTTAATTTTAGGAAATAAAACTAATAGCTGACAATTACACGTGAGGCACAGTCTCCTGCACAGCCGGGAGTACCATTCTCAGTGACTGTCAGAGCGACCATATGGCGCCATCTCAGAGCAGGACCATCCAAATTGAGGCTTATTTGAAGGGCACATCATAATACGCCCTAATGAACAGAATTCAACATTTGCAGCAAACATAATGGGTGGGATTCAGTGCTGGTCCTATTCGGAGTCGACTCATTGAAGCTAACAGATATGAATAATTTCGGCTCATTCACTTTAATGGGTCTACTCTGAGTAGGATTAAGTTGTCTACATCTCATTGTGATCTGATATTTAGCTGGACCCAAGCGATGTTTAGATCCAAACTCAGGTTGTTCAGAAAAGCAACCACCTGGGCTGAGTTAAGGTTCTCAGGGCTCTCTTCAGCAAGTTCATAGTAAATCTGGACAGTGAATATCCTAAAGAAAAAAAATAACCTTACTTAAAAAGGAGGGAGGCAATTCCCAGTTGTTCACAACTGCATTCCCTCTCTTCTGCTGTTTCAGCAGCCTCCCCTCACACTTTTGTCTCATTCCTGAAGTAATCCCAGCCAAATCAGGGATGATGTGTTGGACACCACAAAGTCATGTCAGATTTGGCTTTTTAATGGTGTCATTGAGGGAAAATGTAGATTGACGGCCGAGTTTCCTGTACAGGAATGATAACATATGGCCCAAAGGAAGGGGGCTCAATTTTTGTGAAATTTCCTTGCTTTCACCTCAAAATTTAGGCACCATCCAAGCAGATGCATGCCTTTACTGAATATAAATTTTACTGAAGATAAATATTTTAAATTTGTAGCTCATGTCTTAAATGACTTGGGGGGATTTGTTCATTATTTTATTTATTTGCCCCAACTTTAACTCATAATGCATGCTACTCGGGCTGTAGCATGTACATGGTAAAAGGAGTAAAGCTGACAAATTGAGGCAAACAAATTTGTCTGGCTGGAGAAGCATTTAAATCAATTCATACTACAGTGGTACCTCGGGTTAAGAACTTAATTCATTCTGGAGGTCCGTTCTTAACCTGAAACTGTTCTTAGCATGAAGCACCACTTTAGCTAATGGGGCCTCCTGCTGCTGCCGGAGCACGATTTCTGTTCTCATCTTGAAGCAAAGTTCTTAATCCGAGGTACTATTTCAGGGTTAACGGAGTCTGTAACCTGAAGCGTCTGTAATCTGAAGCGTCTGTAACAAGCAGAGCTTTTTTGGCTAAAATAGGCGGCAGGGAGGCAAAAGGTTTCTTTCTGCAGCTCACCCTTTTCACCAGCCATGTGTGTTATAGGCCTGGCAACTTGGTGGGCATTGTTTTTCTTTGCGACTTTGCGACTGTTTTTCTGACACCAGTGGATGTCACACATTCCTGTTTTAAGAGGTACAATATGTATTTCCAGATTTGGGTCAGCTTTCCCTCCAAGGTAAAATTGATTCCATCAAGCAATATAAACATTGGAATTATGAAACACCCCAACAAGGTAAAAAGGTAAAGGACCCCTGGATGGTTAAGTCCAGCTGAATTCGACTTTGGGGTATGGCGCTCATCTCCTCGTTCAGGCCGAGGGAACCGGCGTTTGTCCACAGACCGCTTTCTGAGTCATGTGGCCAGCATGACTAAACCACTTCTGGTGCAACAGGACACCGTGACAAGTGCCAGCGTGCACAGAAACTCCGTTTACCTTCCCGCCGCAGCAGTAGTACCTATTTATCTGCTGGCATTGGCATGCTTTCGAACTGCTAGGTTGGCAGGAGCTGGGACAGAGCAACAGGAGCTCACCACCACCGCGAGGATTTGAACTGTTGACCTTCCGATCAGCAAGCCCAGGAGGCTCAGTAGTTTAGACCATTGTAGCACCCGCATTCCAGCACCCCAATACATGAACATGTGTACATTTAATTGCAGTAGTCACAAACCAACACAGCCCTAAATGGCTGCTTAAGTCCACTGCTATCTGTTGGCTAAAGCAGGGGTGGCTCTCTGGATGCTGATGGATTATAAATCCCATCATCCTTGACATTGGTCACTCTGGCTGATGGGACTTTGAGCCCACAGTTTAGCCACTCCTCGGCTTGAGAATGCCTAGCTCTGTGGCCATCACCTATGTGTTACACTGTAAATTCATAGAAAAGATGTAACCTTAAAGTGTAGGGTATGCCTAGTTCTCAAAACCTTTAAGCAAAACTGTGGATTCCCTGTTTACAATCTGTACCATGGCAGGGGCTGGATCAGGCTACCTTGGGACCTGAATCTAGCTTACAACCCCTGAGTTGTCCGTCCTGCAAAAAATCCTTTCTGATCCTAGTGGGCGGAATCTTCAGTTAAACTGAACATAATCTGAAATTGAGATGATGAGAAAGCTATCACTCGTGGGTGGCTAAAAAAACACAAAAAAACTTTGACATAACTTGGCATTGTGCAATGCAGCGTGAAAGGTTATGGAATTATCCAGCCTGGTTTAATGGATCACAGTTTTCCTATAGACTGCAGGCAGTAGAGTAAAATCAACTGTGTTTCTACTACTTGGCAAGCAATTAATGGGAGATGTCTCTCCAGGGCAGTACATTAGAACCTCTATTCTTCTTAGTACTGATTAATGCTGCCTGGCATTATATAATTCAGTAAGAGCTGGGGAGGAAGAATAACACATGCTACCTCTCTCCTCTTGTCCATACTCTGGTTGCCTCCAGAGAGGCCACAGTATCTTCATTCTAGGCAAGTTATTTTCAAAACTGTGCAGATTGCGGTGATTCAACAAGGTGATGACCATGAGTCAAAGGCTTTAAAAAGGAAATGGTTCGCACCACAAAAGCACACTCAGAGCTGACAAATCTTCCTCTCGTCTGCTTCTTTCGAAATCCTATGGCTCCCACCTTCAAGGGTCTGACACAATCAGGAAAGAGAATAACCGTTCCCCACATAAAGGGGAGGCGCATTTTGCGCAGTCGCGTGCAGCCCCCTGGGATCCCTGAGGCAGCCCTTGGAAGTTTGGAAGCTGGCACTGCCTACCAGGGGCTGGATACTGGTGTTCTCCGCCCACGCAGGTAGCCGTCCAATCCAGCTCAGGGAGGCGTGCCGGGGGGATTGGCCAGGTAGGAACAGGTAGCCTTACCTTGCACACAGCGAAGTGGAGCTTTTTTAGTTGTTTCCACTGCTTTTTCCATCCGCTGACATTTTTCTGATTCAGCTAAATTCCCCCCAACACCATTTTCACACCCAAAAACCAGGAATTTTCCTAACACATGGCAAGCTTAGAGACACTGCACTTCAGAATTTGCCCGTACACAATTTTTGCAAGCTTCCATGACCCCACAAGCAGGCAATGCATCATTCAACCTTTCAGGGAAAAGGCCACACATCAGAATCTGGGAATGCTATGAATTTCAGTAGCAGATGTATATAAGCTTGCCATCTGAGCACTTGGAAAGATGTCGGCTGTACTGAGCAAGATGGACCCTTGCTCTTAGAAGGCTGTTTCCTATGTGAATAGACTGTCCCAATTCAATTACATTATTTTTCTATGGGCTTACTCTGCCTGAGGGGTAATACCTCTGGTGAAGGACACATTGTGTTCCTTCTGGGGTGGTTGGTCCACCTTTGGTCCCCACCCTGCACTCAGCTCTCACCTGCGACTCCTAGAAGCTGTCAACATGTGACAGTGGACGCACCCCGGGAAACAGCTTCAATTGGCCGGCTAAACCAAGTGAGAATAGCCGATGGGTCTTCAACCCTCTGTGAGTTAGGGACTTCCGCTCCATGCGAAGACTCTGGCAGATTGAGTGGACGAAACCAATAGTGGGTCCAACAGTCAAGAAGGCAGTTTCTTCACATGCTGTAGAAGGAATTGAGGGGAAGATGGGGCTCGCCTAGGAAATGGAAAACTGTGATCCTAAACCTCTGCTGCCTTGTGAGAAGGGCTTCAGGAGTAAACCCAGGGGGGGGGAATCCATACCTGCTGCCTTGTGGGACATCTTTGGGAGAAGAAAAGGCTAAGGAGGAGACCCTACCTACACAAATCCAGACTGAAGTCCATAAGATGATTAGATGGCACCTTGGATGCCTCCTTCTGGCAACTCCTTGCTCTGCTTTCCTTTGGAGCACATCAGCGTGGTTAAGAGGGTGGTCTTGTTGTCTGGGCAGCCCAGGAGACATTGCCCAGGTTTGCATCCCAGAGAGGTCCCAGTGCTGCTAACACAGCAAAACAATGTGGGAAGCAACAGTTTTCTGCTACCGATGTCTGCAGCGACATCAGGCACTGTGATTCTCCTGCGGTTTGACTTCACCCGTGGAAGTGCACTCCATTGTCTATTGAGACAGACAGAGGCCAACAAAATTCCCTATCTATCTGTCTTTTGGTTGAACATAGAGGAGTCCTAAAATCAGGTTCAAATGTGTTGCCGGTTTGTCAGTGTTTTTCAACAGAAACCAGTGAGTAGTTTCAGCTCAGCTGATATATATTCAGCATGCAGGCAACAGTACTCCTGGTACATTTAAACCACTAACAGCTGCTAGAGAAAATTGTTTCTAGTCATAGGCAGTTCTGGGTGAATTGTGCTACAGATGCAACAACTCCGAGAGAATAAAGTTAATTCCCTGCTTCTGTGAAACCATTTTGCTGCTGCTGCAATTTTAGGTCTCCCCCCACTTGTGGTTTGAAACTTGTAACTTTGCCTGCTAATGCAGCTGGCCCATTCCATTGACACCTACAGTTAGATAAAAACCTGCTTATGGGTCTTTGGGGGGGGGAAGCAAATACTATATGCCCCAAATATTCTGGAAAAATAAAACTATGCCTATCCGGTGCATAGGCCAAGGATAAGGCATGCAACAAATGAAGTATTTGCTTCAAGACATTTTCATGTGTCATGAAGATTTTACCACCCTGAGAGCTTTTGACCAATATTTTAACACACCATGTCACTTTCGATCATGTTATGACATGCCATAAGCTATTCCATCCATCAGCACAAATGCTCTGTGATGTTCTCTGACTGGACAGAGGATAAAGAGATGTGGCAAATACAACGGGAGACTTGTTCACATTAGTGAAGGGTGAACGTTCAAAGGTTCAACCCTAGGTTCTGATGGACTCAACACTTCAGATACTTTATTTGAAAGTTATTAGACCTTATTCATAATCTTAACCTACATTATTTCAAAATCCTATTTTCACACCTTTCTTGGATTGCAGTCTTTCTCTAAGTCCGCTCACCTTCCTGGGTGGGCGGTGTTGCGGCCAAGCCCCAAACACCGCAAGTGGCAGGCCCGATGGCAGGCCTGAACGCCCAGCTAACAGCTATTGGCCAATGCCGGCAGTCCTTGTTCAGACTTTCCCCTAGCAGTGGGTCCAACTGGCCAATGGGGACATTAGAGCCCTCTTCATGGGACTATAAGTTTATCTGAGTGAAAGAATCAAGAACTAAAATGTTTCCTTTGTTGAGACACTTCACACTGAAGTTGGAGAGACTGTACGACTAAATATTCAATCCCACAAAGAAATACCCTTTCATTAAGTAGTGGTGCTGAAGCCATCTTCTGGGTGTGTTATTTTTGTAGGCGCAAGGAGGATTTTGCATGGAAAAGATTCAAGTATGTAACCTGTCTCTGTAGCCTGAAATGCTCCAAGGTAGGAAAAGTTTTATGAAATGTTGACTCCATATATCTGTACCTCTCCATTGATGCTCTCCACCTTTCTGACAACCATTTCACTCTTCCTTTTACTAGGTGAGAAAACTTCTCCATATCCTGTGTACCTGAACTCATCTGCTCTACCTTTTCATTTGTCTTCTCTTCCCTTCATGTGTCCAGTTTCTTAGCTGCCATTGAATCAAATAACTCATTGTTCATGGACTGTACTTTTCTTATTGCAGTTGTGTATGAGTCTCATATCTTAATGCTACTTTACCCCCCAAAACACACACACACACACACACACACATCAAAAACCCTGCATATAAAGACATGTAATGGGACTGGGCAAACCTTAAGCCTCCTTGGCCTCTGCTGCTGGAAAGGGGGTTGATGTCATCCAGTTCCTTCTCCTCCAAATTCCAATAG
Organism: Zootoca vivipara; assembly: GCF_965207765.1. Lineage (NCBI taxonomy): Eukaryota > Metazoa > Chordata > Lepidosauria > Squamata > Lacertidae > Zootoca > Zootoca vivipara. The sequence continues at coordinate 7,718,918 of NC_142583.1, read as the reverse complement.
GCCTTGGCCTCTCTGCTGTTCCACCACATATGATGGAAAGAACCTTCACAATTCTTACATATATTTCCAACACTTATTTGATACATTCTGATACATCCGAGCTAGCTTCTTTGGAGTTAAATACCATCTAGACATCATCATAATTTTCTTTCAAGCCATAACAGGCTGTGAATTTCATACCTGTTTTCAGCTTTGACCATTCCTGGACTGGGAAAGCCTGGACTGGGAAAGCCTGGTTACTCCAAGACTGGATTACTGTAATGTTCCCTGCGTTTGGCTTCCCTTGGCTTGATCTGGAAGCTGCAGTTAGTGCAGAATGCTGCAACACGATTGCTGACGGGAGTGAGGCCTAGTCAGCGTAGAACACCTTTGCAGAGTGCAGAGATCTGCACTGGTTGCTGATTTGCATCTGGGCCAAATTCAAGATGTTACTACTAATAGTATACAAAGCCCTCAATAAGTTGGGAGCCATTTACTGTACCTACGAGATCACATTACCACATATATGCCCACTCAACTGCTTTGATCTGCAGAACTGGCACTGTTACAGGTGCCATATAATATCTGTTCTGCATTTGTAAGAACTCAATCTTTTAGTGTTGTGGCACCTACACTTTGAGACTCCTTGCCTTTTGATATCAGACAAGTGTCTTCAACATACTCTTTTTGGTGCCTGCTAAAGGCATTTTTATTTAGACAAGCCTACCCAAATATCTTCCTGCCAACCTAGCAGTTCGAAAGCACGTCAAAGTGCAAGTAGATAAATAGGTACCACTCCGGCGGGAAGGTAAACTGCGTTTCCGTGCGCTGCTCTGGTTCGCCAGAAGCAGCTTAGTCATGCTGGCCACATGACCTGGAAGCTGTACGCCGGCTCCCTCGGCCAATAAAGCAAGATGAGCGCCGCAACCCCAGAGTCGGTCACAACTGGACCTAATGGTCAGGGGTCCCTTTACCTTTACCTTTACCCAAATATCTAGAATGCTAGTATATTTTTAGTTTGGTGCTGGTTTTACGAGGGTCCTAGGCCCTTTGCACAATTCAAAATTGCATCAGCAATTACAAGCATTATTAGAGAATGTTTAAAGAATATGTATATTCTTTAAATATATTCTTTAAAAGGAAGCAGAGGTGTTGGGCTATAGGAGTGCTGCAAACCTGCTTTTCTGTCAGTGAAAAGGGCAGTGAAGAATACTGTAACCACAAGAAAAAAACTGGCTGCCAGCAGAATCTGAATGAGGTGGTGGCTCTATTGTGTATCACACACAAATGTAGATAGCATTGCTTTTGTAATTGTTTCAACAATTCTAAATTTATTCCTGAATTCATACGCTATGGGGATATATTGTGTGACATTGTGCTTATGTGTAGGTGTAAAAATGCTGCAGAAAAAGAAACTTGATGAACATAGGAGCTCGGCTAAGGAAAAGGTAAAGGACCCCTAGATGTTTAACTCCAGTCAAAGGCGACCATGGGGTTGTGGGGCTCATCTCACTTTCAGGCTGAGGGATCCAGCGTTTGTCCACAGTCAGCTTTCCAGGTCATGTGGCCAGCATAACTAAATCACTTCTGGTGCAACGGAAAACCATTAGGAGTGCCAGAGCGCACAGAAACACTGTTTTCCTTCCCGCCACAGCAGTACCTGTTTATCTAGTTGCACTGGCGTGTTTTTGAACTGGTAGGTTGGCAGGAGCTGGGACAGAGCAACAAGTGCTTACTCCGTTGCAGGGATTCGAACCGCCAACCTTCTGATCGGGAAGCCCAAGAGGCTCAGTGGTTTAGAGGTCAAAGAGAACAACAATTACCAGACCTTTAGAAGGCATCTCAAGGCAGCCCTGTTTAGGGAAGCTTTTAATGTTTGATGGATTTCTGTATTTTAGAACTTCTGTTTTGTTGGAAGCCGCCCAGAGTGGCTGGGGGAACCCGGCCAGATGGGCGGGGTATAAATAAATTATTATTATTATTATTATTATTATTATTATTATTATTATTATTATTATTATTTAGACCACAGTGCCACCCACATCCCATTTGGATCCCTGCTAAATCAGATCAAAGACCCACCAAAGTCCAGGATCCTGTTGCCTTAATGACTAACCTGATGCTTTATGGGAAGCTCATAAGCAGGGGATATAATAATAATAATAATAATAATAATAATAATAATAATAATAATATTTTTTTATTTATACCCCGCCCATCTGGCTGGGTTTCCCCAGCCACTCTGGGCGGCTTCCAACAGAAAAATAAAACACAGTAATCTATTAAACATTAAACAACAACACTGCAACAACACTGTCCCCACTGGGGATCCTCAGCAACTGGTGCTTAAAGGCATGATAGCGGAGGTAGCACTGGGAGTAGTACATAAAATTGTACACATGACTGTGTCATGCTTCTGGCAGTGGCCTGCCTATGTGTATATGAGCATCAGTAACATGGGAGAGGGGAGATACGAATGAACTGAATTGACAGGGTGGGACATTGGGGACAGAAGCCCAGGGATCCACTCAGCAGAACATCTGGAGATGTAGATTCGCCATCCATCCCCCCACAGTCTCCAGACACTCACGCCGGACATTCACTGTTCTCCCTGGTTCCAATTTAAATGAGAAGTAGAGTTGGGTATTTATCCTAGTTAAACCAAAATTCAAGAACAGTGGCATGCCGAGCAGAGTACACAATAAAGAGAAAGGGGGGGGGGAGATCCATTCTGGCCTAGAAATTCCTTCTCCTACACAGCTATTAAAGGTATTTGCAAAGCATAGTTTGGCTGAGTGGGGAGAGAAGCTCTCTTTCTTTGCCTCTGGTAACTTTAAGCACAACATGTCTGCATGAGCACCAGATGAAATAACTCATGCAATAACTAGGACTTGTGGCAAATTGAAAGCTTCGGAATCAAAGGCAGTTTCCAAAATGGAAACAATTGAGGGAAGTGTATAGCTATTGGGAAAGGATAACCTAAGAACTAGGCAAGCTATCTGAAGTGGCCAGCTCAGAGACTTCAGTAATGATTATTTCCCCAATTGGTCTCTGCTTATGGTCCCCGCTCCGAAAAAGGAAGGGGGAAAAGGCCGCTGTAAAATTCAGCCAGGATCAGAAGAGGCACAAAGCAGGTGTACTGCTTGAATGAGGCTATTTTCTGTCTGTTGTTTTCATTTATCACACAATAATGGAATAGAGCTTCCTGCTGCTCCACTCGAAGGTTATAAATGCCTGCATTGTAGATGGGGCTCTGGAGAGCAGCCGCACTCAAGTAGAGGGGTGAAAGGCAGAGAAACTTTTTCCTAATTAGGCACTTGAGCTTGGAAAAGAAAAAACCCTTTCCCTTCAGCATTAAGAGGAAATGCTTCCAAATTTGATGTCTGGACAAGCAGGAAAATAAAAGAGAGGGCGCATGTAGGAATTCAAGGTAGTGGCTGGAATCCACAGACCACTTACTCCCCAGCAATCCCATTGACCTTCATGGTGGTTCTTCTGCCCCAAGTGCTTTGGGGATCACAACCCATGCCTACTTCATAATACATTTTGAATACACTTTCATTAAACTGACTGCTTTTGTTGTGTCAGGACGAAGCCAGGGTTCTTCCAGACGGATACTTTGGGGTTCATGGGGAGGATTTCAAGAAATGCAGCGGCTTCTCTTTTGTTTGGAAATAGCAGGGAATCTTACACTTTGCCACCATTACCCCGCATTGTGCGAAATGAATGGCAAATGGAGTCCCTTTTTATTTTATTTTATTTTTAAAGCCTTTATAGTAGCATTGAACTTGACTTATTAATTATAATTAAACAATACCCAGATTGGGAGGGGGGGGGACAACACAATGCGACCGAAAGCAGCAACATTAGTGAAAATTAAATTAAATGGGTAGATACCGAGAGGAAGAAATATGTCAATGGAGATAATGCATAAAGAAATTAAAGAGCAATTAGAATTGTCCTTGAAGTATTACAGCCCCCTCTGTTCTGCGCTCAGGTTTACGATGAAGGTCCTCCTCTTTTTGCGCTGAATGAGCTATACCTAATGCAATCCTTTCCCTGCTAATTGCTTTTCTTCCTTCACACATGGATGCTTCAGTTTACGAAGGTCCTTGGTCATACACCAACGGTGACATATTGAAGCTTGCTGATGCTTCCGAGATTTCTATCTCCTTTATTAAAGGAGAGAAAAATCTCCTTGGTTGCTGATACAGGATGATTTGCTACTCGGGGTATTTTCTCAGTGCGTTTCTTCCCACCACCAATTCATTTAGGTTTGTTTCATATTATTTATTGGGAAATCAGCATTCAAGGGCTCACTTGGGATGCACAGAGCGCTGCCTTTTGCATTGCTCCTCACCTTCCCTGAAAACAGACGCAAGTGGCAAGAGGGCAGAGAAGCACGTCACAATAATATATGCTGAGTTTCGCTGCGGCATCGCAGTGTTCAAGGGGTATATTTCCTTACGATGGGTTCGACATCTTTTCTGGCCTCACTGTAACCAGGTATGCGGGTCAATTTGATGTTGCAACATTGTTTTCTGCCTACGCACACCAGCTGTCAGGTTTCAGCATCACACTGCAGATGAAATTTGCCCCCACCAGCGCCACTGGGATATGGCTGCAGCAATTGAGCTGGTGGTAGCACTTGCAATCGAGGGACCCAGGTGGCGCTGTGGTTAAACCACTGAGCCTAGGGCTTGCTGATCAGAAGGTCGGTGGTTCGAATCCCTGTGACGGGGTGAGCTCCCGTTGCTTGGTCCCAGCTCCTGCCAACCTAGCAGTTCGAAAGCACGTCAAAATGCAAGTAGATAAATAGGAACCGCTACAGCGGGAAGGTAAACGGCGTTTCCATGTGCTGCTCTGGTTTGCCAGAAACGTCTTTGTCATGCTGGCCACATGACCTGGAAGCTATACGCCGGCTCCCTCGGCCAATAATGCGAGATGAGCGTGCAACCCCAGAGTCGGTCAGGGGTCCCTTTACCTTTACCTTTAGCACTTGCAATGTAGAATTGTATCCTGCCGTCTCGATGCTCAGTATGTCATGCTAACCAACAATGCCAAGCAAAGCAAAGCAAAGGCATCGCTCTGCTTACCTGCAGAGTGTTTTCTAAAGTATGTATGTCTCTTTGCCAGGAGGCTGCAGTGCAACTTGATAGCTGCATAGCACCTTAAAAGGGACTTGCCTGGATGTCTGCTACCTCCCACACAACATTCATAACAAATGCACATATGGAGGGCTTGAACACCCCCCCCCCCAAAAAAGAGTCCTCTCTTCCCCCACCCGCAGTTGCTTTTTGACTATCTAGCCAGGTGAAGAGTTCTCTAGAACTCAACAGCTTTCCTTTTGCATATGTTTGGTTGGTTTAAAAAAGGTATTGCCCTAATACGATTTTTTTTTCCGGACCCTCCAAGTGTCCTTATTTTCCAGGGACAGTCCCACATTTACAGAAGCCTTCCCAGTTTCTGATTTGATCCTGAAATGTCCCACTTTTCCTTAGGTAAAGGTAAAGGGACCCCTGACCATTAGGTCCAGTTGTGACCGACTATGGGGTTGCGCGCTCATCTTGCGTTATTGGCCGAGGAAGCCGGCGTACAGCTTCTAGGTCATGTGGCCAGCATGACAAAGCCACTTCTGGCGAACCAGAGCAGTACATGGAAACGCCGTTTACCTTCCTATATATCTACTTGCACTTTGACGTGCTTTTGAACTGCTAGGTTGGCAGGAGCTGGGACTGAGCAACACGAGCTCACCCTGTCGCAGGGATTCGAACCACCGACCTTCTGATCAGCAAGCCCTAGGCTCTGTGGTTTAACCCACAGCGCCACCCGCGTCCCACTTTTCCTTAGGACGTCCCTATTTTCATCAGAGAAATGAGATATGCGACCGCTGAGCCAAGGAGATAAATATCTATATGCAACCTTTAGAAGACATCTGAAGGCAGCTCTGTATAGGAAAGTTTTTTTTTAATGTTTAAAGGTTTATTATGTTTTTATCTATGTTATGTTTAAAGGTTTATTATGTTTTTATCTATGTTATCTAAGCCACCCAGAGTGGCTGCCACAACCCTTGCAGATGGGTAAAATTGCTCTTCCTGTTTTCCACTTACCAAGAAATCTTTGTGTTTTGTCTAAAGGTGGAGATGGAACAGAGTGAATGTGGGTTGCTTTATGTTCAGAGCTGGAGACAGCAAATTTCATTTTCCCAAGAGGCCTGAGTAGCACCTAAAAAGGACCTTGTGTCTGCCACTTCTCACACCCCATTTTAAGACTCTCACCGCATGCAGACGTGGGAGGAGGCGTGAACATTTTTTCCCTCACTCTCCCCCACCCCATGTCCCCCCCCCAATCTAATTGGATGAAGAGTACTAAGAAAACAAAAATTTAAAATGTGTACTGTTTTTATGGCACTTTTGTTCTCCTAATGAAAATATTGCCCCAATATGGATTTTTGACATTTATTTATTTATTTATTTTACTTTAAAAACAACAACACTCAAAACGTTTTACAAAAAAAAAATGCCAATCCAAAAAAGTGTCCATAAAAACGGTTAAAATGTTCAAAAAATAATTAAAATAAATAATAAACTAAAAACCCAGGTTAAAACACATGCCAACATTCTCCGCATCTTGGTAGGCTTGTAGAAACAAAAATGTTTTTTAGCAGGCGCCAACAAGAGTACAGTGAAAGGACCTGCCTGATGTCAATAGGCAGGGATTTCCAAAGTGTGGGTGCTGCCACACCAAATGATCGATTTCTTACAAATGTGAAATAACTATTAGATTGCACCTGTAACATATTGCTGTTAGTGTCAGATATCAAAGAGATAAGCAATTCTATGACTTTTCACAGACATCCGAAGGCAGCCCTCTTTCGAGAAGTTTTAATATTTGATGTTGTGTTGTGTTCTTTTATATTCTGTTGGAAGCCAGAGCAAACCAGTCAGATGGGTGGAGTACCAGAAAGTTGTTGTTGTTGTTGTTGTTGTTAAGAATAGTATGAGCAAAAATAGTATGAGCAAAAAGAGATGGGTACCTGCCTTGAGTCTTATAGTCTCAACAGTGGGGAAGACAATCATAGAATTGTAGAGTTGTAAGGGACCCCTCAACTAAAACATCCATGTCAGATGTCCATCCAACCTCTGCTTAGATACCTCCAAGGAAGGAAAGTCCACCACCTCCTGAGGCAGATTTAAGAAAGGCAGATTTAGGTAAGCACTACTGGTTCGGTCACGCTGGGTGGAGAGCCTCAGGAGACACCACAACTATTATTTAGAATGGAATGTGAGAGGTGGGGGGGGGCACCAAATTTTGGCATCACACAAGGCACCACAGAAATTATAGGTCCCAAGCTCTGCCACTGAAGACAATGAAAGGAAGGAAGGGAGAGCCAAGGGAATGCATGTGAGGACATGCCCCAGCTACAATCCTACAGCCAGCATCTGGCCATTTGAGAAGTCCCACCCTGCTGGGGGAGAGAAAGAACCACCGCTGGAACGGTCCCCATCCCCTCAATACACCTATGTCAAGTTCTATGGGCATTGATGTTCTGCCAAGTGAATGTTCCAGTGGGGTGTTGGAAGGCACATTAGGAACTGCATGATCCTTCACCCGCTCAGCCCCATACTCTCCCAAGCTGAACCAGCCCTGGAGCTAGCATAGATAATTCTCTCCCATTGCATTCAATATGTGTGGGATAGGGGTAAGAAATGGAAGGTTAAAAAAAAAAGAACTGGCGAGGGTTTGGATGTGATGTCTGCTTCACCACAGGTTCTCTAAACATAGCCATCACAACTGTAGGATTGTTCTGCTGAGTTTTATTTTCATTAGGAAGGAGAGCTAAGGGGTTAAGCCCAAAAGCAGGGGTGGGGAGCAGCATTTGGGAGAGAATTTCAGGAAAGAGGTGCAATATCACTAAAACAGGCAACTTTTGGCTGCCTTTAAATATTCTTTAGGATTACTTCATTAAACATTTTAGGCTGCATTTCCCAGCTATTCCTCAATTTTACAGTGGCTACCTTTTCCATTGTGCTGTATTTTCTGGTGAGCCTTCTTCAACTCCAAACTCATTATTATTCTGCTGTTATTATTTCTGAATCAATGCTGCTCCTGCTGATGCTGCTGAGAATGATGATGAAGATGATAATTTTATTATTTATACCCCGCCCACTTGGCTAATTTGTGAAATCAATCCTTGGATTATCCAACCTGTTCACTTTTAGCTCATGTTCTGCTTCAACTTTTTTTTTTTAAAAAAAGAACTGTTTGATCATTGTTAGAAAAGTCATGGGATACTAAAGATGCACTGCATTCCTTCCATCTATTATTTCTCTACATCTTTCCAAATTAAGCAATCAATTTTTTCCAGCCAAGATTTATTCTCCATAGTAACATGTTTCTCGCCGCTCATGGTTGATTTACCAAATTCATCTCTAGTGTAATCAATTGAAATCAATGTCTCTTTCAGAGTAAGTTCTTCAGCAAATCTCGATTCTGCACTCCATGCTGCAGCTTGATGAGGAAACTATCCTATTTGCTAAATTGTATTCTAAACTCTTTGGGTGGTGACATCTAGTGGCTGAATTATACTGTATTTTTGCATGTATAAGACTATATTTTCCCCCAAATTTTTAAAGTCTAAACTTGGGGGGTCGTCTTATACACGGAATGTTTAAAATATTTATTTCTTAATTTGGGGCTCAAAAAAGAGGGGTTGTCTTATACATGGGGACATCTTATACACGGAAAAATGCGGTACATGGAAGCGTTCCCATTTCCCTCTTGTGCACAAAAACAAAATTAGCTGCCTACTAGCAGACTACTATGGTATATTTTAGCAATCCCGGAAGCTCTGTGCAAGTATTGGAGGCTATCAATTCTATAACTTCATTGGCAAAGTCAAAGACCACTTTGAGTAATATTGTATACAAATCGAGTAATAAACCAAGGTGTCAAATTACAGCACAGAACATGTCAGTTTTCTGGGGAGGTGTTTAAAATATTAATCAATTCAGGAGATTATTTTTTATATAAAAAAACACCTTCCAGCCTTGTCAACACACTAGATATAGTCAACTGGTATCTGATTGTCCATTGCTAGACTAGGTGTTTTCATACAACACTCCTCACTCATGTGTTTAGTGAACATGTGAAGGTGTGTTGGTTCAAGGAAAAATGGGTATAAAGGGGTATTTCCTGGATACCAAGATCAAGATTTGGGACAAATACTTTTTGGTGATAGAAGCCCAGCAGAGATTTAATTTTTTAAAAATGCAACTAATTAAAGTGTGGAAATATAACTTTAAAATCTGTCCTTGTGAGTTCCAAAATTTTGCCCCAGCAAAGTAAAAGGTGAATGGTTCGTAAGTTTAAAAAATGGTTTACTTACAAATTCTTCAAAGGTCAGGTTCATGCGATTTCCCATACATCAGTCAGGAATATTGCACAGATAGTAAAACTTGGCTTTGTTACAAAGTGGTAAAAGTTCCTAAATTATTGTTATAGTAACTCAATAGCGGCTGGTGACAGCCATACGTTCTGAGCTTGGAGCAACCAACTCAGACCTCCTCACACGTTGAGCTTTTCAGGTAGACTGGGAGACATAGGAGCCAACTCCTAGGGGCAGAGGTCCCTTTGCCCCTCCATAAATGGGCATTTCCATTCAAATGGTGTGTGTGGGTGTGTGGGTGTGTGGGTGTGTGGGTGTGTACCGTGTCTTCTGATCCATTATGCAGGGCAGGGCTTGCCTAGGCCTGTTAATATTTTATTCAAGTTGTAAGAAAGAACAAGAAAGAAAGAACAACCTGCTAAGAAAGAACAATAGGTATGATTGCCTAGTTCCTCTCAAGGTGAGGAGAAGGTTGTGGGTTCACCCACACATTGGGTGGTGAAAGATTACTGCATTGAAGATGGTTGGACTATTTGAGGACTATTGGAGATATTCATATAACTATATAGAATTAGGAGTGCAGTATTAGAGAATAATAGTTAAAAAATCTGAGATAGAGATAAGTGGAAGTCTTTCGTGGGAGGAGTATAGGTAGGGGATTGGGAATATAGTTGGTTTGATATGGATTTGTTGATTTTGGGCACAAATGATTGCCGAATGTATGTTTTTTTCTTTTTCTTTTTTCTTGTTTTTCTTTGTTTACTGATCATTTGTAACTTCTATGTTTATTATTATTATGATTATTATTTATATTAGTATTATTATTATTTGGAGCTGAAGTGATAGATTATTGTTATGTTTTATTATTATTATTTTTACATGATTTTGTACATTATTATTTCTATATTATTGTTTGTTCTGTGTGTTTGGTTTCTTTTGAGTGTGTTTGTGAATGTATTTTAATCCAAATTCTAATAAAGTTTATTTTAAAATAAAAAAGAAGAAGAAGATGGTTGGACTAGATGGTCCTTGTGGTAGCTTCCAACTGTACAATTTTTATGTTTCTATGAAGGATTGCACAGAGATCACAGAATTCAACTCTTGGTGCAGAATTTGAATTGCTGGGACATAATATTGCATCACAGATCTGTATATGCAAATATTTTACTAATTGTCTCACATTATGTGTGTGTGTGTGTGTGTGTGTGTGTGTGTGTGTGTGTGTGTGTGTGTGTGTAATGAAGGGTGTCAATAACTGCAGTGGAATATGTGTGTGTGTGTGTGTGTGTGTGAGAGAGAGAGAGAGAGAGAGAGAGAGAGAGAGAGAGAGAGAGAGAGAGAGAGAGAGAGAGAGGTTTTCTGCAAACAGCCACAGACAGCAAGGAAGAAAAAAACAAGGGACTATCAGAGTGAATTAGGTGCCTGTTTGATGGATCAATATTCTGCATGCAAGATAACTTCAAAGGCAAGCAAGCCATGGTTCATAATGATGAACATTAGGAGTGACACAGTGAATAGTCAGATGGTGAAGGCTGAAAATCCCAATGAGAAAATCTGAGGAAGAGCAGTGTGCAACTTTATCAGCACAAAATCAGTGATGCAGATTATTGAACAATAAACCAGGGTGGAACTCACCATAAATTATATAGTGATGTTTATGAGAATGTGTTAGATCAATGCACATTAAACTACATTTATCAGAAAATGGATTGCTTGCAGAACTGCATCCTGTTAATTAATGAACACAAAGCAAACAATTTCAATGGCTGCAGCACCGAGATGCAGAGAAACTTCATGGGTTCTAGAAAATAAAAGGAAAAGAGCAAAGAGTATAAACTTCTACTTGAACATTTCTTATTTCTCACTTTACTGGACTTCCTCACCAGATTTATTCTGACCCTTTTTATTATCTGAAACTGGTAAAGGACAGCTCACTCCTGGATTCTGTCTCTTGGTCACATGCTACATCACACTCGACCGTGACCAAGAAACTGAACCCAAGGTATGTAAGTGAAGGAGTGGAGCTATTGCATAAAAAGAAGTAGACCTTGTTCTCAGCGTTGTTGTTTGTATGTTGTTGTTTAGTCGTTTAGTCGTGTCCGACTCTTCGTGACCCCATGGACCAGAGCACGCCAGGCACTCCTGTCTTGCACTGCCTCCCGCAGTTTGGTCAAACTCATGTTCGTAGCTTCGAGAACACTGTCCAACCATCTTGTCCTCTGTCGTCCCCTTCTCCTAGTGCCCTCAATCTTTCCCAACATCAGGGTCTTTTCCAAGGATTCTTCTCTTCTCATGAGGTGGCCAAAGTATTGGAGCCTCAGCTTCACGATCTGTCCTTCCAGGGAGCACTCAGGGCTGATTTCCTTAAGAATGGATAGGTTTGATCTTCTTGCAGTCCATGGGACTCTCAAGAGTCTCCTCCAGCACCATAATTCAAAAGCATCAATTCTTCGGCGATCAGCCTTCTTTATGGTCCAACTCTCACTTCCATACATCACTACTGGGAAAACCATAGCTTTAACTATACGGACCTTTGTCGGCAAGGTGATGTCTCTGCTTTTTAAGATGCTGTCTAGGTTTGTCATTGCTTTTCTGTTGTTTGTATATTCAGCCCTAAACATACATTTACGTAGGGCAACCTTGAAACAATGGGAGAGAGAAAGGACTTAAGACTCCTCTCCCACAGGAACGACCAGCAGGGAGGGACAGCAGGGTGCATCTGGCCTCCCCACACGAGACCCACTTCAGGTTACTGGGGTGAAATGGGAGGGAGGTTTGTGCTATGCAGATGTGCAGAATCAACTCAGCACTCTGCCAGTGCATCCGCACCATGCTGACCTCCCTGTTAGGCTTACCCAACCCCCTCTGCCTCTGAGTAAACCACAGTGGTTCATATATTAGTGTTGTTGTATCTAGGTGAAAATCTGCATCCACACTGGTTGGGCATGTGGGAGCCTGCTTCAGGATGAACCCCTCTTGCTGGATGGAGGGTTTAGGGCTCATACCACAATGCCCACCTTTCTGGTGCTAGCATGTGGCCACTTAAACAGGATGCTGACCTGCAGTCTTATTCAGCTAAGGACAGGAGAAAATATATTTGGTTCTGCTCACATTTAAAGGTGGACCTGCTTGATTCACACCCCAAAAATATACGAATCAAAGCACAGCAAGCCCTCAGAATTAGCACTTGTATAACCTTATTCATTTTTTTCATAAAATTTATACACTGCTTAATTGCAAAAACAAACCAAAAAACCCCACCTCAAAGCAGCTTACAAAAAGATAAAACAAGAAAATCAAGAAAAAATTAACAACTATGCTTTAAAACATCCAAAATAGCATGTGCAAAAATATGTGTATTAGAGGGAAATGTGCTTTTAAAATGCATATATTATTGATAGCCATGTGTGAAAATATATTATATTTGGGGGAAATGTATACAAAACTATGTATATTAGAAATTTGCATTGAAAATACTGAATAATTTTCATTAGGGCTTTTTTAAAAAATGCAAACTGATGCAGAAATGTAGGAATCTGGATTTGGGGGGGGGGGGGAGAAACTATAATTGGCAGATTCAGCTTTGGATCCTGCTTACATTCAGTAACAGAACGTAACCCTCACAGGATTGTTTGTGCTACCATCTCTAGATTGTCTGTTTATGTAATTAGAATATATGTTTTTCCCTCCAGTTTCAGTCCTTTCTCCTCCTTGATATGCAAGAAGCATAGACAGCAACAGCAGGCTCATGCTCACATTAACACCAGTGATTTTCCATGTTGCTGGTTCAATAAAGGGACTACATTTAATAAGCTGAAGGAATGGAAACAAAGGTGAAGCAAGGTCAATATTTGTGTTGTTCTGGTTTTTGCTTGTATCACACTTTCGCTTCATACAGAATATTAGCCAGCCTCTGAATCACTTTGTTTTTCAGACTCACTCTTCCTTTTCTTTTCTTTTTATTCAGAAGATGCAATTAAAGTGGAGGTCAAAAATGGAAAACAAAGTGAGAATTGGAAGCACTCAAAAGAAAAAAAAACTACAATGTAGCAAAGAAAACAGACGCCATCAGAGGATACCTAAGGTAACAACCATCACAAATTCTCTCTGGCGCTCTCTCTCTCTCTCTCTCTCTGTGTGTGTGTGTGTGTGTGTGTGTGTGTGTGTGTGTGTGAGAGAGAGAGAGAGAGAGAGAGAGAGAGAGAGAGAGAGAGAGAGAAGGCCACAAATATCCTCAAACACAATGCCAAGGATAGCCAAAAACCAGGGCCGTCTCAAGCACGTTGGGCGCCCTGGCGCTGTGGTGCGGAAATCGCTCCGGCACCCCCGCCCCGCTCTGTTTCTTGCTGCGGCTGGTGGGCGGGCGCAGTGCGCAGCATGGTTTCCGTGCAGTTCTGCCACGCGCCGCCCCCCTACCGGGCCAGTGCCCTGGCGCCCCGCGCCACCCAGACTACCCCTACAGCCGGCCCTGCCAAAAACCCATTGCCATAACTCAATCACTGGGTGTGTTTTTCTTTTCATTTCCCAGTTCCCAGTGTGGGGTTGGGTTCTCGCCTCCCCAGCCCTATAGCTCTTTCCACCAGGTGTAGCAACCAGTCTTGGTGACCCTGGCAAGCATTTTGAGGCCAGAATGGAATGACCACGGCAAGGATCTGGAGGATTTTAGGGTGGGGAGAGAGAGGATAAAATGAAGATAAGCAGACAAGGGTGCCAACTTGAATCAAATATTGGCGGCGCCAGATAAACCTTGCCCTGCATAATCAGTCACAAGATGCGGCACATGCACACCATTGGAATGGAGCCCATCAATTTGGGGGGCCCTCAAATATTTTATGGAAGGAGCGGAAGGGACCTTGGCTCCTAGGAGTTGGCTCCTACCGGTATGTAAGCAGACAACAGGCAGACCCAGCCATAGCACCTATTATGGTGAGGAAATGACAGCTTAGGCTCTAGAAGACCCATCACACCTGATGCAGAAGATGCTCTGGCCTCACTGTCTCTTCATGGCACTGACCTGCCAGGCAACTGGAGCAGGGATGCTGTCAGTACCACTGTCCATCCCCTTCATTCCCTTGGTAAGCTTTGGGAGAACTACCAGAAGGCACACTGCTCTTTTGATGTTTCCTCAAAACAGACATAAATCTGACATCAGGAATCACAAGACAGAGAAACCAGTAGGAGAACACTTCAGTCTCCCAGGATATTCTGTACAAGATCTCAAAGTAGCTGTCTAATTACCAAAGAATTTCAGAAATAGACTGGAAAAAGAAGTTGCTGAATTGCAACTTATTACCAAACTTAAAGGACGCGGGTGGCGCTGTGGGTTAAACCACAGAGTCTAGGGCTTGCCGATCAGAAGGTCAATGGTTCGAATCCCCGTGACAGGGTGAGCTCCCGTTGCTCGGTCCCAGCTCCTGCCAACCTAGCAGTTTGAAAGGACGTCAAAGTGCAAGTAGATAACTAGGTACCGCTCCAAGCGGGAAGGTAAACGCCGTTTCCGTGTGCTGCTCTGGTTCGCCAGAAGTTGCTTTGTCATGCTGGCCACATGACCTGGAAGCTGTACGCCGGCTCCCTCGGCCAAGAATATGAGATGAGCGCCGCAACCCCAGAGTCGGTCATGACAGGACCTAATGGTCAGGGGTCCCTTTACCTTACCAAACTTAAAACCATGGAGAGACCTGGTCTGAATAGAGACATTGGATTCTAGCCATCTTACCCCTTGCTTTTTCCTGTAAGACCAATTGCAGTCATTAACAGTCGTCCACATGTTTACCACACCTATCAGCCAATCACCCATTCCCACCACCCTTCTGAGTAATACCCATCCCCACCCTCTCACTATATATAAGGGTCTGGTGACTTCTGTTTCAGTGTGTCTGAAGAAGTGTGCATGCACACAAAAGCTCATACCAAGGACAAACTTAGTTGGTCTCTAAGGTGCTACTGGAAGGAATTTTTAAATTTTGTTTGGAAATGAAACTGTTCCTGAAAACATCATCTCAGGAGCGAAGTGCAGGGCATCACATAACTGCAAGCACTTATATCACTCGCCCCAAGACATGGCTGCTTTCTTCTTTGTTACATGGCTGTTTTCTTCTTTGTTCTTCTTTGTTACCTAAAGTCACAGCTGCAAGCGATGTAATACAACAGCCCCACTTGCTGGTCTAAGTTTGACACTCTCAATTCTTGCATAATATGTTTGCTGATGTGACCAACAACAACAAAAATCTGCCAAAATTTTAAATGTTAAACAAAATTGAGGCTTAACAAAATTCATTTGGGCTCTATATTGCATGTTCATTGTGCCTTCACTTCCACTGCCCAGTCTAATTATTCGCTTTTAGCCTGAGACGTTCATTTCTTGGGAATCTGTGGGGAGTGTGGGTTGGGGCACACAGATAATTTCAAAATAAAAATATTCGCAAATAGCCCATTATTTCACTAAGTTCGCAGTCAACACACAGTAAAAGCATGGCAAAGGCAATGACTACATCTAGATAAGCTCTAGTGAAAAGGCAGCAGAGCAAATCACTGTCAATGTGTAATCATGTCTCGTGAAGAAAGTATCTGGGTGAGAAGTAAAGAAATTTTTACCAGGCAAAGCAGGTCCATTGTGAAAGTCAAAACGTGTGTGTGTGTGTGTGTGTGTGTTGTCACAGAACTCGTCTCTACATGCAGGAAAATGAGATGGAAGAAAAAATCAAACTACTTCAGATGAAGTGACCACATTTTTAACATCCCCAAGTTAAAACAACACCACAAAACTACATGCAAATAGAAAACAAGCACAGTAGAGAGAGTGCTATCAAGTGTGCCATTTGCTAACTTTTATGTCATCAACCTTCTCCCATACCTACTGCTATTTGCATCCTTAAATCTTGTGGCCATACCTGTTCAGTTTGCATTATATTTTCAGTAAATAATGTCAACCTTAGGGCATTACATAATTTTTTTTTATTTCAGATCACTTTGCGGGTGAAAGCTGACTATGTGGACTAACTCCACCAGCAAGCACTGGTTTTGAGCTGCTTTGGGGGGGGGGCGATATAAAATATCTATCTGTAATGGTCAGTTCACACATCAAGGCCATTACTTCTTCTTGATATCACTGAGTAATGAACATGCAAGTTGTAAACCAGACGTAAGTAATTTTGAAATATTCTGATTATGAAGCAAATTTTGTTAACCTTGTGTGTGGTCTTACTGGAAACAAGATGTTAGGGAGAAGGGATCTAGCCTAGACCTCCTTATGTTCTATGTACAGCGTACTGTGTGCGGATTTTGCTTTTAAGGGTGGAGAACTATGTGATTTCCAACCTGCAGTCTGAAATAGTATAGCCAATAAATATTTTTATAAATTCATCTGCTATTTGCACATCCTAGGCAAAAGACACCCATCTTATCTTCAGAGCTATGCAATAATGTCTGTGCCACTTCACACATGCACAGCTGTTCAAGGATTCCCGCCACACTTGTACTGACAGATTTTGTTTTGTACTCCAGATGGAATCAAGACGTCGTGGAAAATATCATGTAGAGTTCTTTTACTATAGCATATATATATATATGCTGCAGTTGTTTTGTCGTGATATTAAATCCACAAGCACCAGCAAACAGGATGAGTTAAAATGTCTCAATGTCACAAGGAAGACGCAAAGAACAATAAATCTCTACAAGCAAAAAATACACCTTTAGGGGATTTTCCTCAGGGCTATCAAATTTATTCAGATTGATTTGAAGCTGGGTTGACAGAACGCTTTGCAGCTATTCTGATGTGTTTCTATGAAATCCCAATTAGGCCATGTAAAAAAAACTCTGCCAATAGTATCACTAGCCAGGCATTAGATTCTGTATCAGGTCAAGGTGGAGACGATGGAGAGTTCATACAAAATCTTGTCTTTGATTTTCGCCCCATCCTTCATCAAGCCAGAAATTCTTCTGAATCAACTGCAATCCTCTTTCTTTCTTCCTTGCTTAATTTCTTCCTTGTTCTCTCTAGCTAAAGCCCCATGAGGACATCCAAGTTTAGGATTGTGCAGTCTGGGATTTGGAGAAGTAGAGAAAAAGAAAGGTGAGGATTATGTTCTTGTAATTTTCTAGGTTTTTAAACAGCTTGATGGATTAATAGTTTTGAATGGCTGGTGGCAACTGTAAGCTTCTGAAATTTGTAGGTTGACGCCACCAGCCAGGATGGTAGCTTAAACCACTGTTATCATAATTTTATTTATTTGTTAAATCTATTAATCACCTAATGGTGTAGCATCTAGGTGACATACATTCAAAGTGTTATAAAAGTCCAAATGCAATGCAACTAATAAAAGGAAAAAATAACCTGAGATGCTACAAACATCCTCTCCTCTGCCAGGGATGGGGAGTGGAAAAGATTCAGTTGGTAAGTAATAGACTGGCTAGCAAGAAACATCAAAAAAATCTAAGATCATGGCCACTGGTCCCATCACCTCCTGGCAAATAGAAGGGGAAGAAATGGAGGCAGTGAGAGATTTTACTTTCTTGGGTTCCATGATCACAGCAGATGGTGACAGCAGTCACGAAATTAAAAAACACCTGCTTCTTGGGAGAAAAGCAATGACAAACCTAGACAGCATCTTAAAAGAAAAGACATCACCTTGCCAACAAAGGTCCGTATAGTTATGGTTTTCCCAGTAGAGATGCATGGAAGTGAGAGCTGGACCATAAAGAAGGCTGATCGCCGAAGAATTGATGCTTTTGAATTATGGTGCTGGAGGAGACTCTTGAGAGTCCCATGGACTGCAAGAAGATGAAACCTATCCATTCTGAAGGAAATCTGTCCTGAATGCTCACTGGAAGGACAGATCCTGAAGCTGAGGCTCCAATACTTGGGCCACCTCATGAGAAGAGAAGACTCCCTGGAAAAGACCCTGGTGTTGGGAAAGATTGAGGGCACAAGGAGAAGGGGACGACAGGGGATGAGATGGTTGGACAGTGTTCTCGAAGCTACCAACATGAGTCTGACCAAACTGCGGGAGGCAGTGGAAGACAGGAGTGCCTGGTGTGCTCTGGTCCATGGGGTCATGAAGAGTCGGACACGACTAAATGACTAAACAACAACAGCAGCAAGAAGCTGCCCTAAGGAACTTCTGATATTTCACAAACTAGTACAGGTGATGCCAATGCAATACCTGGGCAAGGCCTCCAAACTCTGAGCTTTTGGGTTTGTTTATTTTTTAAAAAATAACCATTTCCAGCCCTCCTAGAAATAAAATTATGAAACAAAATGCACAGGTAGCTATTTCTGGGAAATGAGCTAGTCTGGCTGTTTCTACCTGTCGGCTTTTTAAAGCCAATGAATGAATGAATGAGGCTGTGAATGATAAGTACCCCAGACAACAGAAATTGCTGGGGTTCTAAAGAGCTACTGTTTCCCCTCTCACTTTCATGCACTTTTCCAGAAAGAGGGCAAATGGGGGGAAACATAATCAATTAACATATCTGAAATATACTCGGAGTCGAGAGTGAATTTCATGCTCTTTATTCAGCTCGTAGTCATCAAGGAGAAGAAGAATGCCATTTCCCCCAAACCATCTGCTTATATACATATTTACACAATGGGCTTTGCGTGATTGGCTACTTCAGGGCTACACCTGTGGGCCAATCAGTTTGTGGATTGACTTCTGCCAGCAGGAACAGCCAATCAGGTTGCGGATTCACTTCTGCCAGCCACCTGATTGGCTGCTCCTGCAGGCCAATCAGGTTGCGGATTCACTTCCACCTGGAGTTGGATTGAGTGGCTCCTGTGGACCAATCAGACTGCTGATTCTGGATCCTATTGTTCTATGATTCAGCTCAGTACATAACACCATATCATTTGCGGACTGAAAGCAACAGCAACAGCAGCAAACACTGATCTTTATTCACTGGATGATTTCCATTCCGAACATGGGTCTAAATAAGCGAACACCAGCAATTTCTGCTACAGTTTCTGTTTTCATAGGTTTTCTCTGACATCCTTGCACAGCACAATACAGTGGTACCTCGAGTTACAAACACTTCAGGTTACAAACTCAGCTAACCTGGAAGAGTTACCTCGAGTTGAGAACTTTGCCCCTGGATCAGAACGAAAATCGTGTGCCTGTGGTGCAGCGGCAGCAAGAGGCCCCATTAGCGAAAGCAGGCCTCTAGTTAAGAACAGTTTCAGGTTAAGAACGGACCTGCAGAACGAATCAAGTTCATAACTAGAGGTACCACTGTATCTAAGGTGCCTATCACTGTGTCAGGTGTGTGTGTTGGTGCAAGAAAGGACAGTTCAGGGGAAGGCAAGTTGCCCCAGTGTCATGAGTAGAGGGTTGCTTTTCTTCATAAGAGTGAATGGCAGCTCATAATGGGGAATGTTAAGGGTTCATTGTGTAACACCACTGAAATGTAAGAACCCAGTCTGATCCCACGAAGCCCTGCACTAAGAAAGTCTCTTGGCCACACCAGAGATTGATGGGAGAATGTGATAGAATGTGAAGAACTGTTTTTTATGTGCATTAAAAAAATGTTTACATGGGGGGGATAATTCTAGAAGCCCACACTAATGTGAAATATTGCAAGAGCAATAGTAGAACAGTGATATATATATATATAAAGGTTTTGGGTTTGTTTGTTTGTTTGTTTGTTTTAAAAGGGGGTGAAACACCTTCCTTTGCCTTGCTTAGAAAATTTACGAGCCCTTCCTGGCAGATTATGCGGCTGGCATTTATTGCAACTGACAATCAGTCATTTATATTGGCAGTATTAGTGCAGTCAGGATTAATCCCGGATGGCAAACAGAAAAAGTGATTAGGTATTCCAGTGCACTTTGCTGTATCCCTGCCATATGGCAAGACTGGCCACTTTCTCCCTCTCCTCTAAATATCCCCACATTTTATCAACCTTATAAAATAACACAATGGAGGCAATAAAACCCAAGGCCACCTTTTTGATAAAACAGAGAGCAGGGTGCAGTGCGACTCACATAGTGATCTGGTCTAAGCCTCACCTCTGCATCAGCCATGGTTCTCTCAGGTATCAGTTTTTCACCCCACAGGCAATGTTGTCCACTTCCTTCAGCTGGTTCAACACTTCACCAGCCTCCCTGGCTGCTCTGCCCTGCCTTTGCTTCTACACACTGCAATTGATCCAGCCTAGTGCTGTGATGTTTCCCCAGAGCCCCCTAACCCATTGGCCCCCTTCTTACCTCATTTTGGTCTCTACTTTCTTCTCTAAGCTTCCTCTTTCATCTGCTGTTTCCTAAGGCAGCCTTTCCTAAGCTGGTGCCCTTTGGATGTTGGGCACCAAGTCTAGTCAAATATATCTAGAGAGCACCAGGTTGGGGCAGTCTGTTTCATCTGTTGTCTAGCTTCATCACTGCTGCCCCTCGCCCATCTCTGGGTTTCCTTCCCTTCCCTAACTCGCAGTCTTCAAATTGTTTCACAGAGCTACTTTAGTTCCTGGGGGGGGGGCTATATTTTTAACAACCTTCCCCTTCCCCGCAGATGTTCAATAAGTTTGAGCATCTTGAATGTTCATGTACATTCTGTGCCATCGCACCTGCTCAGCCAAATGACACTGGAGACTTATGGTCGCAAGTGCCTTATAACATGGATTCTACCATTTATTCTGTCTCATCTGCCTCCAGTTGCTTTTGCCTTAACTAAGCCACACGCTTTTCAATTCATCCCCTAAGAGCGGCAGTGGTGAAAAAACAGCAAATTATATCCAGAGTTCCTTTTTTTGCCAGTTATGTGTACACGCTGTACCTTCTTCAGAAACAGTTGTGAGCAACAGTCGTTTAGCTACATTACCATGCAGATGAACGGTTGTTTGCACGGTTCCTGACCCAGCAGTGAAATCAATGTGTAAAAGCTATTCTGTTTGCAGATCTCCCTTACTGAATTGGGAGTGACTGTAGTTTCTTAGTCTGCAACAGAAAAGTCCTTGGGAGCATTGAAATGAGGGTGTTGGAAATGGAAGTGCTGTTGAGTGATAGAAGAATAAGACCCTCTGCTCATGCAAACATGATCTCATTTACATAATGAATGGAAAACAAAGCAGAACGTTTTGCAGGGATGCCTCACTGTGACAGAAGCAAAGCCCTCGTTACTTGACGTTACCAGAGATCACTTGATAAATAAGTAAATCACAGGTCTTACCTTGTTTCAGGTGTCTCTTTGCACAGGATAAATAAGCCTAACATAAATAGGGGAGATTTGCCGGCATACATCATACAGATGAGCGCTGTGAGATGGGAAGAGAATGATTTTGAGGGAGATCGTGATTAATGCTGATTCTGTCAAAACCAGTTCCATTTACATAGCACAGTGGAAGAGGGTGGCAGCCAGGAGGAAGTTCAAATTTCTTCTCAGACCCATGCTTATTAGCTGGTCTTAAGCAAGCTAGAGCCCCACATCCACAATATCAGAATAATACTGCTCACAAGGACTGCTGAGATCTATGAAGCACTTTGGACTAGCAGAGGGGCATTAGTAATTTGGTTGCATTTGTCAGATGCACAGGGCAAAGTTCACCGGGATATTCAAGCCTCACTGAGACAAATAGGACAAATGTACAGGAAGATAACTAAGCTCCCTTCACTCTCAATGGGGCTCAAGTAGGAAGACTTGCCTGAAGACTGCACCCAGAACTACCCAACATAAAACATAATTTGCATTTGACAGCTTTCATAGACGAATATTCGTAAGATAATACAGTGGACTCTCGGGTTGCAAATGTGATCCGTGCGGGAGGCATGTTCGCAACCCACAGCATTCACAACCCATGTCTGTGCATCTGCATACATGCAATTCGCGATTCGGCACTTCTGCGCATGCACAAAGTGTGATGTAGTGCTTCTGCGCATGCGCATGCGCCGAAACCCGGAAGTAACCCGTTCCAGAACTTTCGGGTTCAGCACGGAGCGCAACCTGAAAAGACGCAACCTGAAGCGGCTGTAAGCCAAGGTATGACTGTATTGTGTTTGTGACTTTGAATAAAGAACACTTTTCTCAGGTCTGCGTGGTCACATTTCTGTCAGGGACTGGGCAGAGGAGGAATGGTGGAGACCGCCTCCCCATCCTGACCCTTCCAGGGAGGAGGAAGAGGAAGACAGTATGGATTTACAACAGGGGTTTGAGGGAGGTCGCAGCTCAGAGGCAGATGAGGGGCAAAGCTGGGAAATCATGGGAGAGCCAAAACAACACCTGGCTGACATGTTGTTATTAGAAAGCATTCCAGACCCTCCATCTCCCGGAACCTTAAAAGTGGGAGCAAAGAGCTCAAAGACAGAGGGCACATAGCAGCACCCATAAAAGTGGGGAATGAGGAAGTGGGAGAGACAGGGGATGGAGATTCACTCGGGATGACGCCATTATCCAAGAGGCTGGGTTTTATAGCATCTCTCTGTAAAGATTGAAATAAAAAAGGATGGTAAGAAACTTTTCTTTGTCTTTATACTTTCCTGGGCAACCAGCTGGGAGCCGCTGACAACATCCTGACAATTTCCTACAACAGAAGGAGATGAGATGAGGTCCAGTTAGACTCAAGGGGCAGGACAGGGATGGAGATTCTCAGGCCTGGTGGCCAATTTAACTCGTCCACCCCTGGTTTCTCTGTCTGTCCCTTGGGACACACACACACACACACACAGCCACAACTCCTCTGCAAGTCTGATCCCTCACTGGGTCTGCTTTGCCCCTTCCTTGAATATTTTTGCCTGACTGAAATAGATGTTCATTTGGATGATAGACAGAGAAGAGTATGTGAGGTAGGAACTACTCTACTGGATAAAGATAAATTTCACATCATATATATATATATATATATATATATATATATATATATATATATATATATATATGATGTGAAATTTATATATGATTTTTAAAAAATATAAACATACAACAAACAAGAATTTGAAATCCAAATACTGAGATTACTCTGAATCTCCTTACTTCCCCCCATCCCTTCCATGGGTCCTAATGGAAATATTCACTATTGCATATTAATAGTTATCCAAATATTTTTCCTTCTGAGTTGTCCATAGTTTCCGTTACTTTACAAGTGTGGATAAAATCCTGCCCATGTTTTAACCTGCTTGCAGTGGTCTCGTATATAAATTATAAACTTTTCCCATTCTTTTAAAGTTCTTGCCTTTTTGATTTCTGAGCTTCCCAGTTAATATTGCCATTTTGGCATCATCTTGATTTGCCATTCTTCTCTGGTTACGGTTGACTCTTCCTTCCATCTTTGGACCAGTAGTATCTGTGCTGTTGTCACATACATAAACTGTCTTTTCTGATCCTTTGGGAACTCGGTACCTACAATTCCTAATAATAAAGCTTCTGGTTTTTTAACAAAAGTTATTTTGAACATTTTTTTCATTTCATTATATATCATCTCCCTATTTTATTTTATTTTTACTACTTTACACGTCCGCCACATATGATAAAAGGCACCTTCTTTATCTTTTCATTTCCAGCAAGTATTTGTACTCTTTCTGTACACTTTTGCTGTTTGAACAGGAGTCAAATACCACCGGTACATCATTTTCATATAGTTTTCTTTCAGTAAACAACATGCCTTGAATTTCAAATCTGTTAAGATAAAATTCACATTCGTTGCTATGTCCATGCTTGTGTCTGGCCTCACCTACCACACAAAGGCACTCCTCCCCTCCAAAAAGAAAATGGTTGCCCAGATGTGATCCTTGATCTGGAATTGTTTCCCCACCCCTGTGACAAAGCATGCCATTATTTGCAGCTCCAGCTGGGGATAATAATAATAATAATTTATTATTTATACCCCGCCCATCTGGCCGGGTTCCCCCAGCCACTCTGGGCGGCTTCCAACAAAATATTAAAATACAGAAATCCATCAAACATTAAAAGCTTCCCTAAACAGGGCTGCCTTGAGATGCCTTCTAAAGGTCTGGTAATTGTTGTTCTCTTTGACCTCTGGTGGGAGGGCATTCCACAGGGTGGGTGCCACTACCGAGAAGGCCCTCTGCCGGGTTCCCTGTAACTTCGCTTCTCATAGCGAGGGAACCGCCAGGAGGCCCTCGGCAAAGGATCATTCAAACATACAGTGGCCCACCTGAAATTTGAAGCTGTTTGTACAGCCCAAGAAAAGCTTTGCTGCTTGATTCTGTGAAATGTGGCAAATTGGGCCTAAGACACAGCAACGTTTTGCAATACCAAAGCTTATCACATAGATTAGGAAAGCAAAATCAGCTTTGTTTTGCCACAGTAATCAGAAAATGAGGTTGTTTACTTGATTGGTTTAAGTCAGCATCTTAACGTGGATTCATTGACATTTAGGTAATGCCTCTTAGATGCAACCACTTTACTTATACAGTAAATTATAATGCAGCTTTTTTGCTACAGTCACAACAATTATTACAAACAAATTACTGTGTCAGTGATTCTTCCAATCAATGCCTCTTAGATTTTAATTTTCTGCTTGCAAAGACATCAGGAGATCCGGAAATTGCCAATAAAAGCAGGTACTGCTAGCAGCAGGAATGCAAGTTTCTCTATCTACTCCTACACCAATCAGTTGCTGTGACTTCTGAATGCAGTAGCCTTGCATTTGTAGAATGTGCTCAACAGGCTACTGAAAAAAACCCGATTTAGGTAAACCCAAAGCAGCCCAAATTCAGGTCTGAATGATAAAATTCCACCCTCAGTTTAAGATCTGATTTCCCAGCTGCAGCTGCTAATCTTCTCTTCCATTGCTATGCCTCCAACACTATGTTCACACACTGGCACTTTTTCTGCAGCAGCTGCTGTACAATGGCAGTGTGAACAGTGAGAATTTGAAATTTCAGCACCAGAACTCTTTAAAGTCTGAAGCTACTTTGTAACTAATCAAGGTGCCAGTTCTGAAGCGATGAGGGTTGGGGGCAACGGCATGGGAAGCCTGATCAGCCCTGGTGGTAGGAAAGATTCATTATTGTACAAGATCTACCGGATCATTATAAGGCAGGAAAAGGCAAGGATGAAGAGCAGAGCAACATCTGCATCCATTCTTTTGGAATGTACTATGACCCAAGTGCTTTTTTATTGTATTTGATTATAGAAAGCAGGGCCGTCTTAAACATACCCGGAGTCCTGGTGCAAAGACCCCTCCGGCGCCCCCCTCTTTCCCAGAGTTGACCCCCCCCCAGTCCTTCCAGCTTCCTTTGGGCTCTTACCTCTCCAGTCCCAGTCCTCTCCAGTCCCAGCCTTGAACAGAGCGTGCGGGTCGAGCGCCACTGCTGCCACCTCTGGCGGCGGTGGTGGCGGGAGCTGCGTGGGGCTCAGTGGGGATGTCTTCATTGCCTTGCGCTGCCACCGCAGCGCCACTGTCCGAGCTGCTGGGCGAGGCGCTAGCGGCGCCTGACGGTTCAGTGGTGCCCGTGGCCTCGCTGCCGGCACGGGGTGTCTCGCTCGTGGGGCTCTACTGCGGCACCGGAGCTGGGTCGGGTGCGCAGCTGGCCACTAGCCTGGCTGCCTTCTACGCGCGCTTCCAGGCAGCCTGAGGCAAAGCCGGAGCGGCGGCGGAGCAGCAGCGGCGGCAGCAGCGCCTGGAGATCGTCTTCATGTCGGTCGAGCAGGATCAGCAGCACTGGCAAGAAGCCATGCGGGCCATGCCGTGGCTGGCGCTCCCCTTCGCTGACAAGCGCCAGAAGGTGGGCGCTGCAGAGCGGAACAGGGCCCTAGTGCCCCTGCTCCGCTCGCTTACCTCCCTGCTCTCCCCTGAGCAGCGCGGCTGGCGGAGGGAAAAGAGAGGCCACCGCACAGCTCCCCCACTTGCTGGGGCACCCCTCAGTGCCCCCTGAGTGCCCAGGCGCCCTGGCACCCTGCCCCACTAGAATCAATGGGCGAGCCGGCCCTGATAGGAAGAAGAGTAAAGAGTAAGTGGCTCAAATCCACAGACAAGATTTATCTGAAGGGCTGTCACATGGAAGATGGAGCAAGCTTGTTTTCTCCTGCTCTGGAGGGTAGGATTCAAACCAACAGCTTCAAGTTACGAGAAAGGAGATCCCGACTAAAAACCAAGAAGAACTTTCTGACAGTAAGAGCTGTTTGACGCTGTAATGGTCTCCCTCAGGAGGTTGTGGACTCTCCTTCCTTGGGGGGGGGGTTGGGTGGCCATCTGTCATGGATGCTTTAGCTGAGATTCCTGCATTGCTGGAGATTGGACTAAATGACCCTCAGGGTCCCTTCCAACTCTACAATTCTATGATTCTATGCTTCTGTGGGGGAAAAAATCAGTTATATTTGCACCGAGGCCAAAATGGTAAACCCCACTCCCCCAAGCAAGCTGGATAAAAGGCAGGGTGCTTTGCATACAGGAAAACCCAAGTTTCTTGGCGAAGGAACCCTTTGGCTTGTTCCTACTAGTCAAAGAATGCAATATTAGACCAAACGGAACAATCATCTTTTAACTCTGTCTAAGGCAGCTTTCTAAGGGACGCTGGTGGCGCTGTGGTCTAAACCACAGAGCCTAGGGCTTGCTGATCAGAAGGTCGGCGGTTCGAATCCCCGCGACGGGGTGAGCTCCCGTTGTTCGGTCCCAGCTCCTGCCCACCTATCAGTTTGGAAGCACGTCAAAGTGCAAGTAGATAAATAGGTACCGCTCCGTTGGGAAGGTAAATGGCATTTCCATGCGCTGCTCTAGTTTGCCAGAAGCAGCTTAGTCATGCTAGCCACGTGACCCAGAAGCTGTCTGTGGACAAACGCCAGCTTCCTCGGCCTATAGAGCAAGATGAGCGCCGCAACCCCAGAGTCGTTCGTGACTGGATCTAATGGTCAGGGGTACCTTTACCTTTAAGGCAGGTTTCTAATAGCCACCAAAGCTACGCATTACTACCCTAACGTAGTCAGAAAAATGAAATCTGGCATAATAATGGGTTGGCTTGTTTTTCTACTAATAATTTATTAAATAAGCTAAAGGGGCCCCTGACCATCAGGTCCAGTCGTGTCCGACTCTGGGTTTGTGGCGCTCATCTCGCTCTATAGGCGGAGGGAGCCAGCGTTTGTCCACAGACAGCTTCCAGGTCATGTGGCCAGCATGACAAAGCTGCTTCTGGCGAACCAGAGCAGCGCACGGAAATGCCGTTTACCTTCCCACCGGAGCGGTACCTATTTATCTACTTGCACTTTGACATGCTTTCGAACTGCTAGGTTGGCAGGAGCTGGGACCGAGCAATGGGAGCTCACCCCGTGGTGGGGATTCGAATCGCTGACCTTCTGATCAGCAAGCCCTAGACTCTGTGGTTTAACCCACAGCGCCACCTGGGTCCAATTTATTAAATGGTGACATCCAAATAGATGGTTGTGATGGCTGTTCCAATCAGGTACATGAACAGAATGCCAGTAAGTAAGATCACAGTCAAGCCTGTGTTCATCAATGGAGACAGTTCTGAATATTCTGAAGAAAATATATTTCAAACACCTGGCTGAAGAAGGTGCATTTATGGCGTTAGAATAAGCTGCTGGAATAGTGTAAAAACAATGGTAGTAATGGTTTAGTAAGACAAAGGTAGGTTGAAATGGAACAAACTCTTTCATCCTCATGTTACAAATGGCATCTTGCGGTCTATGCTTATGCATCATTTTGTGCAGAAACAGGATGTGCCTTTTGTGTGTTAGCATATCACACTGCCAATTGCAATGGGAATTCTGCCATCTAGTGTTTAGCCGCACTTTTTCCACAATATGGACCTTGAACAGAGATGTAGCTGTGCATAGACAACTCAGAGAAAACAGTGGGGCTCAGTTGGAACTGGCATCATCACATTCATTTTGAAGCACCTAATCCTCTCCAGGCTTGGTTGAGGGGGTTTTTTTTGGGGGGGGGAGTTTTGCAGATTTACTACAGAAGCCGTCTCTGCATGGTATTGATTGGCCAGCATCTGTGTGGTCACCAAGACATACACACCTAATCCCTGGAGCAGTTTGCACATTTGCATTTCCCTTGGTGTTTTATTAAAAAGGCAACAATGAAATAGATAAATGGGGGGAAATGAATAAATGGGTAAGCGGATTCCCCCCCCCCTTTGCTTTAAGAAAAGCTTAAAAGGCAACTAAGAGAAAAGGAATATGCAATGCTATCTCTGTAATGCCAGCAGGCAGTGGTTTACTAGACTAAATCCCACCTGTATTTGGCTTCACTAAGATAACCATTGCTATGTTGCACATTCTTGAGTTGAATTTTTAATTTTGATTTCTTTTAAAAAAAAATAGTGTCTGAATTCAGCTGATCTTTCCTTGCCTGGAGTCCCGCATTACTTTGTTCTACCTGAATTAGGTTTGCTTTAGGTTACAGAGTAATGCCTTCAGGATAAAGTAGTGCCACCCAGTGGCTCTGAGGTTCCATCCTACCACTGTGCCAGTGGCACAGATTTCTTTAATATTTATTTATTTAATGGTTTATTGGTTTATTTATTGGTTTATTGGTTTATTTATTGGTTTATTGAATTTATATACCACTCTATACCCGGAGGTCTCAGGGCAGTTCACAAAATGAAGTCAAAATATCAAACCACAAAATACATAATCTGATCAAAAAGAAGAACCCAAGAACCCACCCTCCAAAAAAACCCACTTTTAAAAATATTCACACTCAGTTCTACTTAGTATTATAATATCCTCAACAAATAAACTCCTGCTGAAATTACAGTATAACTATAATTTTGTTGCTTGCCATTGCAACTATCCTTCATTCTGCCTGAATTCAAAGCTATACAATCCCTAGGATAGGTTAACTTTGCAGGTCATTTTTTATTGGACCTTCCTTCCTTCCTTCCTTCCTTCCTTCTTTCCTTCCTTCCTTTTAAAAATAGAAAGAAAGAAAGAAAGAAAGAAGAGAGAGAGAGAGAGAGAGAGAGAGAGAAAGAAAGAAAGAAAGAAAGAAAGAAAGAAAGAAAGAAAGAAAGAAAGAAAGAAAGAAAGAAAGAAAGAAAGAAAGCTTGTAAAGCGAGATGAGCGCCACAACCCCAGAGTCATCTGCGACTGGATTTAAGTGTCAGGGGTCCTTTATCTTTTCCTTTAGATACCACCGAGGTTTTTGTCCATGGAGTTTTCTTGGCTTGGCTTACTGGAGTGGCTTGCCGGTTCCTGAGTCGGAAACGACTAAACAACAACCACCAAGGTAAGATTCAGAACTACTGAATGGCAGAAACCCTATCACTACCTCAGACCAATCCAACACAGGCACAATGAAAGAACTTTATAGGTCCCAGTTTAGTCTTGGACCCAATATTAGATGGATGAGAGCTGCCTGCTTTTCTCCTGACCAGATAGGGGAGCAGTAGTGGGTGTTTACCTCCACAGGTTTTGAAAAGGCTTCAGGTTATTCCTGCATATGTGTACTACATCCAGGCTGCCTCATGTCAACCAAAATGGTGCCCCAAAATGGGGCTGCCTCAGATCCAGCTACTCTATCCAAACTGGACCAACTACATCACTATTGGAAGGGACGTGGGTGGCGCTGTGGATTAAACCACAGAGCCTAGGGCTTGCCGATCAGAAGGTCGGCGGTTCGAATCCCCACGACGGGGTGAGCTTCCATTGCTTGGTCCCTGCTCCTGCCCAACCTAGCAGTTTGAAAGCACGAAGTGCAAGTAGATAAATAGGTACCGCTCCGGCGGGAAGGTAAATGGCATTTCCATGCGCTGCTGTGGTTTGCCAGAAGTGGCTTCGTCATGCTGGCCACATGACCTGGAAGCTGTACGCTGGCTCCCTCGGCCAATAATGCGAGATGAGCGCGCAACCCCAGAGTTGGTCACAACTGGACCTAATGGTCAGGGGTCCCTTTTACCTTTACCTTACATCACTATTGTGCAAACACTTCTCTCTTTCTGGGGGGTAGTTTTCTGGGAGTAAAAAATCACTCAGTGGATGTGATGAATTACTGCACATTAACAGCTCACCATGTGCTAACAGCTGCATGGAAGCAATTTAAAATGACCTCCAGATGGAGGCTGTTACATGCAAACTGGCCTAAGCCCTGTTGTTATCGTGAATTAGGTCTGAAAAGTAGATGCAGAATTTACAACTCAAGACCAGTGGGCATGGTCCAACTGAATCAACGAGAATGGAAAGTGCTTAATGTGGGCTGGATTAAACCCAATATTAATGCTCTTTGTGAATATATATCGTGTTTCAGTGAACTAGCTTACATTGGGACCCCACCCACCACCCAAAAAACCCTGCCCTTTTTCATTTCCTTTGAATAGGAAACAAATACCATGGTTGAGTTCTAGCCTGATTTAGAAAATTCATCAAGCCTGCATAGGAAACCAAATTTATTGTTTGGAAAGATGCTTTTTCTTTTTCTTTTTACTTCCTTCATAAATAAAACAGACAAGCTGTTGTGCTTTGGCAACTGAAGGATCAGGTGTACTGAGCGGATCTGAGGGCTAGAGTTTTGTGAAGGCAGCCCAGAATATTCATCCCCAAAGGCCCATGTATGTCTGAAGAAAGCTGTCCCATGTTTTATTCCCTACATATACCTCCTATATTTCAAACATTCCTCGAGTGCTGCCAGCTTTAAAAGCCATTAAATACATAAACAGGGTATACAAATAAAGAATGGATGGAGCAGGGAAACGGACATGTTGGAGAAATTATTTGCCATTAAATACTACTTATTATTAACATGGGAATGCAGCCCAAATGCATACTTCTTGTATAATCAATGGGGGGGGGGAGGTCTCATTCTAAAAATAGTTTAGGGAGGTTGAACTTATTATATATAGATGGAATTAAGTCCAGTTGCACCTTATGCCAAATTCAGACCATGCTGACATCAAATGTGCGATTCTCTTCTCTCCATAGCTGCCAAGTTATCCCTTTTTTACAGGGATTTTCCCTTATGCTGAATAGGCTTCCTCGCGAGAAAAGGGAACACTTGGCAGCTATGCTTCTCTCCCCTTCCATAGTAACATTATACCTAAGGACAGAGTGTCTGTTTTCCCATAGCTGTGAATGGGAACCATTTATTTATGAAAGGAACAGGAAGTCTGAAGGACATTATTGAGATGGAGCTAAGCTTTCCCTTCTGTTCCTGGTGATTCTAATGTCTATGACGAAGAGCAGTTTTTGCAACCCTTTCATTTAGATCCCAAATTACAACCCATTTGCTTTGTTTGATTGAATTCAAGCACGGTTGCCCTCTCCCTTACCCCACACACTGTTCTGGGGTTTCCTCAACCCCCATAGAGGATTTGGATGAGATACAGGAGGAAACAAGAAGGAGGGAACCCACTTGCGTGAGTCCTAACTCTGGTTTCTGCTAGTGGGAAAAGGTAGTTAAATCCAGCCAACAGATAAATCTGGTCAATAAAAATGTAAAATAGGTCCCTATTATATACACCAGCTATGCTAAATTGTGTCCATGCTGAACTTAATACTAAAATCCATTGGATCATGTGTCTTTATTTCATTTAGTAATTTGCATGTTTCCTTCTGTGTGGAAAGTTGTGCCTGCAAACCCCTCACGAAAGAACTAGAGTAATCCTCTTGCCTTTTCCAAAATGGAGTCTGAGGTCGAATCTTGCAATGAAGGAGTGTCTCCACCCCCATCGTTCAGCCCGGACACTGAGGTCCAGCTCTGAAGACCTTCTGGCGGTTCCCTTGCTGCGAGAAGCCAAGTTACAGCGAACCAGGCAGAGGGCCTTCTCGGTAGTGGCACCCGCCCTGTGGAACACCCTCCCACCAGATGTCAAACAGAAAAACAACAACCAGGCTTTTAGAAGACATATGAAGGCAGCCCTTTTTAGTGAAGCTTTTAATGTTTGATGGACTATTGTATTTTAATATTCTGTTGGCAGCCACCCAGAATGGTTGGGGAAACCCAGCCAGATGGGCAGGGTATGTATAAATAAATAAATAAATAAATAAATAAATAAATAGTTGGGCTCAAGCGCTATTTTGCTCCTGGAATTGTCTTCTTCAAGAGAGTGTGTGTAAGACTTTACAGAGCGGAGGGATGTGATCTAAAGGCAGGATTGGAAATTAGTCAAGAACCGCTGTGTTAATTTTGCTCAGTTTCTGCTCATTGAGCTTTATATATTACAATTAACTGCTTCGCTTCATTGACCATTGTGACGCCCGACCCAAGGACACCCACAGGCAATGAAATGTTGCATATATTTCCATATTGCAAGCATCATAAACTTTAAATTAAGGAAAGTTGAGCTAATGAGAACTTGCTTTTGTGTATTTTAGGAAAGGCGCTAATAGCTTTTATTGGAATAGCAGGAACAATAACTACAAACCGTGCCTGTCTGCCTTTGACGTCCTTGCTTTTAGCCAAGCAGGGCTGTTTGTTTATGCAGTCGTCACCCTTATGTCGCAGTTCATGCAAGATATCATTTCAACATATTTATTTAGACTAAGCCACTTCTGGCGAACCAGAGCAGCGCACGGAAATGCTGTTTACCTTCCCACCGGAGCGGTACCTATTTATCTACTTGCACTTTGACACGCTTTCAAACTGCTAGGTTAGCAAGAGCTGGGACCAAACAACAGGAGCTCACCCCATTGCGGGGATTCGAACCGCCGACCTTCCGATCGGCAAGCCCTAGGTTTAGACCACAGCACCACCCGCATCCTGACTTATATTTAACTTACATATAAGTCATTAATACTTCATGTTTGCTGTATTTTGGAAATTTTGTTGCCATAACCAATATTTTTTTAAATCAAACCTGAGAGAATATAAAATGCAAATGTATGTTAATATTCGTAAACTATTGTCAGTTAAGAGCCTTTCGTTGGGAAATATCCAAGGTGTTTCCAAAGCAATAAGAAAGCTGCAAGGAGAGATTATTGGTATTCTGTTATTACTTACTACTTTCGGCCATGGGGAGGGGGGGGGACCAAGGTCATCACGTGTCAGAAGGTAGGAGACATGCTGTCTCATGAACTAAGTATGGGAGATGAGCGAGACACAAAGTGGGCTTTCCGCTATCAGTCAGAGCATTCCCTTGGCCCCTTAAGTGTCTTTTGCTGCGCTCACGACTGTCATCAGTCTTCCTAACACCTTCCTATCACTCTTGCTCATCGCTGCCAACTAATCATACGGAACCATTTGCACGAGTCCCTGGGGTCCTGGCACATTAAATCCATATATGAGTGCCTCTTTTCCTACCTCATCTGAAGGAGGTATCGGGTTCGTCTCTGTGGAAGATTG
This sequence comes from Zootoca vivipara, assembly GCF_965207765.1. Taxonomy (NCBI): domain Eukaryota; kingdom Metazoa; phylum Chordata; class Lepidosauria; order Squamata; family Lacertidae; genus Zootoca; species Zootoca vivipara. The sequence goes on along the minus strand of NC_142583.1, from coordinate 7,685,368 downwards.
CTGGGTGGCAGCTGAATTGTGACAGAAATGATAAGCTTATAGGCCCTTCCTTGCAGCCAGGCAGGTTCTCAGGAGCTCATCACCGAAATAACTAGCCATATACGCCAATTGTGTGTTCAGACCCAGAGACCTCCCCTTTAAATAAAGACACATTTGACATTTTAGTTTTGGCTTTTGGCAGAATTTAGGCCACAACTTTATTGATTACAGAAAAGTGAGTGGTTGCATAGGCTCTGATTCGACTAGCTCCCTACACCCTTGGAGGTAGCGCTGACCCAGAGCTCCATCATAGGTCAGTGAAGGGTGAAAACCTGAAGCAGGTGAAAAGCCTGGGAACAAACTCTCTTCACTCCCCAGATGCTCCCCTGGACTCAGGCATGGGCACAATCCCCTTTTGGGGGTTGACCAAACCAAGTTGAGTCCCTGGATTCCTTTAATGGAATACCCTTCACATAGGGATGGCAAGACTGTTCTCCCATCCCTATCACATGAACCAGTGCCTATCCACAACCTTACAGGTTGTGACGAATTGTTACGCGGCAAGCGAAATCCAAATGGCTACACCCAATCAGCCAAGTGGGGAAAATTCCTGCCGTGTCCCTGTCCCAACGACACACAACAGCATAGCAAGGTCAATTGCAAAATGCCCTAAAATTAGGGAGAGGTGGGTGGGTGTTCTGATGCACGAGCTGAAAGAGGAAGCTCTGGGACACGTGCATGGGTTTATATGTCCCCCGATCCGTTTAGACTATACCCCATTGGCCAGATTAAACCCAGCAATGAGGGACCTACCAATCATGTGTTGTGGCTATCCAATAGACCCACCCACAACCAGGAGGTCAGTCTCCAGGTCTCACCGCAATACGTACCCTCTTTTAGGGAGGACACGATATACCAACCACATTTCAATGTTAAACATCCTATAATCCAGAGATTATGCTTCTACAGAAGTCTTAAATTTATTTGTGTGGTTTTATAAAGTTTCATATCCATGTGTTGTATCCAATGTAAGTTCTGCCCAAAATAGTCTCATTAAAATAATGAACATGATGACTAGCCTAGGTCCGTTCAATTCAGTGGGTCTGCTCTGAGTGCCCATTAGTCAGATACAACCCCATAGGGAGCTGGACAGCTTAGTTACAAAATACCCTTGACAGTGCTATTTTTCTAGAAAAAGAGGGGCCAGAACTCACCATGAACACCTCCCTCCTTCTCTTATAATGGCAAGGGTGCCCACCTAAGAGTGAGTTGGCTGGCTGAAAAAAAGCCCTGCCCTTGCAGCCACTGAGCATTTAAATTTTAAAGATACATCAACAATAACACTGAAGTGCCCAAGGTTCTTGAAAGAGGGATTCTGGCAACCAGAGACAGACATCCCACTTAACGTTACCAGAAGAGGTAAGTGCTAGCCTGTTCTTTGATCCACAGAGGCCACGCCATGACATGTGGCAAGGGGCCAGTACTGCAGCTTCTGGTTCAGCATTTATCAGGTGACTCCATACCTTGAAAGCTTATACCACAGACAAAAATAAAAGGGTTGATACTGGCTTATTGTGGCTTTTCTTTGGAAAACCCTTGGGTCTAGGGTCCACAGCTGAAAATATTCAGACCCCTCCCAAAAGCATAGCTTCCAACCTAATCTGTAATTAGCTGGTCTTGACAGCATCACTTTCTGCACTTAGAAGACTGTTCTGTAGCCTACGCAGGTATAATAGCTTCTAAAAGCCCTTGGTTTCGGTTTAGGATTATAATATGCACAAGAAAATAGGCATGTGGCTGGTTTTCACTTATTCACTTTTAGCCAGCTCACTCAGTTTAGGATTTTCTAAATCCAGTTGCCCAAAACATAGAAAATGAGGAAATGTGAGATTTAAGAGTGGCCATCCATTTTATGTTATACCCTATACAGAATGCAATGTTTCCACTCTGTGCGCATTGGTTTGGATTTTTATGTCGCTATGACCACAGAGTGATGAGCATTTCAGACAATGAAAGGCTCGTTAAGCACATCTCATTTGAGTAAAACTGCAAGTGGCATTTTGTTTATATGGTTCATTTCGCCAACAAATTAGATTTGGAATGGATTGCTCTCGAGAATGACTTTGTTCATCACTTTCTGCAGGAGACAATTGCAAATATCATCATGGTAATTAATGAGCTCTTAGATCAATGGAATGCAGGGCACTAGTGGTAAAGTTTGAAAGAATCCAAATGTTCTTCTCGATGTCTTACAATGGGCACAATCCACCAGGTCATTCTCCCATGCAAAACCCTTCGCCATTCATTCATGGAAGCTCCCCGTTGTGAAAGAACATTGACGTTTCCCTCCCTACCATTTTCCCCATGGGTCATGTCACAAAAGAAGGATGAGTATAAAAATGGGTACACACTGCCCTACTTTCCTAACCAGGGTCGTCTTTACCCAGGGGTGCAAGGGATGCAGGGTCCCCGGGCGCCGAATTCTGGGGGGCGCTAGACACCCGCCGCTGAAGCCGCCTAAGCTCTAATCTATCTACCTGTTATGAAATAATAATTTTGATCAAGCTAGAGAAACAAAATACATATATACCTAGGTATTACCGAAATGTATACCTACTGCTTCACTAAAGGACTGTCGAATTTGTGCACTCATTTACCAAAGACATGCCACTCCAGCAGTGGCGCTTGTCATTCACAATGGCAACAAAAGCGGCACTTGTCATTCTCTATGGCGCTGTGCACACAAAATTAACTAAATTTGGGGGTGCTGGGTGGATCTTTGCACCCCAGCGGCACATATGCTAAAAACAGCCCTGTTCTAAGTGGTGCAATCGGTGTAGCTATTGACATCAGTAGAGGCCAATCTATTAGGGTGAATGGGGCACTGACCACCAACCTCAGTCTGCCCCCAGCCAGGGGGCCGGACTTTTGTTGGGGGCGGGCAAAACCTACATGAATTGTCAGTTAAGTATTTCTGTTGTTTTATTTGATGGGGGGGCAGCTGGCCTCCATTGGCTCCACACCTACCAATGGACACATTGACACCACTGCTTGATATCCATGGCTCTTTAAAGTGTCACAGTCAGGGACCAGCTGGACGCTGAGGAGTGGTGGCTAATGATGAGTGGGCACAGGGAGAAGTGGGGTTGGAGACTGACATGGAAGAAGGGATCAGTGACTGTGAAGCCATCTGATTCCTTTTCATGGGGTCTACTGATTGCTGCTCAACAACCTTTGGAAGATATTGTGTCTAAGTCAGCTCAGCTTGGCGTTCCACATGCTTGTCTACCATGCTGAGATCAAGTGCACATAAGAGCCAGTTTCTTAATACTACTTTGTTGTTGTTTAGTCGTTTAGTCGTGTCCGACTCTTCGTGACCCCATGGACCAGAGCACGCCAGGCACTCCTGTCTTCCACTGCCTCCCGCAGTTTGGTCAAACTCATGTTCGTAGCTTCGAGAACACTGTCCAACCATCTCGTCCTCTGTCGTCCCCTTCTCCTAGTGCCCTCCATCTTTCCCAACATCAGGGTCTTTTCCAGGGAGTCTTCTCTTCTCATGATGTGGCCAAAGTATTGGAGCCTCAGCTTCACGATCTGTCCTTCCAGTGAGCATTCAGGGCTGATTTCCTTCAGAATGGAGAGGTTTGATCTTCTTGCAGTCCATGGGACTCTCAAGAGTCTCCTCCAGCACCATAATTCAAAAGCATCAATTCTTCGGCGATCAGCCTTCTTTTTGGTCCAGCTCTCACTTCCATGGGGGAGATACATAAGCCAAAACGGGCGGGGGGGGGCTCTCTGTTGCAGCCTCAACAGGTGCACATCTAGGAGTGGCTGAGAGATGGAGGACTGATGGGCACGCCTTTCCCTAACTTGTAAATATACTTCTGACAATAAAGAGTTAACACATCACTCTGGGCATTCCTCACCTGTCAGCATCGTGACAGTGACACCTCACTGCCAATGTATGAATCCAGAATCCAGTTCCAAAACATTGTGGACAGAAATCTCACTAAGAGCGCGATGGAACAGTCCAAAACTTTCTTGAGAGGACATAATGCAAAGTTAAGTCAGCAAGGCCAGCACAAGTAATACTGGCATTTGATAGCTGTTGTTATGTCCCCTCATAAATGGATTGTGATAGGGTTGGAAATGTATCCTTAATCTAATTAACCCCTCACCAGCCTGGGTGGGCGTAAAGAATTTAGACTTGTGCTTCCTGTATTCAGGCGTTTCTGGACTAGCCACAAGCAACTGCCCATGTTCTGCCCTTTCCAACACATTTATGACAGGTAAATGTGATGCCTGTGGTTTAGGTTATTGGCAGTTTCAAAATGGGAGGGGCAGCCAGCAGCCTCATCTTTAGAAGAGCTGAGCAAGCAGTACCACCTCTATAAACAAAGAGGTGTTTAGCATTTTTGACAGCCATGCATCTCATGCAGGCATCGAAATAATGATTTAGAAGCTTAGCTTGAGGCTGCAGTTTCATAAATCTCAGCCCTGGTCGTTCATCATTTCCTTTCCCTTTCCCTTTAACTCTTGCAGACTTTGGCTTCAAAAAGATGAAACAAAATTTATTTCAATAGGGGTGGGTTTTTCAGCTAAGACTGAACTTGAAACAAACAAACAAAAAATTCCTTCCAGCAGCACCTTAGAGACCAACTGAGTTTGTCATTGGTATGAGCTTTCATGTGTATGCACACTTCTTCATGCATGCGCACGAAAGCTCAGACCAACACGGCTACCTACCTGTAATTGAAACAAAAAGTTTTACTGAAGTCCTTATGATAGCATTCATGTTTGTTAATCGTGTCCTCCCTAAAAGAGGGCATGTGTTGCGGTGCGATCTGGCAACCAAACCCTGTGTTGTGGGTAGGTACAATTGGATAGCCACAACACCCTATTGGTAGATCCCTTGATGCTAGGTTTAATCAGGCCAATGGGATGCTAGCCAAACCAATCAAGGGACCTATATATGCCCATGCACATGATCCAGAGCTTCCTCTTTTGGCCAGTGCGTCAGAACACCCGCCCACCTCTCCCTACTTTTAGGACTTGTGCACTTGACCTTGCTATGCTGTCGCATGTCGTCTGTCTTTGGGACAGGGGCACGGCAGGAATTTTCCCCACTTGGCTGATTGGCTGGTGCCACTTGGATTTCGCAAATCGATGTAGCAATCGTCACAACTTGTAAGGTTGTGGATAGGCACTGCTTCAGGTGATAGGGATGGGGGAACGCTCTCGCCATCCCTATGTGAAGGGTATTCCGTTAAAGGAATCCAGGGACTCAACTTGGTTTGGTCAACCCCCAAAAGGGGGCTGTGCCCATGCCTGAGTCCAGGGGAGCATCTGGGGAGTGAAGAGAATATGTTCCCAGGCTTTCTGCCATTCCAGGTGTTCACCCTTCGCTGACCTATGATGGAGCCCTGGGTCAGTGCTACCTGCCATGGTGCAGGGAGCTAGTCGAACCAGAGCCTATGCAACTACTCACCTGATAGAATCAATAAAAACCAAAAAAACAAACAAACCAAAATTTGAGTCTTGTCTGAATTTATTTATAGGAAGTGGTTTAAATGTCTAAACATGCAAATAGTTCCACCTCTGTTGCTGAATTTGTTTTTACAACTCTGTGGGCTGTTTTAACTTAACTTTTTTCAGGCATTCGGCTTCAAGGGCTGGCAAGAGCAGGACTTCTGGGAGTTTTGTAGCAAACGGTGGCATGGGGTCGGCCTTTTGGTGACCCCTGATTGCCAGGACCTGAAGGATTCTGGGCTGTGACAATAGCGTCCTGATTTGAATTACAAGCAGATCCATCCTCAGACCAGTAGTCCTTGTGGTGCAGGAGTAAGAAAAGCAGCGCCTGACCCACAAACAATGCTTTGGACACGTGCCCTGCTGCTAGAAGAAAACCCTTTGTGCAGCTTTAGGTGAACAAAATCAACACATCCTCTGTCGAGAGAGAAACAAGGGGAACATGCCCCTGTCAATCCTCAGTGGCTTTTGTAATCAATCATGGTATCCTTCTGGAGCGACTCTCCGAAGTAGGGGTGGGCGGCATATAAATTTTATTACATAATAATATTAATAATAATCCTGTGTTACTGCACAGCACAAAGCACTGCAACATCACTTGAAATAGCATCACACACACACACACTAAAGCCAGGTAATACACAACGTAACACTAAAAATTCAATGATTAGTAGCTCATTTAAGATATATCAAAATATCATTGAGTGGAAAGGATGGATCATGGATGAAGAAAGCCATGGCATGAGAGCCCCAATTCATGTGAGGATAGGAGGGAAAGAGACTCACCATGGGAACAGGTTCTGAAAACATCTATTGCACAGTGCCTCTAACAGTCAAATGCCTTATATAATTGTTAAATAGAAATTGTTGTTGTTGTTGTTGTTTCTAATGGAACAAGAAAATGACTTTTTGATCTCTTTGCTGGAACAGCGGGAGCATTTTCATTTATTTTATTTTTTGCATTTGTAAATGGCGTGTTTGTCTTTCTCCCTCTTCTCCTTTTGATAAGCGAATATTCACGAATGAAAACAACATGCAGAGCCTCTGTAACCCTCAACTGATCCAGCTTTTGTTCTCAGCTGCTCATTCAGAAGCTCAATGCAATAATGTAGGTGGGTCATTTCAATTTGTCCCTGACACTGTTTACTTCCTTTTAGCATAGTGAAATGAAATGCCAAGGTCCCCCTGCCTCCAGTTCTATTGTCAGTGGCACAAAAACTCCACAAACAACTCCAACACAAGGAGAAAATCTGACATGGAGAAATATTACATCTCTTTCAAGACGATGTCAGACAATCTAACTCTTAATAGAAATGCTGTTGGAATGCAATTTATTGCTCGCAGCCCAATAGCATTTGTACCAATTCTCATGACTTATTAAGAAAAATAGATGCACACAAAATAGCTTCACATTCAAATAGGTCCAGACAATCTCAGAACACTTTGCATAAAGTGTATATGAATAAACAACAGGCAATAGTGTTGGCATGCATGAAAGCTTATGTCTCCCATTTCCTTAAAATGTAAGACCTGGTGGTGTGTGCTGGGCAAGGTTATTTAGACGGAGTCTCAGCAGTCTTTTCCATAAGCCAACAGAAGAATGCTAATTATTATTTTTTGTAATAATTTTTATTAAGTTTTTCCATTTTCATATTCATTACTTATGCCTTTGACATTGACATTTATCATGGCTTTATATCTACATAAATTTCATCCAAATAAAAAGAAAAGAAAAGAAATTTCCATTTCCATATTCGTTACTTATGCTTTTAACATTAACATTTATCATGCATTTATATGCATAAATATCATCCAGATAAAAAGAAAAAAGAGCTAAAAAGAGAAGAAGAAAAACACCCACAAAACTAGAAACTAAAATTTAAAATACTATTAAATACTATTTCTATTTCAATTTAATTGTTGGGCTTCCATTCTTCCTTCTTCTGTCTTCCTTTTGTTGTCTTTCGCTTTTTCGAAGATGTTAATTTCACAGTTCATTTTTATTTACTTCTCTCACATATTGCAAACATAACATTAAATATACTTATAGAAACTAACTTGTAATCAATCATATACTGTATTTATTATACCAAAATATTATCCTTCTTTTATACCATATGTTATGTTTTAAAATTCATACCTGATAACTTATTATAATAAAAGATTTTCTAGCGTCTAGTTATGAGATTAATTTCATTTTGCTGATGTTCATACATTCACACATCTTGCTGATATACTTTACAAATTTCTTTTCAAAATGTTTCTTCGCCCTACTGTCATATTTTTTCTATTAATTTAACTATTTCCTTGTAACCAATTATTTCCTATCACCATTCATCCACTACTAGAATTTGCTACAATTTCCAAATCTGAAAAAAGAGATCTATCAGTTTCAGTAGAGGAGATCCCGTTAAAATCCCCCATCAATAAAGTTTATAATTAAAATTTCTTTATCTTCATCCAATTTTTCTCCTCCTTGTATTTTCCCAACTCTTTATATTTTCTTCCAAATTTTTCCATCTCCAACTCTGTTTTAATCTTTTTTTTTTCTCCTTAGAGTAAAATACTTTGGCTCCAATACTTTGGCCACCTCATGAGAAGAGAAGAATCCTTGGAAAAGACCCTGATGTTGGGAAAGATTGAGGGCACTAGGAGAAGGGGACGACAGAGGACAAGATGGTTGGACAGTGTTCTCGAAGCTACGAACATGAGTTTGACCAAACTGCGGGAGGCAGTGCAAGACAGGAGTGCCTGGCGTGCTATGGTCCATGGGGTCACGAAGAGTCGGACACGACTAAACAACTAAACAACAACAACAAACAACAACAAGTAAAATGTTACACCTTCAGGATAGTCCCATTGAAACCTTAATTTGTTTACAGTCATTTTTTTTTTTGTCAATTCTCTTAAAACTTTTCTTTTACATAAAAACCAGTTTGGAATGTCTCTAAACACCACAATTGGCTTCCTGTCTATATTCCACTTCTTCTCTCTACTTTTCTTCATGATCATATTTCTGGCTTCTATTGAATTCAATGTTACTAAACAGTCCCCTGGATTTATTTTTTATTTATTTTTTATCTTGCTATGGGGGAGGTGACCTTTATTGTGAATGCATTAGTTATCATATATTCAACTTCCTCTTCTTTCTTGTCTAGTAGTCTAGCAATTTCTATGATTAATTTATCCCTTATACTCTCCCCCTCACTTTCTTTGTTCCTGTTAAACACAATCGGGAAGCGATGTCAATCAATTAACCACATGAAACCACTTATCAATCCAGACCCCGCTAAGCCACATTATGCCTTCCCACCATTTGCCCTTTAACATTTGCCCTTTACGCTTTTTAAATATATTAAGTATATTGAGTATATTTATCCTGGGCACTTAAGTCTTCTTCTGATTCTTAAAGAGCTAACCATCACTTCTGGTTTCCTTCGCCTCAGATCTCCCGTATCCTGAAGGCACTTTGTTTATGTCAGTCACAATGGGTCAATAAAGTCAAGAAAGTTTAACTAAATTCAAGGGGATAAAAGTTCAAAGGTCCATTTTATACTATACTACCTGGCCCTGCCACACATTGCTGTGGGTCAGTATGTTAAATGGAGCCCCAGAGTCCCCCTTCAGACCCCTTCACCTTCAGAGTCCCCCTGTTTTACACGTGTTATGTTTAAACAGGCGTATTCCTGTGACTCCCCCCACCCTGTTCTGACCCATTACCTATCCCGCCCCCTCTTCCCCCCACTCCACCCAGGCCTATCTAGCCCCCTCCCCCCAGCCCCCACCCGGCAAGCCCCCACCTCCACTCAACCTCGTCTTGCAAGCAGCCTAGTCTGCATAGCCGAGCCGAGATACAGTGGAGAGTGAAGCTTTTCTACCTTAGGTGTAGTACCAGTGTAGTCGTTGCTAGAGGGCGCTGTTGCAGAATCTCTCTGCCTTCTATTTCCCAGCTTCCCCAGCTGTGTGATTTGAGGGTTCCAAATGACCAAGTTTTGGGGGTTTTACATTGTGGAGGTGTCACATCTGTCTTCTCAATGGGCATGGTGTTAATCAGACATTTGCATTTGAAGTTGTGTCAAAATTTGAACATAATCGGTCAAGCGGTTTTGGCGAAAGGTAAACGCACAAGCACAGGCCCCTTTTACATTTATATATATAGATTAGCATCCTCAAATAGATACGTTTAGAATTCATAGCTCTATGACTCTGTAGTGAGGAGTTTATATACACTTCTCTCTCTCTCCGCATTACCCTCCAGGAAGCAAGTCTGGTATATCTAAAAATAGCCCATAGTGGATATAAAGTTTCAGTCTTGGTTGTGCGCTCGAAACATTGTTTATATCTTCCTTCCTTAGATACGTTTTACAGCTTAATTTGCTCTCTCTTCCCCTTTCAAGAAACATCCTGTCTTTGAGCTCACTCAGCAACTCGTTTGAATGCTGACTCTCTCATAGCTTAGCATTCCTGTACCACCTGGAATGCACCTGGGAGAATCCCTTTGCTTCATACTTTTCCCCAAGGTTCCAGAACTCCCTTTTACTGTTTGGTGGCACCAAAATATGTAATTTCTTCTTCTTTATCTCAGGGTTCCGGAGTCAAACTTAAAAATCTCAGGGTGTTTGCCCGCTTCTCATTAGGAGTTTGAGGCAGTGCTTTGCAGGGAAGAATGAACTCCAGCGTTCACGTCTCGATCCTGCTCCCTCCGGACTCTTCTAGCGAACCCAGTTTCCGAGCTGGAGAGTCGCCCTCGAACCCAGCCGAGTCCCCTGGTCCCCCAGGATTTTATCCTTGGGTTTCGAGGTCCGCGGAGCCCTAGTGAGACCTCTTTTTACCCTGCAAAGCTTGGGATCACTCAGCAGAAACGATCCTGCACTCCATCTTGTTCTGCCATCAAACCGGAAGCAAGAAGGATGCTAATTTACTTGGCGCTCAATCCACTCTACCTGAAAATATTTTGCTGTCGTGTAATTTACCAATACTGATGTTGGGCTGAGGGGCAGACAACTCTTCAAATTAGACCATGGTTTTCTGAAATAGGACCTGGATTATTCTGAAGTGAACAGTGATTCTAAGCATCTGCAGTCAGCGGAGCTTTGCAGCACTGAAGAGGGAGGGGGGCAGGCAGAATTCTGAAATTAGTTTTATCACAAAATTCCACTGACATGAATCTCTGATAGGCTTACAAACTTGCAAACTCGGGATAGCTTATTTACTCACCTATCTTCTGGGGCCTGTACATTTGGCGGCAGAAATTGTGGGATATGTCAGTCAAATCCAACATTCTAAGAGAGGACCAACTGCCACTATGTATCAGTTAGTTTGGTCCATTGGTTGGTTAGGCTGCTGCTTATAAAAGTGTTAAGAAGTAAATGCTCTGATGGAGTCTTTTTAGGACTCACTAATATCTTATATATAGGACTCACTAATATCTTATATATCTATTGTAACCTAAGTATGTACTCAATGAATCTGACAGTAAACGAGTTTATATTGTTATCATTCAGATTTGTATGTATTTATTCTTTCAAGAGGGACAAAAGGGATTAACAACCAAGAAGGCAGGAAGGACTCAAACGAGTCAGCAATCTGCTTGATGCTGTGTAAATTCAATAAGGAAATGTTTAACCCTGCTATATTATATAAAAATGTTCCTACATTGGGTTATGGGCCCAGAATTGTATAATTTTTTTTTAGTTCTTGGTTGTCTAGTGGGGATTAAGTAACCCCTCCCTTCCCTCAGAGGTTACAGTAACCTAAAGCAGTGGAGATTATATTTTTAAAAAATATCTGGTGGAGATTTTGAAAGTGATCTAGGACGAGGTTTGCCTGTTCTAAATGAACATTATTTTGTTCACTGGAAGCAACGCTTAATAGCCATAGCTGCCAAGTCTCCCGTATTCCCCGGGAAACCCCCGTTTTCCCAGCCGTTCCCAACTGGAAAAATGGGCTTCGCTGTTTTTTCCCGGTTTACTTACTGGCCGGGGGAGGCTCCTTCTGCGCATGTCTGGAGTCTCCGGACATGTGCAGAAGCGATTTCTGACGCGGCGGCCATTTTGGAACTGGGCGGAGCAGGCTCAGAAGCGACTTCCAATGCTGCTCTGCCCAGTTCCAAAATGGCCGCAGCGCTACTTCCGGTCTGCCGATCCCTTATTTTTCCAGCAGGAACTTGGCAGGTATGTTAATAGCACTTCTAGATGTGAAAGGATACAGGAACATAGTCTAAGTTTGCTCCCAATTCTTCCTTTGCAGCCACAGCTTGAAGCTTCAGTCACCTGACATCATGGACCTAACTGGTCATGTGGCCAGCATGACTAAGCCACTTCTGGTGAACCAGAGCAGTGCACGGAAACGCTGTTTACCTTTCTGCCGGAGCGGTACCTATTTATCTACTTGCACTTTGATGTGCTTTTGAACTGCTAGGTGGGCAGGAGCTGGGACCGAACAATGGGAGCTCCCCCCGTCGTGGGGATTTGAACTGCCGGCCTTCTGATCGGCAAGCCCTAGGCTCTGTGGTTTGTTTCATGATTGTCCAGTGACTGGCCTCTTTCCATTTCCATCAATCAGGAGGCAGACTAAGGATGGAGGTCCCATTCATACTGAGCCAAAGCTCTTAAAACAACCAGTAGATACACTTGGACGACCGTATTTTATCAAGAAAAATGGATCTTTTGGGAGGATATGTTAATAGAAAAACCAAGTGTGACATTTTATCCACAGGCGTAGGCCGAAATAAGAGAGTGGAGAATAATAAAATTGTTAACGTGCGCATGTGCAGCTCAAGGGAAGAAAACTTGTCTCCCGTTTGACTTGAAAGCAGTTTTTGGACACAAGTGAGAGTTGATCTAATGCAGTTATGATATTTTAAAAAACACTATAATGATGTGTTTCATAACATTACAAAGAAGAATGAAATACAATAATGTTTAACTGATGAATATGCATTCACCTGCCAAGAAATAAGACCCAGCTGAGGAAATAGCTCCTATTGTGAGGGGGGGGGTATAATGCGTTATTACATGGTCCTTTTTTTAAGCATCATTTCATGAGAGACAGGCAGAGAAAACAGGAGAGAGAGAGAGAGAGAGAGAGAGAGAGAGAGAGAGAGAGAGAGAGAGAGAGAGAGAGAGAGAGCACTCAGTGGGGATGGAAGTATCTGTCAATTCTGGTTCTCTGAGTTCCTCATTTTTCCAATCTTAAATTCAATTTTCCACATTTAGAGGGAATTTTCATTTTCATTTTGGTTTTTTTTTAAGCACATGAAAAATCCTCATGAAAAATTCATCAGCATTATTTTTGTGAGAATTTCTCCTTCTGGACACATTATATGTGTATTTTTTAAAGTAATTTCCCTAATATAATGCTTTTTGGTATTTTATTTTCACTAAGATCTTAATTTATATTCGCACTTTCCCATAATATAGGGTTTTTGAAAAAATGCTTTGATTGGGGAGCTGCATTGCAAAAATTTGGATAAGTGTGAATTTTATATATTGCTTAGGAAATGACAACTTTAGCAGATTAGATTTTAAATGCATACTCAATTGAATTTATCCCCCATCCCTAGTGCTGAGATATGTAAACATACATCGGCTTCCAAAGTTGAACCGTGATTAATTGTTGCTAATGAAATTATCCCCATCCTTCAATGGCTAACCAAAGAAGTGTAAATTCAAATATTTGTACCTTGTCCAAAAGATTTATCTGGAACTGAGGTAACAAAATACACTTCTGACATTCTTCTTGAGGTGGCGCTTACTTCTCTCTCTGCTCTGCAGAAATTTCCGGCAGGAAATCAGATTCATTAGCAACATTAACGGCTATAATTTTCAAATGCAGCTAGTTTGCCATTCCAATTGTACTAAGGAGTGGACATTATTTGATAGATTCATTCACCTGAATGCACAAGCGTTAGGTTTGGGAGGAAGTGGGGGCCCCAAAAAAATTACAAATGAAGGGGCCACACTCCCAAACGTCTGCACAAGCACACACCACAGGGTGTCCACACACACACGTCATAATGCACACACGGAATGGGGCAGGCACACACAGCACATTGACATCACACAGCCCTGGGGCCCCTCAATCACCGGGGCAAGGTGACACAGAGGTTCCAATCTCATTTAGGGTAATGGTGGAACCCTTCCTCTCCTTTCTGAAGAAATCCAAAGTGTTGGTGCTGACCTTTATAGTCCTCAACGGCCTTGGCCCAGTATACCTGAAGGAATGTCTCCATCCCAACCGTTCATCCCGGACATTGATGTCCAGCTCTGAGGGCCTTCTGGCGGTTCCCTCCCTGGGATAAATGAGGTTTCTGGGAACCAGGCAGAGGGCCTTCTCAGTAGTGGCGCCCGTCCTGTGGAATGCCCTCCCATCAGATGTCTAGGAAATAAACAACTACCGTATCTAACTTTTAGAAGACATAAGAAGGCAGCCCTGTTTAGGGAAGTTTATTAATGTTTGATGTTTTGTCATGTTTTTAATATTCTATTGGGAGCTTCCCAGAATGGCTGAGGATACCCAACCAGATGGGTAGGGTATAAATAATAAGTTGTTGTTATTGTTGTTGTTTCAGCAGCATTGAAAGTACTGATCTTTCAAAGTATATGGTCATTGATAGGAGAATGGGTCCCCACTTGGATTGGTAACAGCAAAGCTATTTCAGTTTCCAACACAGGATGGTAAGTTTTCATCAAAATAATGTTTATACTCAAAGGAGCCCAAGATGGAATACATGGCTCTCCCCATTTATCCGTTCAACAAGCCTGTGAGGTAGATTAATCTGAGAAAGGGGGCTTATTCAGATGTTACACTGAACACAGATATAAGCTGTCACTGCACATGTACAAGTGTTTGTGTGAAAGACTGTACACTAGTTGATTTGTACACCTCAGCCACTGAGTACACAAGTACACAAACTGTACACTCATTGAACATTGCATGGGAGAAACCACTAACCATACAAGTATACCCACTTGATTATTTGTGTACCCAGGTACACATACATGTGTTGCATGAATTGGGTGAAGACCCCTAGAATGACTGGCCCAAGGTGTTGTACATGCTTGACTGGTGGTAGTTGAGATATTACTGCTTTAGATACAAAATGGTTGTAACGAAGGTTATCTACAAGCGGAACTAATCGTAAAACTTTGTGTGGTAAATATGACAGGAATACTTGCAGAGCTCAAGAAAATATACAAAGAATATTGGAAAGAATACATGAGAGGTTATGTTATCATACTCTGTACAGGATTAAAGGTAAAGGGACCCCTGTACATTAGGTCCAGTCATGACCGACTCTGGGATTGCGCGCTCATCTCGCATTATTGGCCGAGGGAGCCGGCGTACAGCTTCCAGGTCATGTGGTCAGCATGACTAAGCCACTTCTGGCGAACCAGAGCAGCACACAGATTAAAGGCCCTGTCTATTTTTGTAGATCATCCTAACACACTGTATACTTAATAGTAGTAATTTTCTACTAAACTGTGTTTAGTGTATGTGTGTGGTTCCAACATATTGTGGTCCCATGTTTTATTACCTTCAGTCATTTCCCTCGTTTAATGGGAATTGCTTCACTATTATTTTTGATAGACTTGGACCACCTGGTCACAGACAGCAACATTTCCTTGAACTCATTCCCTTGATGAGCTCTAGTTCATGCATATTCCTGGTAAAGGTATAAACACATATACTGTTCCCTATGTTGTAGATATGTTCTTTCAATTGTGGCTTTATTATTAGTGGAATTTTTGATTCCACTTAGTAAGCAATAAGCAAAGAGGAAATTTGTTTCCCTGAAATTTGTCATCTTGCTGAGACAAATGTCTGCTACTAATCCCAGTCCAATTGCTGAAACAAATGTCTACTACTAACCCCAGTCCAATCAGCAAAATGGTGCAGAAAGCTACTAGCCAGAGCAAAACAAGACATTTTGATTGATACATTTTCAAATCTATCCCAAAATCCAGAGGTGCATAGTAGCTTCTTCGAATGATAAACCACCATGGTTGTATACAGAAGACTATCTGCCAAGTGGCAGTTTATCCTGACCTTCAGGGAACTGCTAGGCAAGCCAACTATTGTCAAAAGAACAAAAGAATAGCCTGCTGGATCTAGCCAATGGCCCATCTGGACAAGCATCCTGTTCTTACAGTGGCCAACCAAATGCCTTTGAGCAGTGGTCCTCAACCTTGGGCCTCCAGATGTTTTGAAACTACAGTTCCCATCAACCCTGACCACTGGTCCTGCTAGCTAGGTATCATGGGAGTTGTAGGCCAAAAAACATCTGGAGGCCCAAGGTTGAGGACCACTGCCATTGAGGAACCAGTGAGCAGAACATGAGCACAAGAGCCCTCTTTCCTCTCATGGTTTCCAGCAACTGGTATTTGTTTTTGTTTTTACTGTGACTTTTTCTTCATTTTATGGGACTGACTTGTGAATGTTGCTTGTGACTCCATTTTTGTGACTTGTTTTTGTGACTGTGTGGAACCCAGTTCAGCTACTAATTGATTGATTGCGTGACTTCAGAAATGGATTAAAAAAAACCCATCCAAACAATGACTATCATCAGTGTATGTAAGGGGGGGGAATAACTTTAATTCCTATCATCTACAATGCTGTCTTATTTATTTTCTAGTACAGTACATTAATTATTGCTTTCATTTTATGGATCAATGGTCCCATTAGATAGTAAAATTCATGTTAAATTGCTGTTTTAGGGTTTGTTTTTAAAAGTCTAGAATGGATTAAACCATTTTGCATTACTTTCTATGGGAAAGCGCACCTTGGTTTTAGAACACTTTGGTTTTAGAACAGACTTCCAGATCGGATTACTTTTGGGAACGAAGGTACCACTGGACTGGAGCCCAGTGTGAACAAACCTCACAGGGCCAACTCCAGCCACTAAGAGATACTCCACCACCACTCTGAACAAAGAAAATGCAGGGGGCATCTGACCTCAGCTAGCACTTAAGCCATGCAAACATAATTTTCTTGCACCTGTTATACCTTTCAACCAGTGCCTTGCCTATGTGTGAAGTTTTTGGCAGAAACAGAAGTGGGAGCTCCAGTTCTTTGTCTAGCAAGGAGGGCCGACCCTGAGATCTTGCTGATCTTACAGAAATCATTTTAACTTCCTTCAGTAATAACTATACACATGCTAAATTATTATCATTATCATTAAACTGTTTCTGCTTCCTTATTGTTTCTATTATGTGGTATATAACCCTGGGTATAATTTCCTTTTCTCCTCTGCTCATACCTACCAAGTTCCTGTGGGAGAAATAAGGGACCGGACCGGAAGTAGCAGACCGGAAGTAGCACTGCCACCATTTTGGAACTGGGCGGAGCATGCTCAGAAGCGACTTTTGATGCTGCTTTGCCCAGTTCCAAAATGGCCGCCACGCCAGAAGTCGCACTGCAGCCATTTTGGAACTGGGCAGAGCTGCATCAAAAGTCGCTTCTGAGCATGCTCCGCCCAGTTCCAAAATGGTCGCCGCGCCAGAATAAACCGGGGGGAAACAAAAAAATCCGTTTTTTCAGAAAAACAGGGGTTTCCCGGGGAATACGGGAGACTTGGCAACTATACCTCTGCTCCCTCACACTTTGTTAAGCAGGCTCATGGCGACACTACCAATAATGATAAGAACAATACCTGGCCTATTTTGAGTATTCAACTAACTTACCACCCATTTTCTCTGCGATTCTCCTTACAGCAATTCTGTAAAGTGAGCCAGGACTTTTGCAGTCTTGGGGCTGAAGCTGAGGAATTCTGAGAGAAGCAAAGAGAGTGTCAGTAAGGATAGCAGCATTTCTCAGCATGGGTCTGCAAATTCCTACCTGACAGCTATACCAAATGCAAGCAATCCCCTTCAGGCAGGCCTTCGGTATTAATCCTAGTCTGCTCTTTCATTGGGGACCCCCTCCTTCGGCTGCTGTTTGATGAGAACAACAGTTAACCTCCTTTTCATCACTAAAGCTATAATTAGTAGCACTGCTTTTTTCCCACTGCAGTTGAGCCATATGGTCATCTGTTGCTAACAAATCCCAAGGTACCCTGGAGTCTCCATATTGCTTCCTCTGTGGCTTCTGTTTTCCTAATTTCATGTGACACGTCTTGTGTTGGCTGAGCAAGGAAGAAATAGGGAAATCAAAGGCAGTGTTTATTATTCTCCCTGCGCATGAATATGCGACTAGGGAAAACACAGACTTTTAAACCAACATTAAATTACTAAAGCACACACTCTTCGTCCAATGTACTTTTCTGTGGGTGGCATTAGACACAGACAAGATTAAAGTAAGCATTTAGGATTTTGCTTTTTTTACCGTGTTTCTTCCTTATTAAATGACTTATTTATCTCACAGCTAAGACCATAAAAAGAACTCTATTGGATCAGACTAAAGGCCTATCTAGTGGTAGCATTCTGTTCTCGCATTATTGTATTGTATTCAGGCACCTGATCCAAAATTTGATCATTCCACCCATCCTCCACAGGAGAGGCGGACAGGAGCAGAGAGGACAACAGGCAGGTCAGCAGAGCACCATAAGGATGCAACAGCAGACTTGCCTTATCAGACCAAAAATCCATCTAGGAAGGACTATCATCTCTATCTATCTATCTATCTATTGGGATGCGGGTAGCGCTGTGGTCTAAACCACAGAGCCTAGGGCTTGCCGATCAGAAGGTCGGCAGTTCGAATCCCCGCGACGGGGTGAGCTCTCATTGCTCAGTCCCTGCTCCTGCCAACCTATCAGTTTGAAAGCACATCAAAGTGCAAGTAGATAAATAGGTACCGCTCTGGCGGGAAGGTAAACGGCGTTTCCGTGCGCTGCTCTGGTTCACCAGAAGTGGCTTGGTCATGCTGGCCACATGACCCAGAAGCTGTCTGCAGACAAACGCTGGCTCCCTCGGCCAATAAAGCAATATGAGTGCCGCAACCCCAGAGTCGTCCGCGGCTGGACTTAACGGTCAGGGGGTCCTATTACCTTCTATCTATCTATCTATCTATCTATCTATCATCTATCTATCTATCACCTATCTAGCCTGGATGTAAGGGGGACTCCCTACAGGGAGCCAGCCCCCATCATCCTGACGTCCACCTTGTCAAGTACAGAGAGCACCAGTGGTTCTGAAGGAGCCAGAGGGGGAGGGGGAGACTCGGAGGAGGAGAGAAATCAGAGGGTGGAACAATGGGAAAGCTCAGGGGCGGAGGGATGCAGGCAGACGCTTAGAGATGCTGCGGAGCCAGGGAACCTTCTGCTCAGGGAGGAAGCTGAGAGGGCATCACTCCTTCCGGCACCAGAAGTAAGGAGAGCGCCACAATACAGGTCAAGGGGGCGGCGTTTTGAGGTGCCCAGACTACTTTGCTGGCGTAGGAACAGATGTACGCCACTGCCGGATTCTGATTCGGGATGAGAGGTCATGTTTTAAGCTGTCTCTACACTGTAAATACTTTGCACAATAAAAGTCTTTGCACAATAAAAGACAAACTGGACTCAAGCGGAGTTACTCTAGAGTAGCCACAACGACCCTCTGACACTACTCTTCATCACAACAGCAATCCCAGGATGGGGTAATTAAAATAAGATTGAAAAATCAAAGATTGACAACAAATCACAAAAAACAGTTGTAGATAAAAGCAACAAAAGAAGCAATAAGAGGGGCAGAAGTAACGATTGGAACAGCAGTATCATAACCCAGTCAAACATTACAGTCATCCTACAAAGACCTGCTTGAATAAATGGGTCTTCAGCTAGCACTGAAAACCAACAAGGATATTTCAGGGCATTGGCGCCAACTCCTAGGAGCTGAGGTCCCTTTGCCACCCCCAATAAAATATTTGAGGGTGCCCCCCAAGTTGATTGGCATTGCCATTCAAATGGTGAGTGTGCACCACATGTTATGATTGATTATGTGGGGCAGGACTTACTTGCCCCTCCAATATTTTATTCAAGTTGGCAGCCCTGCAGAGAGGATGTTCCATAATCAAGGGACCATGACAGCGAAAGCCCTTTCCTTGGTTGCCACACAGAAGATTTCTAGCATCTATGGAACAACCCAAAGGGCCTCCTCGGGCAGCTGACCTTGGTACATGAGCAGGTCAATGCAGGAATATCCTTCAAGTATTTAGTTCCCAAGCTGCACAAGACTTATTAAGTCATTTCTAACTTCTTGAGTTTGGCTTAGTAGGAAATTGGCAGCCAGTGCTTTTCTTTCAGGATTGAAGTAACATGATCCCAATAGGCTGACACTACGGAAGTTCCCATTTCGCTATCATGGCTACTAGCCATTTTCCATGCACATTTGTCTAACTCCTTGTTAAAGCTGGAGGTCATCATGATTGCTTTTGGCCGCAAGTTTCATACACCAATTATTCGTTGTTTAGTGAAGTACCTTAGGAGTAAATGGGTCTAACTGGATAACCCTGAATTGTAGCATTATGAGGGGGGAGAGGTGAATTTCAAGAAATGTTTCTGGGCACCTTGATATCTTACTTCAGATGCTGGTTGTGCTCATTCCTACAGCAAAATCAAAGTAGGCTAATCTGTTTCATGGGGGTGGGGAAGGAACATAAGGGCATAAGAATGGCCTGCAGCATCAGGCCAAAGGTTAATCTAGGCCAGAGAATCTGCTTTCAGTAGGTGGTACTCTGAGAAAACCTTGTATACCCAGCGCTTTTTTCAGCTGGAGCATGCTGGAGCACAGTTCCGGCACCTCTCAGGTGGGCGCCACTGCGGGTCAACACTCACCCCACCAGCTTCTTGACTTTATGTACTTCTGAGAAGCCCAAAACGAACATTTCAAGTCAAAATGGAAGCTGCCCAGCATGTGTGAGTCTACACCCTTTTTTTGGGATCTATGACTCCGCCTAGCTCCTAGCCGCTCCTAGCCACAATTGGCCAAGCTATGGGCTGGGGCCAATTCATATATCCTTTTCTTCAATCCATCACCCATGTACCGTAAGTGCAGCGGGCTTTAAGCTTCCCAGCTAGGCCTCTACCATTGTACGCGCATGCGTTTGTGCGAGGGCCTTTGTGTGTCGAGGCTTCCCAGAAATTACCTTAAATAATTCACAACTGACAACAGAATTATGGTTTGGTTTTTGGCAAATAATTTAGGGCCCCAACTTTATTAAATACACAATTTTAATCCGAGTGTTGGCTTAGGCTTTTGGTTATTCACTCATCCTTCCTAAAGAAGGACTATCCCCATCTGTCCATCTAGGACAGGACTCAATCAGCTGTCCCCTTAGGACAGGACTCACCTCATCTGCCCCTCGTGGCAGGACTCACCTCATCTGCCCCTCGTGGCAGGACTCACATCAGCTGTCACCATAGGACAGGACTCACCACTGTCCGCTTGGACAGTTCCTGCTCCGACTTCCGAATGGAAGTCAAGTAAACATACCTGGGAGTGAGGAGGTGGCTGCGCCCAGTCATTCCCTCCTCACCTTCACCAAGAATGTTCCTCAAGGCTCTTGCTCTTAAAATTGGGCCCACCATTCCCGCCAATGGCGGGATGGTAAGGACAAGAGTGTAAGCCCTGAGATTCCTTTAACGGAATACTTCTATATGGAGCAAACGGAGGTGAGGGTAGGCATCTGTGTGCCACCCCCTCTACCAACCGATTAACCAACCAAAAGCCTAACCGCCAACCTAACAAGTTGTGACAATTTGCTAGCGCAGTAGGCGAAAACCAAGAGGCAAAGCCAATCAGCCAATTGGAAAAATTCCTACTGACCCCTGAATACAGGCGGCCCCGAAGGCAATAGCAATGTCGTGCTAACCTGCAAGAAAGAAAGGGCGGGTGGGAGGGGTTCAAAAGCCAGGCAAAAATGTGACTAGAAAATGGTGGACGGAGCTTTAAGAGGGGCCCCAACAACCAATCAGATCCAAGGAATTTGCATACCACACCCCCATTACTCAGCATAAGCTGTGGCCTTACACAAACCAAACCCTAAGCTAAATTTCCTAACAGCCCTACCACAATTCGCTTTATATTATATGATATAAAGCGCTTTCCAAGCTGCCCTAGCCACCCACCTGAATCTAAGAGGTTGAGGGGTGTGGGGATGCATTCATTTAATGTTCACTCATTACTTCTCCTTGGCTAAATAAAAAATAAACTGCTGTATACAGGAGTGCCTTCAGGTGGCTCGGCGGTTGGATAACTACATACTCTCCAACATTTCTCTCATGAAAATAGGGACATTTAAGGATTCAAATTAGAAACTAGAATGGCTTTTCTAAATCAGGGATGTCCCTGGAAAATAGGGACAATTGGAGGGTCTGGGTTGATCTGAATGGCAATCATCCTACAGTCACTTACGGACCCATTGTTAAAACTGTGTTTATGGAAGACAATCCGTGTTTGTGGAAGACAATGGTCGCCAGAGAAGAAGAAAGAAGACATCCTGTATTTCCAACATCAGGAGATGCTCTTCTGACTTCTGTCCAAAACTAAGTTAATGATTTCCCCTTGGATACTGTAAGGGGGAGGGCTTATAGGAGACAGCCCCTCCTCATCAGGTCGTGCTCTTCGCAGAGCAGCAAGTCCAGTAGCGGATACGAGAACCTCAACACCGAGTAGAGAAGGAAGCAGCTGGGGAAGGAAATGACGGGATTGGCCACTGGAGAGCAGTCAGAAGGACGGCCCTTGCCCTCAACGCCTGAATTGAGGCACACGCCACCCCGTAGGGTGAGAGGGAGGCGCTTTGGAGTTCCCAAGCTGTTATGTTGGAAAGAACAGAAAGAAGCCATTGCGAGATTCTGACTCGGACTAAGCAGACATGTTTTCCAGACTCTTTGCACTGTAAATAAGATGCACAATAAAGACACCTTAAAGACAAGGAGGTGTGGAGCGTCGTTACTCAAGAGTAGCGGCAATAACCTCTGACAGATACACTGGTCCCAGGTGATGTCAGATGTTCTGTAATGCATCATCTGGTGTACAGTGAATTTGCATCAGGGTGTACCATTGCTTGAAAAGTGCTGGATCAAAGGGACACTTTAAATGAGAAATGGTGAACCCACAGCCCATAGGGTCAATCTCCCCCCACCCCAAAGTTTTGTGTGGCACCCCAAAATCTCCAATAATTTGGATTTTTTTAAAAAAAATTCTCACAAAAACTTTTCTGATGTAGTGTTCCCCACTGAAGTGCTGTGAAGGGCTCACCAATTCTCTCTTTCTGCCATGAGTTATATAGCAAATGCACCTCACTTCCTTCTGAGTCGGTGCCATTGCAAGAAAGTTTTACAGTCGAAGAAACGTATTTTTTGTGCTGAATCAATACAACTACTTTGTTTTATAAGTTACTTTCCGTTTAAAAAAATAATGCATGCTGTTCTGTTTTGCATATGAGATTGTGCATTATTTTAAAAACCCAGCGGTGTCTGTAATATTCACTTTGGTGACATCTGGATTTGCCCTGCCATAATGAGCATTGAATCTGTGTAAGATGAAAATGCTCTTGAATTAATGTTGGCATTCTCAGTAAAGCCACACTTACAATAAACCAGTACAGATTAGTCTCAAGAGGGGCAGGGGAAATAAATCTAACAGCATTGCAGCAAAGTCAGGGGAAATAATTTCAAGGAATAGAGCATAGATCCAACCAATTTTACAGAGTCTTTAAGAAAAATTAGATCATGAAAATAGTCCTCTTTCACTTTCTTTCATTTTCCTGAAAGCACAATCGAGTTGACATCTGAGCAAAAACAGCTGTCTCCATTTTTTTGCCCTTTTTCCCCACTCTCCTACTCTTCTTCCCTGTGCTCCTCTAAAAGTTGGATAGTTACACAAATGAATTTGTCATATAGATGAGGTACAGAACAGGGCACATTGGCGCCTGAGTGGTTGCTGGAAGGTTAGATTTATTTTTTACTTTTTATCTTTTATTTAGCAAAGGAAAAGAAAAAATTAATTGAACATGAAATAAATGCACCCCAACCTTCCTCAATCTCTTAGATTCAGGTGGGTGGCTAGGGCAGCTCGGAAAGGCCTTCGTGCAAACTGTAGAGGCCTGGCTGGAAAGCTTAAAGCCCACCGCAGCTACGGTACATGGGTGACGGATTGAAGAAAAGGAAATATGAATTGGCCCCTGCCCATAGCTTGACCAATTGTGGCTAGGAGTGGCTAGGTGATTTAGAGAAGCTGTCCCGGTTTCTGATTCGATCCCAGAATATCCTACTTTTCCTTAGGATGTCACTATTTTCATTGGGAAAATGTTGGAGGGTATGGAATTATCCAACCACCGAGCCGTCTGAAGGCAATCCTGTATACGGACTGGTTTTTTAAATGTTAAATGTTTTATTATGTTTCTATATATGTCGAAAGCTGCCCATAATATGTTTTATTATGTTTCTATATATGTCGAAAGCTGCCCAGCGTGCCTGGGGCAGCCCAGTAAGATGTGTGCGGTATAAATAGTAAAATTATCATTATGGAATGGGGTGTTCCTATTTTCATTGGAGAAATGTTGGAGGGTATGCGAAAGTAATGGACCGAACTTTGTCATGTTCATTAATTTAACTGGGTCTACTCCCAAACTGCGGGAGGCAGAGGAAGACAGGAGTGCCTGGCATGCTCTGGTCCATGGGGTCACAAAGAGTCTAAACAACTAAACGACTAAACAACAACTCTGAGTAAATCTTTGTTGACTACCACACCTATGTTTCAATAAGGGTCTTTAAAAAGACAAAAGAAGTAGGACTTAGGGTTGAAATCAACTAGAAAGCAAGACACAGTGGAACCTCGGTTTATGAACACCTCAGTTTACGAACTTTCGGTTTACAAATGCCGCGGACCCATCTGGAACGAATTAATTCACTTTCCATTACTTTCAATGGGAAAGTTTGCTTCAGTTTATGAACACTTCAGTTTATGAACAGACTTCCAGAACCAATTACACCCATGCTTCGGGTTAAGTACGCTTCAGGTTGAGTACTCCGCGGACCCGTCTGGAACGGATTAATCCACTTTCCATTACTTTCAATGGGAAAGTTTGCTTCAGTTTATAAACGTTTCAGTTTATGAACAGAATTCCGGAACCAATTGTGTTCATAAACCGAGGTACCACTGTACATAATCTGGTCTAGTCAGGAGCACAATTGAGGCAGGAATCTGCAGACCTCGCTCACACTTATGATGTCTTCATCAAGAGTATCTCTGTTTTTTTGGGAAAACACTAGTCCTGTGCACACTAATTTCTTATAAAGCATCAGATTGGTACTGGGGGTTCATATGTTCCAGTTGTCCTGCTTGGGGTATATGGGTTGTTAGAGGACTGGTCCCCACCCTGCACTCAGACTTCACCTGTAGCTCCTAGAAGTTGTCAGCATGTGACAGCAGCCCCACCCCAGGAATGGCTTTGACTGACCATCTAAATCAGGTGAGGATAGCTGATAGGTCTCAAAACCTCAGTGAGTTAGGGGCTTCTCCTGCGTGCAAGGACAGGATCCAGTGGATTGAGCGGACAAGACCAATAGTGTGTCGAACAGTCAAGAAGGCGGCTTCTGCACATGCTATTTGTTGATAGGGTTCTTTAACCTAGGAAGGTAGCCCATCTAGGAGAAAGAAAACTCTGAGCCTAAACCTCTGCTGCCTTGTGGGGTATCTTCAGGAGAAGAAAAGGCTAAACCCAGCACAAATCTGGAGTCCCTAAAACGACATCTTACATGCCTCCTTCCGGCAACTCCTGTAGACAAGCTGGTGCCAAATGTAATAATAATAATAATAATAATAATAATAATAATACCTTTATTGTCAATGTACAACCTCTGTACAATGAAATTAACTGAGCCTCCCTCCCCCCCATACAAACACTCAATCTCATTGCACTGTGTGTGCTTGTCACACAACACACCAACCCCGAAAGTCAGTTGCACTATATTATTTTCCGTTCCTAGCAGCCCACAGATAGAAACTGTTTTTTAGCCTGTTGGTACAACTGATTATACTTCTATATACCGAGGGTAGAAGATTAAAGAGGTGCTGGCCAGGGTGTGAATCGTCCCCGAGAATTTTTCACGCTCTCCTAAGGCACCGATCCCTTGCAATGTCATCTAGCGGGCTCAGGGGACAGCCCATGATATCATGTGCTGTGTTCACCACACTCTGTAAAGATTTTCTGTCCGTGGCTGTCAAGCCAATGTACCACACTGTCATACAATATGAGAGGACACTTTCTATTGTGGATCGGTAGAAGGAGGTCATTAATTGTTGTTTCATATTGTTCTTTCGCAAGACCCTGAGAAAATGGAGTCTCTGTTGGGCCTTCCTAACCACCTGAGTTATATTGTTTTTCCAAGTGAGGTCTTCACTAAGGTAAACTCCCAGGAATTTAAAGGAAGAGACTATCTCTCTCCACACACGCACCGATATACAACAGGGCTAGTTCCCCACTCTTCCTCTGAAAGTCCAACACAATCTCCTTGCTCTGCTTGCCAGTGTGGTGTAGTGGTTAAGAGTGGTAGACTCGTAATCTGGTGAACCGGGTTCGCATCTCGGCTCCTCCACATGCAGCTGCTGGGTGACCTTGGGCTAGTCACACTTCTTTGAAATCTCTCAGCCCCACTCACCTCACAGAGTGTTTGTTGTGGGGGAGGAAGGGAAAGGAGAAAGTTAGCCGCTTTGAGACTCCTTATGGTAGTGATAAAGTGGGATATCAAATCCAAACTACTACTACTACTACTACTACTACTACTACTCTTCTTTCCTTTGGACCACATCAGCGAAGCCAAATAGGGGGTTTCATTATCTGGGCAGCATAGCCCAGGATCCCTGTATACACTGCCCAGGCTTGTGCCCCTAAGAGGTCACTTTGGTGCTGTCAATACAGCAACAACAGAGGAGGCAGCAGTTACGAGATACCAACGTCTGCAGCCACAGTGGGTGCTCTGATTCTCCAGCAGCTTAGCTTCGCCCTTGGGGCACACTCCATTGTCTCTTGAGACAGCCGGATGCCAACAACAGTTGCCCCGCTTTTAGAGAAGTCATTCCCATTTTCTACTATCTGATCCTAGTGAGTGACTCTCCTTGTCTTATCCCCATTTTGCCTTTGGTTGCAATCTTGGGGGATGCACTGGCGGAGGAAGAGGGGAGTGGGGGGAGCGTACCACCCCCGGCAGGGCGATCCTGGTGGGGTCCCATTGCGACTGTCCCCTCCCCACGCTGGGTGTCACGCCCCTGCAGGCGCCGTGCCACACCCCCAGGATGTGAGCCATGCCCTCAGGATGTGCACCAGCCACAAACCCCGTCTGCTCTCCGCCCCCCGCCCCCCCCGGTGCCCGAGCATGAAGCTCCACCACTGGGGGGGGGGCTTTCTAAAAAGAAAGGAAGACTTATTAGTTTGCAAACTAGTACATGAGAGTTGCCGCTCTTTACATTTCAACAGTCTTCCCCCAAATTTTTGAAGTCTGATCTCTCAGTGGAGGGTGTGTGTTGATTTCAGTCCACATGAATGTAAACAAATGGATCACCAACTGGTACAAGACTTGTGTCCATGACGTAACACCGGACAATTAGGTTGTGTGTGTGTCTGTGTGTCTGTGTGTCTGTGTGTCTGTGTGTGTGTCTCTCTCTCTGTGTGTGTGTGTGTGTCTGTCTGTCTGTCTGTCTGTCTGTCTGTCTGTCTGTCTGTCTGTCTGTGTCTGTGTGTGTGTGTGTGTGTGTGTAAAACTAAAATGAACAAACAATCTTTCTTTTAAAACCCAGTCAATTCATAAAGGTGCAACTGGATGAGATGGGAGTAGGTATAACATTGGATCTCCCACATTTTTCAAAAAGTTAAAAGTCTTGCTGGGGCTAGTGGGTAGAAACTTTGATTGGGAATGCAGCAGTAAATGGGAAGTTTAAGTTCCCACCCATGAAATTTCCACAAGGGAAGTCGCTCTCTCAATAGTTGCTCATTCATTTATTTCCTACATTCATTTATTTCCTACATTCATTATTTCATTCATTTATTTCCTACATTCATTTATTTCCATTTATTTCATTTTATTTTGCTGGGAGGAAGCAGTCTTTGGTTTTCTTCATTGGCCTGTTTTTCCAATTAAAGCAGTTCTGCTTCCAGAAAGAAAGTCTGTGGTTTACAAGGGTGGTATCCTGTGTCCGTGTAGTTTTGAAAGATCCCTGGGTAACAATTACTTACTATATGAAGACTGCTCTCAGTTGCTGCACTTCCTCTACCTGCTGAGTGAGTTATGCACAAACCAGATGGAAAGTGTCTTGACATTTCAGTTTGATTTGCACCAAATTGAAATAGACAATCTCATGTGCAAATATGCAAATCCTTAATCAGCAAGCATAGCCCAGTTGGGCTACAGAATTTGTTTCATTTCCGATGAAGTGGATTGCAGCAAATCTCTGCCGAAATCTATTAAGGGCGGACAAGCTATGCAAGCTTAATCACTAGTGCCAGTTACACAAGATATATTGGAGGGGAAATATATGTCACCCTTTTGAAATGCTTGTTTTGGGGATTTATTTAATGCACTACCCCAACTCAGATTTTCTGAAAAGCAGTAGAATCAGTTAACGGAGGCTGGGCTAGGATTGTCTCTGCTGCCCTCACCTGTAACATCCATGCATTGATCAACAATACACAAAGTTTGGGTGTAATCCTTGACACCTCCCTTTCCATGGAGGCGCAGGTTGCAGCAACAGTCAAGGCAACATTTCTCCATCTTCGCCATATCAAGCAGTTGGTCCCCTAGCTTTCCCGCCCCGACCTTGCTACAGTGATCCATGCGACGGTCATCTCCAGGCTTGACTACTGTAACTCACTCTATGCGGGGCTGCCCTTGAAACCGTCCCAGAAACTCCAGCGGGTGCAGAATGCTGCAGCGAGGCTCCCCACAAGGTCCTTTCCATGGGAGCACATTCATCCAGTGCTTTACCAGCTGCACTGGCTCCCGGTGGAGTATAGGGCCAGGTTCAAGGTGCTGGTTTTGACCTTTAAAGCCCTATGCGGCCTAGGACCCTTGTATTTACAGGACCGCCTCTCCTGGTATGTCCTGCAGAGGACCCTAAGGTTCACGAATAATAACTGCTTAAGGGTCCCAGGCCCTAAAGAAGCCAGATTATCCTCCACAAGGGCCAGAGCCTTTTCAGTGATGGCACCGACCTGGTGGAATTCTCTGTCCCATGGGACTAGGGCCCTGCAAGACTTGATCTCCTTTTGCAGGGCCTGTAAGACAGAGTTATTCCGCCTAGCCTTCAATTTAGCCTGATCCTCCGTTCCTTTTTCCCTTCCCTTTTTATATGAAGAAACCCTACTGGGTCCCCACATTTAAATTCTTCCCTGGTCTATTTGCTGGCCTTAGCAGGACTAACCTGGCCAGTTAGCCCTGGCGATGCTACATTTGTTGTAATTTATGCTTTATGTACTTTATGCTGTTTCTAAGCTGTTTTTTTAGTCGTTTTTGATCAATGTTTTATATTTGTTATTAGCCACCCTGAGCCCGGTTTCTAAACCAGGAACGGCGGGGTATAAATAAATAAAAAATATTATTATCATTAATTAATTAACTTCATATTGGATAGGTAGTGTACATACTAAGGATGTTGGGGCCCCCAATATTGTAGGGGGGCTTATTTAAAAGATTGAGGGGGCTGGAGCCCCTGGAGCCCCATATACCTGGCGCCGGTGCACGTGCACAAGGGGTGAATATATTCAAATGAAATTTCAAACAGTCTGAGAGATCAAAGAATCTGATAGCATCAGTTCAAAACTGCCAATTGGCTACTGGTTCTTGGTTAGCATCAAGTGAGAAGAAGCGTCACTCAAGTCCCGTTGAGATATGGCTTGCCACTGCCTTGTAATAAATGCATGGAAGTATGGAAATTGCAGGATGAAAACATTGCATTCAAGTGTGGTAGACTTATTGTGTTTGCTACCAAAAGATGCCAGTAAGTTAGACAGCTTTGCAAAGAGATGGTCCAAAACAGCCCTGTGTATGAGGCTATTTATTTGGGTGCTCCCATATTCACACCTGCAATGTTTTGCCTAATGTGAAATGTATTATTGAACATAGAGGAGTTGCTTCTGAATAAACAGAGTTAGGACTGTGTTGTATCCAGCTAATTCATACTCTGGAGAAAATGCCAGTGGTCAAAATGTGCTTCTTGTTGTTTTCTAGCTTGTATAATGGAGACTTTGAACCATTTTCGAAATCTGAGCTCATCTTTAGAATGTTTACTGATGCAAAATACCACTTTGAGATATTCTACAATCAAGTGGTGTGCGGATTTCATGAAATAAATAAATAAAATACAAATACTGGCCACTGTATTCATACCCTGTTAGTGTCCTTTTTCTTCTTCTTCTTCTTCTGCTATCATTTCTCTCTCCATTTATGCCAAATTAGTGTGCTTTATACTCAGTGGATTCTCTCAGTGGAACAACCCTCCCTCGCAAGAATTACTAAGTTGCATTTCTCACTCTTGCCACAAGATAGCAGTATATTCCAAAATATTGTCAAACAAAACAAAACAAACCAGTTTCTGAATACTGAAGTCCTTGTGAGTGGGGCTGAAAAGATGGTAACCTACTTGTAGTATCCAGGTATGGAAAATTACAGCAACTATTGTATATCTTCCTATATGCAAGGTTCCTGCCAGTCTTAAAGTGTGGTATTACAGTTGAGCCACAGGTCCTCTTTGCAATGTCATGGAGATGGCTAGGGGTGGGGAAACAATTCAATTCAGTTCACATTTAAACAGAATAGCATATCAAACAGCACTTTCCAAAGCAATGAAAACCAGAACACAACTATCCTCCAAAATTTGTACTTATCAAATAAATTTGATGCAGTTCTCCAGCCAAACAATGTTTGCAAAAATGCATATATTGGGAGGAAATGTCTTTAAAATGAGTGTGTTAGATCCAGTTACAGGTAGGTAGCCATGTTGGTCTGCCGTAGTCGAAACAAAATAAAAAAATTAAAATGATTTAGATCCAATTCACTTTTTTTGCTCACTGTAAAGCAAGCAAAGGGAGAGCCGCTTACACGCTCTGCGCGGCTCTCGCTAGAAAAGAATTTTTTTTCTTGTTTTCCTCCTCTAAAAACTAGGTGCGTCTTATGGTCAGGTGCATTTTATGGAGCAAAAAAAAAATACGTTGCCTGGGAGAGCGAAAGAGAAAATGCTTGAATTTTGGGACTTATTTCTCCATAGAAAGATATAAGATTGCATTTTAAAATATCGCACATTTCAAATTAATGGATCTTGGAATTGTTTAACTCAAACTGGATTGTGCCCTAAATAGAAATGTGCAAAATCCTTCTGAGAAATATCAGAAGACATTCCATTGTCCCTAAACCAATGCTGAAATGGCTAATCTTGAATGGTACCTATTACCATGCAGGCGAAACTAGAGCATCGTTTGCTTCCAGCCTCGTGCAAGTAAAGAGACTGCATTTCCCTGCCAACACATATTGCAGAGTGATGAACATTTTAAGAAAATCAACCTCATGTGAGTGCACAATTAGCAAGTCTAAAAATAATGGCACACTTTCATAACAGCCAAGAAATGATGCTGTTTTAAGGGAATAAGCAGTAATATATAGCCTAGAAGCAGTAGAATCTAGCAAAACACAAGGGAAACTGGAAGGAGTGATGGCATATTCAATAAGGGGAGTATCACAGCATGCTACAATCTGATAAAGAGGGAGAGAAGAACTTGTTTGAAAGATAGAATTGAGTTAATTTTTAATTTTGAAAATGCAGACCTTATTATCAAAATTAGACTTGTTTCCTTCAAAATCCCTACAATTACTTGCAAACCCTACAAAAAAATGTGTATGGATGATCTGCAAGTTTCCCCTCTAATTCCAAAACTTTGACGTTTTGGAACAGTTAAACGTCTCCAATAATTTAAGTGCCTGTAATCTTGTACTGTAAACTGTATCTTAGCTAGCTCCAACTTCTCATGTTCCTTACTTTAATTGTTTATTTTATTTGCTTATTTATAAATCACCTTTCCTCAGAAAGAGCCCAGGACAGTATGTATCCGATATATTAGCAAACTATGACCTCAGTTGTACTATGCTCATCATCGTTGCAGTTTGATGTTGTTAAAATGTAAAGAGGGTTGTGAGTATAGCCCTGTGGCATGAAAATGTTGGCATTATCATTTAAATCAATCTGATCTTTGTTCTCCAGTGTACGGAAAGAAAGATGCTATATTTTCCTATCATTTTTAAAGTTATTTTTTTCTAGCTGAGCTACCAGGGCAGTTTGACTTTCCCATTCTAGGATTAATTAGCCAAACCAGCTGCTTCTTGTTTTACATATAAAAACGGTAGTGCAACTGACTCTTATCATGCAATATTCTCACAAGTATTAACATAGCAAACAAATGAGAACATGCTGCTTTCCCCCTTCTGTTTAACTTCTGGTTATCCTTCAGTCTCATAGAGTATAATTTGGACAACCCAAAATATGTAAGTCCCCTACTGGGCTAAACAGTATCTATAAATAGTAAATTGGAACTATGACTGAAGTATTTTTGCCTCCAAGTTTTCTCTGGCACATTTATGAGTTGTTATGAGTTGGGGAGCAGGTTGTGTGTGAGGTCTTCCTGCAAGAGTTAAAGTATAAGCCAGGCTAGCTTCCCGTGTTGAGGCGATCACCTGGGTGAAGGGCCATTAAGGGAAACAGAAGATGGGGGCTCTGTGTGGGATGACAAGGTAGGGGTGTGGATTTTTCTTTGAGGTTGACTCCCACAGACTTTCTTATGAAGGCAGTGGAGGTTTAGGATCAGACTTTTCCTTCTCTTAAATGGGCTACCTTCCCAGGTTGACGAGCCCCAATCTGGCCCTCACTTCTCTCTACAACATGTGCAGAAACCGCCTTCTTGGTCATTGAACCCACTTTTGGTCTTGTCTGCTCAATCTGCTGGAGCCTGTCTTTGCACGCAGGGGAAGTCCCTCACTCACTGAGCATACCTGCCAAGTCTCCCGTTTTTCGCGGGAAAACCCCGTTTTTAAAGCCGTTTCCCATTTTTGTCCTGAATGGCGAAATATCCCGTAATTCCCCTGGATTTTCAAAAATCGGGCGGAGAGGCACCGGAAGTCGCTTCTACACGTCTCATGCGTAGAAGACACTTCCGGTGCCACGCCGCTGCTGATCCCAGATTTTTCAATCCAGGAGTTGACAGGTATGTCACTGAGGGTTTGAGACCCATCAACCAGCCGGCACTCAGCTCTCACCTGTGGTTCCTAGATCCACACCCCAGGAAACAACAGACAATCACGATACAGCAATATAAAATGTGAACGAAATAGTAATATTAAGGCATTATAGATGACATTTTATTGGAAATACTGAATGTTCCCAACTTGCGCCCCCCCCCCATCCAGGCATTGATGTAGTCACCTCTGCTGCCTGTCAGCTTCATTCTGGAGCTGACAGAGGCTGGGAATGAGGACAGACAAAGAGAGATAAGGATGCTGGAATGTGAGAGGGAGGAGGGACAGCCCAGTACCTGACTTCAGAGAACAGAGAGCAGGCAGCAGGTGACAACGGTAACCTAATCCCTGAGCATAGTGGGCAAGGAAAGGGGGGCCAAGCAGGGATACACAGACTGGCAGTTTGAGCTCAGACACAGAGGAAGGAAAGCCGGGAAAAGCCTCCCCAAAAACTCGTAGGCGCGTGAGAGGCGGGAAAAAGAACGAAAGTGAAAGGGCTTTTTCCCCTGTTGGAGAAGAAGAAGAGTTTGGATTTGATACCCCGCTTTATCACTACCCGAAGGAGTCTCAAAGCGGCTAACATTCTCCTTTCCCTTCCTCCCCCACAACAAACACTCTGTGAGGTGAGTGGGGCTGAGAGACTTCAGAGAAGTGTGACTAGCCCAAGGTCACCCAGCAGCTGCATGTGGAGGAGCGGAGACGCGAACCCGGTTCCCCAGATTACGAGTCTACCGCTCTTAACCACTACACCACACTGGCTCCCAGTGTGGAGGAAAAGGAAGGGGTGGAGTTTAGACTCTGCAACTGCGAACTTGGAGACAGACACGGAGTGATGGAGCTCCAGAATGATTTGTGTGTTTGAGCAATAAACCTGAGATAATTACTGCCGGGTATCTCGCTTCTGTGGGAGAGCCAAGCCATTACACTGCCTGAGTCCCCATGTGGAATGTAATATACATAGGTGCTCATTCAAAACAAATATTTTTTAATTCTATATAAATGAGAAGTCACAACTCATACTCCCATAGCTATTGTGCTGGAAATCTACTAGAACAAAATTAGCATTAATACCATATTAGCCCGAATATACCGGTAAGCCGCACCTGCAAATAAACCGCACCTTTAAAATTCGGGGGGGGGGGGAGAAAGAGAGAAAGACAATAAAGTGGTACCTCTGGTTATGAACTTAGTTCGTTCTGGAGGTCCGTTCTTAACCTGAAACCGTTCTTAACCTGAGGCACCACTTTAGCTAATGGGGGCTCCCGCTGCCACCATGCCGCCAGCGCGTGAATTCTGTTCTCATCCTGAGGTAAAGTTCTTAATCCGAGGTATTACTTCAGGGTTAGCAGAGTCTGTCACCCGAAGTGTTTGTAACCTGAGGTATTTGTAACCTGAGTTACCACTGTACCTGAATATAAGCCGCTCCCTTAAAATTGGGCTACAGACTGAAAATCTCTGCAGTTGGTAGAATTGTAACTCCGAGCCCATTTAAGCCTTTGATCTTGCAAGCCCACAAAAGTTACCGTACAATCGCTAAAATCGCAAATCACTGTTTCATTGCTACAATTCCTCAGGCACTCACACCCATAAATGGCAAATGAACAGTCTCACAAATCGGCAATAAAATATATATATTTTTGTTCCGTTTTACTGTATGTCTGTTTCAGCAGCCATATCATAAATGCCAATTTTTGTAAGGTCGCAAATTTAAGCCACACTTTAACTTTTCACGGTCAGGATTTGGGGGGGAAAGTAAGGCTTATATTCAGGCCAATACGGTATCTCTTGATTGATAGATATTTGGCATGCCTATTTAGCATTGTGGAAATCCCCTATTAAAGCATCAGTATAATCAGTGGCGTAGCTTCATGCTCCGCCACCGAGGGCGGAGAGCAGGCGGGGGCGGGGCTGGCGCGCATTCTGGGGGTGGAGCGCACTGCCCGCACGGGCAGGGCGTGCATTTTGGGAGCGGGACATGTTGTCCACGGGGGCGGGCACCCAGCGCGGGCAGGCAGGGGCAGCCGCCATGGCACCCTCGGGATCGCGCACTGCCCGGGGCAGAGCGCCCACAACGCCCCTCCCTTGCTACGCCCCTGAGTATAATTAAAAGCAAATTGGCCATGGAAAAATGGGGAAACTACTGTATAAAACTGTTTTTACTCTGCAGTCAGAAGATCACGAAGCTGAAAAATAATCAGTGTTAAAGCACATACAAAGGTAAACATGGCTTCTAAATTACTGTGGTACAGTTGAGTACACCTCGCTGAATTTAGGAATAACAAAGATTTAACTCATAAACAGATATTTTATGGTCTGCGGGTTAAATGCAGGGTGTTTTCCATGTTAAGTTTCTAGACCTCATGTTTGCAGAGATAGTCGGGGCAAGGAAGGGTAATCCATATAAAGTGTGTCATCCAAATATTATTGCAGCTTAATTGTTACAAACAGACATGAACCAGAAAAATGGGATTATACATATTCTTCCATTTGTATACCTGAAGTGTGTTTGGAGAGTGGGGGGAAATGTCCTACCTAGGCTACCTATACCCTTTTAAAATTTGGTTCTTTGGGGGGGGGAATTGGGTTGTTGTTTTTATTTTAAATATTTATATTGTGGTTTTTATGTTGATCTTTTCTGTGAGCCGCCCTGAGACCTCTGGGTATAGAGTGGTATATAATAATTATAATATAATAATAATAATAATAATAATAATAATAATAATAATAATAATACCATCCATAGCATCCACTCAATGAATGGGATCATGGAAATATAAAAATTACACCATAAGTGGGCCACAAGAGCGATTCACAGTAATAAAAGTAGTGATAATTTTTCAGTCTCAAAAGAGAAATATTAAATATTAAATACCGGAACAAGAATTTCATTTCAGTTTTGACCTAAAGTCAGCAAAAGTCTCCTTCCCTATATCTCTTTAGTACGTACGTATACAGAAGGTTTATTAGAAATTTTTAGTGCCAAGGCCCCACAGGTCTCTCATAAAAAGAACAATAAATAGCTGCAGAAGCAGTGCAACAGCTAACACACCCAGGGCCGGCTTTAGCATATGCGCCACCAGGATGCAAATATCTGCCCAACGCCCCAATGTTGTTGACCTTTTTTTTAGGCGGGGGGCAAACTTAAAGTTGTTGTGTTTTGGGGGGGGAGGGGGGAGCCAAAATCGTTGACTTTTTTTAGGGGGAAAGTTGCTCACCTGTAACAACGACACAGCAGGAAAAACTGCTTTTGTTTCCTGACTCATCAGGAATATTTGACGCTACGGAGTAACAGAGTGACTGAGGAAGGGGGCGGGGACTTTTGCTCCATTGCTTTTCACCACCGCCGATAGAGAGGAACAGGTATACAGTAGGTATACATTTGCCGCCCCCTAGAATTCGGCGCCCAGGTAAATACAGCCGCGAACACACCAATGATGATGATGATGAAGGAGGAGGAGGAGGAGGAGGAGGAGTTTGGATGTGATATCCCGCTTTATCACTACCCAAAGGAGTCTCAAAGCGGCTAACATTCTCCTTTCCCTTCCTCCCCCACAACAAACACTCTGTGAGGTGAGTGGGGCTGAGAGACTTCAGAGAAGTGTGACTGAGGGAGATGGTTGGTGGAGGAGCTGGGGGGCGGGGCAGGGAAATGTCAATCTGGGAGGAGAAAGGAAATATCCCAGGTGAGAGCTGTGAGGGACCCTCTGTGGGTGGAAATGGCTAAGAACTACCAATAAGAGAGGACTCCACATTCTGTTTAGTCTCTTTGTATTTTTTGTAGCTTTTAAAAAATATAGTAGTATAAAAAACTTAAATAAAATCTTACTTCAGAACAAATGAGGGAGATGTCACAATTCACACAACTCATCCGATGCAAGATTTCTGAGCCGTTAGCGTGTAAGATGACAATGAGGCGTAATTTAAGTTGCACACAACAACCCCTCTTAATTGGTGGGCTTCTTCCTTGCGTTCTGTTACAGGGAATTAATTAATGTTTTCGTTTAATTCCATACTGTCATTAGCCTGTTAGTTTTCAGCGGAGGAAATCATCTGTTTCTTGCAGGTGTAAGAGGGCCAGCTGGATCTGCATTTATTCTCCTACCGCCCCTCCCCCACATCCAAGACTAGTTATTAGCCCTAATTACATAGTGGCTCACATTAGTGTCTCTTATGCTATGTGCCTGTGGGATTTTAACAAAATTAGGAATTTGAAACTCCATTAAATAAACTGCTTGAGGGCTTCCTTTCCTCCACCACACTGTGTAAAACATCCTACTTAAAATTCTTTGTTTCCACGGCAGTTTAAGTTATCTGATGTTGAATATGAAAACATAATTAATTAAGTGCATGGAAAACATATTGTTCCTGTTATTTTGCTGATAAGGTGGTTTGCTGATGGCGTAGGAAACACAAAAGGGCAGATGTTGGAAAGGTCTTTAAGGCTGGCGCTATTGTGCGACAGAAATTTGAATACAGAGCACACAGCTGTGGACAGGGAGCTCCGAGCGCAAGACCGCACATAGCTAAGTCAAAGTGAATAAGGCACATTTACTAAGCTGGCTTGCACACCATTACAGGGGGGGAGGGAATTGCGGCCACTTTGCCCCTCCTCTAGTCCTGCTACTGCTGCCTCCAAACAAACAACTCCTGTAAAACCAAGGAAAAAAATATTGGTTACAGCTCATGGTTTGTCTGGAGTGAGACAAACTATGAGTTTGTGTTTGGATGACACACCAAGCCAAACCATGACTTAATTCACAGTAGTGTAGGGCGAGCAGGATGGTAGGAGGGCAACAGACATGATCTCCTCTCTGGGAGCCTTCACATTCATGCTTAGCCATGGTTTGGCTTCATGTTAGATGCAAACCATTTCTGAGTCCAATGGGACATACTCCCAGGGAAGTGTGTATGGGATTGTGGTCTCAGGAACTGAATTTCTACACTGATTACTGTGCCTTCTGGCTTAAAAACAAAACAAAAAAACCCTGCACAATAAAGGATATTGTCACAGTCCGGTCAGCGGGCGTCAGGACCAGAGGCAAGATGGTGGTGTAGAAGCAGGAACAGGTGTAGGGCTGAGGGTCCAGCAGCAGGCAGTTGCAGGGTCAAGGAGCAAGGCAGAGACGAAGGTCCACGGGGCAAGAAGCAAGGCGAAGGCTCAAGGAACAAGAAGCAAGGCGAAGGTCCAAGGAACAAGAAGCAAGGCGAAGGTCCAAGGGTCGAGGAGCAAGGCGAAGGCAAGGCAAGGGTCCAAGGGTCGAGGATCAAGGCGTCGTCAAGGCAAGGG
The DNA here is from genome assembly GCF_965207765.1 of Zootoca vivipara. Lineage (NCBI taxonomy): Eukaryota > Metazoa > Chordata > Lepidosauria > Squamata > Lacertidae > Zootoca > Zootoca vivipara. The sequence continues at coordinate 7,647,383 of NC_142583.1, read as the reverse complement.
TCCACGGAGCAAGGATCAAGACGTAGGCAAGGCAAGGGTCCACGGAGCAAGGATCAAGACGTCGGCAAGGCAAGGGTCCAAGGAGCAAGAGGCCAGACGCAACAAGGCAGGGAGAGCGTTGCTGTGGCAAAGAGCTGAAGGGAAATGCCGGGCTTTTATCCTTCCCAGCTCCTGCCACCAGGTGCAGTGAGGTATCAAGTGGCCTCACCTGAGTGACCACTCCTTGCCTCTCCAGCACAAGCTGAGGTCTTCACCTGAGTGGCCACTCCTTGCTTCTCCAGCACAAGCTGAGGCAGGCCCCAGTCCTGCAAAGCACTACAGGCCCCAGAACCTGACTCCTGCCCATACTCCTGACAGATATATGTATCCCAGGCCTTTAAAAAAATCAAGGCAAAGGTCATCCAAATTCTCTTCCAGGAAAATAATAATTATTCATTCATTCATTCATTCCCCGCCCATCTGACTGGGTTTCCCCAGCCACTCTGGGTGGCTCTCAACAGAATTAAAAGCACAATAAAACATCAAACATTAAAAGCTTCCCTAAACAGAGCTGCCTTCAGGTGTCTTCAAAAAATCAGATAGTTGTTTATCTCCTTGACATTCGATAGGAGGGCGTTCCACAGGGTGGGCGCCACTCTTAAGACGGCCCTCTGCCTGGTTCCCTGTAACTTAGCTTCTCACAGTGAGGGAACCACCAGAAGGCCCTCAGAGCTGGACCTCAGTGTCTGGGTTGAACAAGGGGGGTGGAGACACTCCTTCAGGTATACTGGGCCGAGGCATTTAGGGCTTTAAAGGTCAGCACCAACACTTTGAATTGTGCTCGGAAACGTACTGGGAGCCAATGTAGGTCTTTGGGACCAATATTATATTAGATTCTGTCACTCGTATTAAGGATGAAAATGAAAATTTGCACAATTTTACCTAATTTTTCTACTTGTGAGGAGGCCTCAGGATCCAGCTGAGTCATTAAACCCCACACAGTCAACCACCATAAATTTTATTCAGAATAGCCCTTTGGTATCTCAGATTTCAGCTGGTATTGCCACACATTTTCAAGTAAGTTTAGGCATTTTTGGAGAAATGTGCCAGTTATCTATAGATGTTTCAGAGCCATCAGGTTAAGCAATCCATAACACATCCAATATTTGGATGTCCTGAAAATTCATTCCCGACAATGCTTTCCTGTTCAAGGATATGTCATTGAAGAGACTGGGAGACTTCCCTTATTATGAGAAAGAAAGAAAATTGTTGAGACAATTTTCCTTTGACTTATAAAGAGAGGATCTTTCTGGGAAATTAATTGGCAATACCCTCAAGATGTAATGCCAACGAAATAATTAGAAACAGGGGCAGGAGCCCAGCAGGAATTGCCGTTCTCCAAAGAGGGAAGGATACCATCCTTCTGCAAACTGTCTGCCCTCGCTGCAGGTGATCCCATTTGTAGAAAAGGTCAGAGGATTAACAGGTGTTTAAAAGAGTCAAGGAGAGCTGGAGTAGCAGCTGCCATGGCAACAAGGAAGAAACATCTACACACACACACACACACACACACACACACACACACACACACACAATACCCTTTTGGTAAACAGTAACTGTTTCTAGTCCAAGTACTCCAACATATTCAGTTCAATTTATTTATTTTCTTACATTTATAGATCATCATTCTTCCACCATGGAACCCCAAGCGGCATACAGTATATGCTTTTCCAAAGAGGTTATCCCTCTCGGAAGTGAGCAGACCCGGGGCTCATAAGCTTCAGCAAGATAGTCCCTCAGATGCCTTCAGACCATGGCCTGTGATGAGTGCAAGTAGGGGTCAAGGGTTAGGTGCATGGCAGGCACTGCAGACAAGCAGGGGGAACTTGGTGGACTTAAGGACTATGAGGAACAGGCAGGAGATGTAGACATGGCAGAAGCCAAAGGAAGGGTAAAGGGTATGACCAGGAAAGACAGAGAGGAACAAAGGCTGCAGACTTAGTCATCATTAGAGCACACCCAACAAAACCTCCAGCACCATAAAAGGCCATAGCTAGTTTAATTAGACAAAGGCCTTGTCACGGTCCGGTCGGCGGGCGTCAGGACCAGAGGCAAGATGGTGGTGAAGAAGCAGGAACAGGTGCAGGGCTGAGGGTCCAGCAGCAGGCAGTTGCAGGGTCAAGGAGCAAGGCAGAGACGAAGGTCCACGGGGCAAGAAGCAAGGCGTAGGCTCAAGGAACAAGAAGCAAGGCGAAGGTCCAAGGAACAAGAAGCAAGGCAAAGGTCCAAGGGTCGAGGAGCAAGGCGTCGACAAGGCGAGGGTCCAAGGAGCAGGAGCAAGGCGAAGGATCAAGGAACAAGAAGCGAGGCGAAGGTTCAAGGAACAAGAAGCACGGCGGCAACAAGGCAAGGGTCCAAGGAGCAGGAGGCCAGATGCAACCAGGCAGGGAGAGCGTTGCTGTGGCAAAGAGCTGAAGGGAAATGCTGAGCTTTTATCCCTCCCAGCTCCTGCCACCAGGTGCAGTGAGATAACAAGTGGCCTCACCTGAGAGACTACTCCTTGCCTCTCCAGCACAAGCTGAGGTCTCCACCTGTGTGGCCACGCCTTGCTTCTCCAGCACAAGCTGAGGCAGGCCCCAGTCCTGCAAAGCACTACAGGCCCCAGAGCCTGACTCCTGCCCATACTCCTGACAGGCCTGGGAGAAGAGGAATGTTTTTGCCTGGCGCCTAAAGATATGTAACGAAGGCACCAGGCAAGCCTCCCTGGGGAGAGCATTCCACAAGTGGGGAGCCACCACAGAAAAGACTCGCTCTCATGTTGCCATCCTCCAGATTTCTCACAGAGAAGGCTCACAAAGAAGGGCCTTGGATGATAATTTCAGGCCCTAGTTCAGTTCATATGTGAAAAGGCAGTCCTTGAGGTACTCTAGTCCTGAGCCGTTTAGGGCTTTGTAGGTCAAAACCAACACTTTCGATTGGACTTGGAAACTAATTGGCAGCCAGTGCAATCAGGTCAGGATTGGTGCTACGGTATATGCTCAGCTTTTTTTTTTCTCTAGTTCTCCCACATGGGCCTCAGACTCAGCCTCTTACAGCACTCCGTTTGGGGACAAAAAGTGCTTTCTACAAAATTATAGAGCAAGGTTTTGAGTAAATAAGTCTAGGAAATGAACATAAAAGGCCAGATTTTGCAACTTTATAGGTATTCATAAATGTTCAGATTACATAAACTGAATGTATCGGCCAGGACCAGTAAAACCAGGAAAGTGTACTCCAATAGCAATTGCAAAACACAAATGCAAAGAAGTTAGATAATCTCTCATTGCACTTTACAAATGCACCTTCCTCAGGCACCTAAAAAGCATCTTTGCCAAAGCAATACAAATATGCAACTGATCTTTGTTTTCTTCAGGGCTGAGTGTTTTTCATTTGCCTGGTGGTAAGCACTCTAGTCAGGTGGGTTATCTCTCCTCACATGCATTCGCATGATTCTAGTAGGTCATACTTTGCAAAGCCTCTACTGACTAATTAAAGTTTTATTTCAGACCTTTAATAGCACGATCAATAATTTAGGGAGCAAAGAAAACATTTTCTGGAAAGGCATTAGTGAAGGATTCACAGAAACCACCTCACTGCTCAAAACTTTCACTTAATGTAAAATGGGAGGTGGGGTCGAAAGAGATTGTTGAGTGGATGCAATGATTCTCATGTTGTGGTGTAATATCTCTGAACAACATATTTGATGAAGCAATAAATAGCACCAAAACAAACCTGGGGGGGAAGAAAATTCTCCTTGGAAGAGGTTCAAAATCATTATCTACTAATGTAAGTACCAATGGGAAATTAAATTGAATTCTGAAGTTGCACAGACTGAAATCAATGTTCTTGCTTGAATGAAATATGTAAGCTTGTGTGTGTGTGTGTGTGTGTGTGTGTGTGATATTTGTCCTCGGTATAATTCTTCACCTTTCTCCACTTTGTAGTGATTACTTTATCTACAAATAGAAGAATTTGTAGGCTGGCTAAGCACAAGAAGCTGAAGAACCCAATTATGTGAGATTTATTATTATTAAAGATTACAGTGGAACCTCGGTTTATGAACACCTCAGTTTGCAAATTTTCGGTTTACGAACACTGCGGACCCATCTGGAACGGATTAATTCACTTTCCATTACTTTCAATGGGAAAGTTCGCTTCAGTTTATGAATGCTTCAGTTTATGAACAGAGTTCTGGAATCAATTACACCCATGCTTCGGGTTAAGTACGCTTCAGGTTGAGTACTCCGCAGACCCGTCTGGAACAGATTAATCCACTTTCCATTACTTTCAATGGGAAAGTTTGCTTCAGTTTATGAACGCTTCAGTTTAAGTACTCCGCGGACCGTCTGGAACGGATTAATCCACTTTCCATTACTTTCAATGGGAAAATTCGCTTCAGTTTATGAACACTTCAGTTTATGAACAGACTTCCGGAACCGAGGTACCACTGTAGTTTATGTTACCCAGTAAAGGCTTCTAGGAGACACTTCTGCTTCTGTTCAAGTAAAATTGGTTGATTCTCAGGCCTACGTATGCAAAAATCAGGAAAACTTTGAATGGCTCTGAATGACTTTTCAGATATATTGTTGGGTGTCAACACAATACATAGGGGCATATCTCTCCCTTTATTAGTGAGCTCAGGTGGTGAGTATCAAGGTGATATGACCGGAGCCAAAATGGGACCCCCAAGAAACAAGAGGGAGGCACCAGCATCCTTACGAGAGCCCCAAAGTTTGCAAAAGTTAAAAAGGGGGATATTGTGAATACTGTGGAGTAACAGATTTAAACACCACTGCCCAGTGAGGATTGAGAAAACTTGCACTGAATGCAAAATAATAATCCCTTATACAACAATTGCAATATTAATAACTTCTCTTCGTGTTGACACATTAAATGATATATAAAACTGCAAGTGAGGAACTCAAACTATATCCTTGTTCTTCCTGTGTGTATGGCAATTATTCTGTCCATGGTGTTTCTTCCTGCCCTTGTACAATGTTATGTCATTTGTTCCCCCGGTTGTTGCTGTTATCTGCCATGCCTTGGGCAGAGCTGATATCCCATTGTTGTTCCAGAAATTCCTCCTTTGCTCCAACTCATACTTCGTTGTTTTGCACCAAGAACTTTAACAGCAGCTGCAAAAGTTGCTTTGTCCCATGAATAAAACCTGTTGTCACCATCTTTCCTCTCAGCCTAACATTCAGAAGAGGGTTGCCAAATCATAAATGTAGAGAAGAAACTGTGGGCTCCCCTCCCCTCTTTACCATCTATTGCACCAAATGAAGTCTTATCTCAAGTTTAAACTTTAAAGTCCTTGCAAGTTGGTTTGTTCCACAGTTTATTATTTCCTCTCTTCTAGCATGTGCCTGTACTTTAGTCCAATTAAACTCTAATGAACAGGAGAACCTCTGCTTCTTAATGGCGCCGCTGGAGAGTTTTCAGCTGGCGAAGTGCTTTTGCACTCAGCGCCTTCCTGCCTCCCACATTCCATGCCAGAGCAAGAACCAGGTACCTAGACCAGGCGCCAGCAAACTTTTTCAGCAGGGGGACAGTCCACTGTCCCTCAGACCTTGTGGGGGGCTGGACTATATTTTTTTGGGGGGGATTAATGAATTCCTATGCCCCACAAATAACCCAGAGATGCATTTTAAATAAAAGCACACATTCTACTCATGCAAAAACACGCTGATTCCCAGTCCGTCCGCGGGCCAGATTTAGAAGGCGATTGACCCAGATCCAGCCCCCGGGCCTTAGTTTGCCTACCCATGACCTAGACCAGGCATGTCAAACCTGCGGCCCTCCAGATGTTTTGGCCTACAACTCCCATGATCCCTAGCTAGCAGGACCAGTGGTTGGGGAAGATGGGAGTTGTAGTCCAAAACATCTGGAGGGCCGCAGGTTTGACATGCCTGACCTAGACAAACAGCGAGTGAAGCCCATTCCCCTGTCCCTAGGGGGAATTTGCAAGGATCATTACCCTCAATCACCCTTGTTTTTCCTTCGCCAAAGATCTCCTGCTGCTGTGGGAGCTGCCTACACTAAGGCAGAGCGGAACTGGAAGACAGTCTCCAGAAGTTATTGGACTACAACTCCCATCATCTCTGACCACCGATCAGGTTGGCTAGGGATGATGGGAGTTGTAGCCCCAGAACATCTGGGAACTCAAGTTTGAGAATGGCTGTTTGGGAAAGGACTGTCACTCTTCTGTGGCAGAATACTTTCTTTGCATGTAAAAAGAACTAGGTTCAATCCTGCAAGATAGCTTACTCTGCAATCGTGCCTCGCTTATGGAGTACACTCCCCTTTGATGTATGGCTAGTGTTAATTCTGATGTGTTTTCAGCATCACTTGAAAGCTCTCCTCTTCCAGCAGGCTTGTGTGTGTGTTTATCATTATTGCTATTGGATTCTTTGTTAATTTCACCCACTTTCCTTATTCAGAATTGTGCTTTGGCTTATTGTTTTAAATGTTCACTGTTCCCCATCCTGAAATCCTGTTGTGGTGAAGGACAGGCTGAAAAAATATTTTACATAAATAAATGTTAATGCACTAAGTGAACTACAGCACAAGCTATTTTACATTTACATCTACAGAACAGCACTATTTTTCATGGCTCTTTGTGAAATGCATGCCATCAGCACCCGAGAAGATATCTGTGCCTAAGTATGTCAGTAATTCCTTCCTACACACATCCCCCTGCCCAACTATTTGATCTGCATTTACATCTAGAAGGTCACTTTATGGTTCCTTGCCTGCTGTCATATAATCATGCTGCTATTTAAGCTATTATTGTTTGAAGTAAACTGCGTAACTAAGGTAACATGGTGCCTCAATTTAACTGTCACTGTGAAATTACAAAGCAGCTTATCGGAGACAATGTGTGCTAAAACACAAAAGCCCTAGGAATTGTCATTTTTAAACAATTAAATGTGCCTTTTCTTCCACCTTGCCCTCAAAGCCTTCCCACTAAAGCATCTGTCGAGAAATCACCTGATAAAAAAATTATTCAGGTTGGTGGGGTTTAAACAATGACCAAGAGGTCACCATTGGACCCTGGTTTGCATTCTCAGCCAACCCCAAACACCCTCAAAATAAGGAGAGAAAATGCTAAAGATCTAGAAATTCCCCTGGAGTTTCTAGTTCATGCTATATGCCAGGCTTCCTCAACCTCGGCCCTCCAGATGTTTTGAGACTACCATTCTCATCATCCCTGACCACTGGTCCTGCTAGCTAGGGACCATGGGAGTTGTAGGCCAGAAACATCTGGAGGGCTGAGGAAGCCTGCTATATGCAGTTAAAAAGCCAGTAGCCTCCTCAGCAATGGAAGCAACTTCGCAGAAGTTGCTTGAGGTTCTGTCTACTCCATAAAGATTCACAAAGCTGGTCGTCTCCTTCTTTTGGCCTTTAAGCATGGTTCTTCAATCTCAACCAGTGCTGGCTTCCTTGTCTCACTCATATACAAAATAGTGGTGCTGCAGAACTCCCTTGGAAACGGGGCAGTGTCATGGACTGGTTGGGCACAGAGGAATGGTGGGAGCAATCAGGTGGGGAACCGCCGAAGGAAGAAAGCTCAGAGCCCATGGAGTGGTGGTGGTGGGACAACCATGAGTTGGTTGTCTGAGTGGTCAGTGGGAGAAAAGGGAGAAGACTGGGAAGAGGAGGTGTGGGAAGTTGAAGATGTATCAGGCAGGGCTTAAGGAGCTGGGAGAGTCTATAGTAGAGAGAAAGCCAGAATCAGAGGCAGAGGCCAAAGCAGGGGATGTCAAGAGGCAGAGGTTAGTCAGGCTGGTGAAGAGTCATGGGTGTCTCCCCTCTCCACCGTCTCTCAGAACCGGACTAATGAAGTAGGAGGAGCAAAGACAAGCATGCAAGCCCAGTCTCTGATTGCCTAGCAGGAGCAGACATAGACAGCTGTGGAGAGGTGGGGACCTTTAGGCTCAGCAACTGAGCCATAGGGCAAGAACTACCAGGGATTAGTTCCTGTGATCATTATGACTGTGATTTATTGCTGGCTCACTCCTGTCAGGCAGAAATGGCTGCAATTCACATGTTCATCCAAGGTCAGGAGCAGAAACCACGCAAGCAAATATGAGCGGTATGCACTACCATCAATCCTTTAGTCCACAAATTGTTATGTAAATAATTACATTTTCTGCATTGTTTTTGATGCAGAATTCACTGGAGTTAATTACAAAACTACTTATGTAATTCATCACATTTGCTTCAGCCACATCAGATAGCAAAGCAAAACATGGGTCTTTGTGGGAAACAAATTGTAATTGTATGTAACATCCTACGTATCTTATTACTCAAGTCCCTTTGGGTACTCCTGAACATTCTCAGTTCCAATGTAGCCAAAGCCAACATAGCAATTGACCCATCAAGTCATCCGCCCCTGGTTTTTAACACCACAAAACTGTTCCCAGATACCCTTGGGGTAGGCAAAAAAAATATGGTCACATGAGGAATCACAACATTTTGTTTTATATTTTTTAAATCTCAAGCCTTTCCGAAAATTAAAGCAAATGCTGTTAACTGTTGGGTCAGCCAGTGGGGAGGAACAATCCACAAGTATAATGCAGGAACGAATCCAGCCCTTCTCTCCCATCAGCTCTAGGGAGTTCTGACAGCCCTTCCCGACAATTTTTCACGACTCGTGTCTTGGAGACACTGAGCACATATTCAGAGTCCAGCAGAGATAAAACACAGACGGAGCCAGGCTGAGGTTGTGTACTAAAAGCTACTTCATTAAGAGTAAGGCAGAACAAAAGAAAACATGTCTCCTCTCGCTGAGAGAAGTCCGAAGGGGGGGTAAAAACAAACGGAAACAGAATAGAGCAAACATCCGCTCCCATGATTCCAACAGTCTGTGCTGGAATGCATAACACCAGCATGTGACCTGCACAGTGAGACGAATAGAAACCTAACATCAATTCAGCTCTCTATATTGGACAAACAGGTCAAACCCTACGCCAAAGGATAAATGGACACAAATCTGACATCAGGAACCACAAGACAGAGAAACCAGTAGGAGAACACTTCAATCTCCCTGGACATTCTATACAAGATCTCAAAGCAGCTGTTTTATTACAGAAAATTTTCAGAAACAAACTGGAAAGAGAAGTTGCTGAATTGCAACTCATTAGCAAGCTTAAAACCATGGAGCCACCTGGAATGAACAAAGACATAGGATTCTTATCTCATTATACATGATCAAGCTTTCCTTAGCACCTCAGCCCTTGCTTCCCCCCCCGCAAGACCAATTGCAGTCATTAACAGTCATTAATCAACAGGTTTACAACTCCTATCAGCCCATCACCCATTCCCATCACCCCCCCCACCCTCTAAATATACATAAGGGTCTGGTGGCTTCTGTTTCAGTGTATCTGATGAAGTGTGCATGCACACAAAAGCTCATACCAAAATAAAAACTTAGTTGGTCTTTAAGGTGCTACTGAAGGAATTTTGTTATTTTGTTATTGAAGAGATATGGTTGTTTTACACAGCTCTAATCTACAGTCTTTCAGTAAAAGCACCAGCCCTACAGGTCACCTATTTCAACTATTTCAAAGTGCTTTCCATACATCTGATTTAAAGTTAAGTATGCTGTTAATTTTAAAGTTATTTTCCCATTAGTGGAGGCAAAGTACTTGACAGCTGCATGGCATCTACTGTGGATTGCATTTTGTTGAACTAAATGGCTTTAACCTGTTGGATCAGAGGCCAGAGAACTAATCTCCATGGCAACCTGGCTTTTAGATTTCTTTATTACAATTGCTGGGTGACATGTTGGTCCTTAGCTTTCATCTGAACGGAGTTATTTTTGTGTCTCTACATGTTATTGATAAATATGTCTTCTAAAAGGAATTTATTTCATAATATGCAGGAAGTGTGATTAGCGAAAGATAGAGAATGGGTATAAGGAAGCTCACACTCAAGGCTAAGGACAGACACATGTGTTAGTTTTGGTTTCTTTCCGGTTCTCATTTTTCCAATATTCAGTTCACCACCTTTCCAAATCATTTTGCAACCCTCTCCCCCCGCAAAAAGTCCTCACAAAAATTAATCAGCATTTGAATGTTCATTTCTACATACAATTATGTCTAAGATGAAGATTTTTGCAAGCAAATAAAATCCCTACACACACACACACACACACACACACACACACACACAAACATATTTCTAGTAAGGCATGCATTCTTATCCACACTTTCCTTCCTAAGATGTGCATTTTGTGCTGCTTTCTTTGGTTGGAGAACTGCACTGCAAAATTCAGGAGTGTGGATTCCGAAGAATAGCTGTGTTTCAATTCACATATTATTCTAGAAGTGTGCATTAAATAGGTTTGCATTAAAATCTGAACTGAACTGAATCCCATCCACCCACCTACCCCATCCCTGCTCACGCCTTGGAACACTGAAGCTTTGTCCCAGCTGATGGGGTTTTTAAAATGCCAAGATTCCTTTAAAAAAAAATGGTCCAGGGAGCAGTGGGCTTGAAGGAAGCAATTGGTAAGAGATGCTGAAGGGGGGTGGGAGCAGCAGAAGAAGTGTGTGGAAAGCCTGGTAAATGAAACAAATACTCATAATTAATGTAGGCTCCTGCTCCTAAATTCCTCATCCTACCCACGCAATAGGAGACAGCACGAGCTCAGAAGTTCAGAAGAGCAGGAAACAATAGAAAGCAGCTAAGCAGAAGGGAAATGGAACTTTTGTATTTCTTCCACTGCCTTCTGGAGACAATTCAAGATGCTAGTCGTAACTTACAAAGCCTTAAACAGCTTTGGCCCAACATACCTGAGAGACCACTTCCTGTTTTGATCCACTCAAGCATATAATGTTATGATAATGTCTGCGCATCCGGTTCAGTCAGCAAATGTGCAAGGAGAGGTGTTTCCCATAGTTCAGAAAGCATAGCAAAACATCACCGAATTAAATAGAGTCTAATTCTAGTTTATTGATTTTGGCTATCTTTAAAAATCCTAAATCACCCTTTATGCAAACAGAGATCCCAGGGCAGCATACAATAGAAAGAGCAATAATACAATACAATAAAAGCAAAATTCAAACTATTACAAAACCTAAAATCACCATAAAACAACAAAAAGAAAAAGAAAACAGGAAAAAATAGAAAAGAAACCCAGATGTCATCCAGCTAAATTCTACTCATGTAGAACCTGAGTTAGTCGTGTCCATTAACCTCAATGGTGCCAAAAAGATTATAATGTCAACACCAAGTCAACACTTGCCACAGAAATGGGTTTTGTTACTTCAATTTCCTTGAGGCTTGCTGATGGGGGAAATTAAACAACAAAGGTATCTATGCTTTCCTTGCAAGTAGCCCACAGTGGTCGAAATCCAATCCACTAAGAAAGGGTAGAAACATCACGTGGTAGAAGTCTGAGGGCATTTTTGTACTAGGACAAGAGAAATAACTATGGGAAACCCTTTTCTATAACAACATGACTGGAATGTGATGAAAGTCACGCACCATTTGTAGGATAAGTCTTATCCCTTATCATAAATACCTGTATTTAGCTAATGCATGTGAGTCAATCCCAACCAAAGGAATCAGTTAGCATCATTTCTCTGTGGGAAATTGCTGACAAATATAGCTGGCAAATTTAGGACTAGATAATCCATGAAGGGGTTAAGACCACAGAATTCCCCCCCTCCCCAGACTCAGCTGGTCATGCCCCTCACCTGGAAGGAAGGAAGTTAAGTTTCCTCTGTTCATTCTTTCTCACCATGTGAACTCACTGAGCTAGGATGTGTCTAAGCTTGCTCACTACAAGCTCAGACTGTGTGCTTAGAGCTATTTCACTATATTTTGTATCCCAAGAATTATGCCTGTGTTCTTCTTGCTGCTGCATGAATCTGACCTTTGGAGGTTTGTGGGGATTTAAACTTACTAACAGTGTAGTCTGTTCATTGCAAGCAGTGTAGAGAAGGGAAGTGCTGTAAATGGACTAAACAGGATATTTAAAAGGTCTAACAGCCTACATTCCTCATGCTTCACTGTGTTGCATGATTCTGTGATTTTAATATTCTGCTGGGGGCTCTGTCTTGTTGGAGGGTGTGTTTAGCTCTGCGCTTTGGATCTAGGGATTCAGCCAATTCTTTTATTAATTACCCTATGATCTATTCATTTCCCACACACACTTTCAGGATTGCTAAAATAACAATTTACCAAAAAGTCAATAAGTACAGTCACATCAAAAGCCATCACAGAAATGTACAAATTTACAAAAGCAGCTTTGATTGGAAAGCCTTGCTGCAATTCAGAGGCACCAAATCACCCAGGCCTAAAGAAATTTCTGTGGATCTTTGTTTTTAATTCAATCTCTCTCAGCTCTTATTAAAAGCTTGAAGCAATTCCTAAATGGATTCTGTGACTCACATTGCAGTAAATCATATGACATATATGGTTAAGGCATCAACAGCAAATGCCCTTCTGTTTTTTGAAATTTTACACACTAGAAATGCTTTTAACTACTGTTCTGTGATATTACAATTTAATTCATCAAAATAGTTAATGAAATGATTTTATATTTGTATAAATTAAGAAAATTTACTAATTACTAATTTGCTGTATCCTGTAATTTGTTGCTGCCTTTGAACCTGGCCAACCAAGTTCTGTGTCAGCAGGACCCCAGGGGCTTATACCAATCAAAGTAGAGCCCAAGGGGCTTAACTGCATTATTGTAATTTTGATTACTAAATACAGAGACGTATTTACCCAATGCATATTATAGTCTTTTCTCACTGAACATGCACTGCAGCCCCAGAGGGTTTCTGGTGGGCTTTTCTGATACCTAATGTGTGCTAGACTTTGCTCCCAAGATTAGATGTATATTCCACTCTTTGCCAGATCTCAGGGTAGTTCACAAAATCAAAAGATAAAAGATAAAAACACAAATAAACAGAAACTACAAAACAATAAGCCCCTCCCATTCTAGATTTTTTTAAAATAAACAACAACAACAACAACAACAAATATCCTCATAGCTAGATCCCCTTCCCTTTTGCTTTTTACCTCCACAGCAACACAAGTGAGGTAGGTTGACCTGAAAATGGTGACCGTCCCAAGTTCACCCTGAGTGGGAATTTGAACCTACATTTTGCCCTGGGCCAATCAAAGACTAACCCCCACCCCACACCCCACCCCAATATGCTTCCATCAGGCCTCCTCTCGCTCTGAGAAAAGCACAGATTATCCTTCCATTTATTATAGGCAAATCTCCAAGCCACACTCCTTGACTATTCTAATTCCCTCATTCTGCCAAGTAGTAACACACACACACACACACACACACACACACACACACACACACACACACCACTTTCATTTAAGTAGCCCAAGTGCTGGATTTGCCCAAGTGCTGAATCTCCAATGTCTGCTCCCCCTATATTGTACAGGGGTTCTCCCCCTGCTTTGCCCTCCACAAGTCACAAGGAGCCATCTTCAGCACAGATCTGTTCATGTAGACTCCCCATATGATAGAGAATCCTGATTTCCACCGCCTGTGTTGTTTTAAGGTAAATGTTGGAACAGAAGATACAGTCTCCCCTTATTCACATATTCAAAAGAACACATGTGGGCATAAACCTGTTTCACCCCCCTCACCCTTCTGCTTTCCCAAATGTTGATGCTGCCAGTCACAAAGTGATTTGCAAGTGCGTCCGCTTGGAAGCCTCTCAGAGGTGGAAAAGGTGTGTGTGGTACCAGGAGAGCACTGGCAGTGAGGGTGGCGCATGCACACACATTTTATACACTTTGTGCCCGCTCACATGCTTCCGAACACATGAGTAGAGCTTCCGTTGCTTTGTTTCTACGTTGCACCTTTAAGCCATCATTCAAGATTCCCAAATAGGCATGATTTCTGAGTGGAGATAACAGCCAGCTGCATATTCTTCACTACAGGGGATTCTGCTCTTCCTGGCGAAATATCCCTACTTGTTGGAACAGCCCTTTTGTGGTCTAGAGGAGCTATGCTGTTACTCATGGTGGTACCTCTGGTGGGGGACACGCCATGCTCCTTCCAAGGTAGTTTGCTCACCTTTCATCCCCACCCTGCACTCAACTCTCACCTGCATCTCCACCCCCTCTGACTAGCTGTACCCACAGTGAATCAGACTGAGGTTTCCAGCTCAGTGCTTTGCAAGCTACTTTCCACGCTTGCACTCCATCACCAAATTCTGGCCTTTCTGAGCTTTCCATCACAGGTGGCACCTTGTAAACCTCCCTCCAACAGCTCCCGCAGCCAAGCTGGTGCAAAACGTATTGCTCTGCTTTCCTTTCGACCCCATCAGCAAGTCGTCTGGGCAGGCCAGGACCTCCATATGCACTGCCCAGGCTTGAGCCCTGGGGAAGTCACTTTGCTGCTGCTAACACAACGGTTTGACTTCACCCGCAGAAGCACAGTCCATTGTCTCGAGATAGGTGGGTGTCAACAATCACATATCATTGGTTATAGCCTTTCACAGGGTTTGCTATGACAGAAATGCTACTATACATCATTTGTTTTTAATGTTTTAATGCCTTAATTTCAAGATTGATTTATTTGCCTGCTGTTCCATTTATGGTGTGATCTATACATTTGAATGCATTGGGTAGATTTTGTAAGCCGTATTGAGGGGCACCGGTCTGCCACTCAATGTGGATAAGCCCTTGTTGTTTTTATGGTTTTTTGTGCTTTGGGGAGGGGGTAGCTCCATCTGGTGTTGGGCCAAAGAGACATGTTAGGCAGGCTGTTCTTGTATTGCCTACCATACTGTTCAACCACCTCCCTGGTGTTTGAGGAACCCAGAACTTTGGGTGACTTCAACATCCACCTGGAAGATGTCTCAGGTCTGGCTCAGGAATCACCTCTATGCATAAGGTGCAGTAGCTGGTAAACCTGCCAGAACTGGAAAAAAATACTCAGTTTGGGGCTCTAACAGTCCTTGCATTAGTTGTGCTGTTGTTGCACTCCTTTTCCCATTCAGAAGCTTTACAGTAATGGAATTAGGAGCTCAGGTTACAATTATGACTTTAGTCAAAGATGTAATGATTATAAATGTCAATTTTTAATTTCAAAACACAAGAGTTCATGCCTCAGCAGGCATTAGCAAATGACATTATGGAAACAAGCAATTAATTAAAGTATCTGGCATGCAGAGGAGTAATTTTCTTTTGACAGTACTAAAAATCAGCCATGGCAAATGTGGAAAAAAAAAACACATTTCCATTGTTATTGTTATTGTTACAAAGCAAGTATACAAACACTGCTGCTGTACATGTTGTCGTGACTAGCGAAGATTTCGTGTTTCCATTTTGAGACTCAGAAAGGGGCTGCTGCTACCAAGAATGAGAGAATAGCATTTTTTGTGTGGTGCTTCAACACCACCTCCAGTCGCAGGAAATTCCAGGGCCTGCCGCTACACAGTCCACTTTCTTATGATGAAAGTGTACAACAGACAGATGGTGTTATTGGTGTTATTTACAAATGCGCACGTTGGTTGGAAAGAAGGAAGCAGGCACACTCCCTGGCAATATTAGTATTCAAAACAGTCTCAAGAACCAAACAAAAAAAGAAGGCCGCAAAGAAATGAATAGCTCCTGGGAAATGAGAGATCAGAAGAATATGGGGTGGACGGTGGACAAAGAGCCCCACAGAGATCAGTGACATTATTTAAGAAGATATGTCTGTTTCTGCAATATAGAATCATTATTCTCTATAGTAGCAACAGCAATTGTGTAGGGTTTTTTAAAAAAACTTTATTGATTAGTCTCTTGGTGCTGAATGACAATGTCAGTAAAAAAAAAAATGTTTCTCACACTTGATATTGGCAATTGGAGAATTCTCTCCTTTGCCTAAGGAGCCAACAGGCGCAATTCAGGGAGATAATGCCTCTATCTGCCATCTGCTCAGAGTGCCAAAATCCTCTTAAACAGCATCAGTACTATCCTAAACCTTAAGTCTCCCAAGTGTCTCAAATTAGCATGACTAGAAATACCAACTAATAAGAAATAGCAATGGATAGCCAGTCTGGCCCCAGAATGCAGTAGGCCCCAGAATGATTGTCAGGGGTTCAGGTCAACTGTCCAGGGTCCCAGTCATGCCCCAAATGCAGTAAAATAGTAAAATGATGCCATCTAAAAAATGGTATGTGTCTAAGGTCACCAAGTCTGGAGTCAGAAATTGTCTAACTACACCCAGTGGCGGAGCTTCATGCTCCGGCACCGGGGTGGTGGTGGAGAGCAGGCGGGGCAGGGCTGGCTCATGTCCTGGGGGCAGTCGCGATGGCACCCCACTGGGATCATGCTGCCAGCGGCGGTACGCTCCCCCCGCACTCCTCTGCCTCCGCCAGTGACTATGCCATTGCAAAGATGTAAAAATGAATGGCAAAGAGCCCTGAGATAAACTGAAATAAAGGAGAGGAGCACTCAACCCTAACAGAGCTCTTTTTAAAACAATGCCAACAAGTTTTGATAAGTAATAATTGTAAATAATATAAAAAATAAGGTTCAGGCTATGATTAGGGGATAACCACTTCTTCTTTCTTCTTTGGCGATCACTCGTAGCTGAGTAAGATTGTCTTCCATAAAACACGATTTTAACAATGAGTCCGTAAGTTACTGTGGAGGAAAATTCTGGATCCACACGTCCTTCCACAGTGGGGACCTTGGTTTCCGGGCAGGAATTGATCACAGTGTGGATTTGCCAAGCGTGCCTTCCTCCTAGCACGTTTCTCCCTTTCATCTTGCGTTTGAGTGTCTTCAAAGCCCATGACACCTTTGGCCAAGGCTGTTCTCCAACTGGAGCGCTTGCAGGCCAGTGCAGCAGAGCGGCATAAGCAACTCTTCCCTCTATGATAACAGCAAGAACCTTTATTGAACTAATAGAACTGGACAAGAGGGGCAAAGCAACTGCTCATATACATTTCTGAAGTCCTGGGCCACTCCCACTCTCAGCGTGATTGGCTGTCTAAACTCCCAAGCTGCGGATCATGACTCAGAATTTAAGGACCAATGGCAGTGGCCCCAATGTTCTGAAATGTTCTGTGATTGGATATCATGTATTGAATCAGAACTCGGAATCCTTAGTCCAGACTCAAACTCAGGCAAACACAGACCACTGAATATATAACACCCAACCCCCTTAGGCATGAACCCTCATCCCTGTCAACACAGTCGTCAAAGTGGCAAGGGCGGTGCCTCATGCGCTGGAAGTGGCGGAGCTCACCCCCTTGGGTCATTGGGGATCCCAATGGAGCTGGAGCTGGTGCTGTGGGTGACACTGGTATTGTTGCCTCTGCGTTGTCTGGCGGTCAGGGCCCCGTTCCTCAGCCCTACTCTGAGCCACAGGGTCCTCTGTGGGTGTATCAGGCTGTGAGCCCGGCTGATCGTTCACCTCACCCCTGTGCTTACCTTCCAAGTTCCGGACTGCAGAATCCGGGACCGGCAGCCATGTGACACCGGAAGTTGCGTCGACGTAACTTCCGGTGTCGCTTTGCCCTTCTATGGGCACCAAAAATGGCCGTCGTCGACACCGGAAGTCGCGTCTATGCACTTCCGGACATGCATAGATGCGACTTTTGAAGCCGCCGGCGGCCATTTTTGGTGCCCATAGAAGGGCAAATCGGAAAGAAAAAAAATGGCCGCCGGCAGGAGAAAATAACGGAGAAAAACGGGAGACGAAGTGATACAGGGGACCACCAGGAAAAGGTAAGTAAAATCGGGGTTTTCCCGGAGAAAACGGGGTACTTGGCAGCTATGCCCCTGTGCTTTGGTGTGGTAGCAGCAGCTGGAGCTGGGACGTCAGCCAGGTGGCACAGCATTTGGTCCTCATGCTGCGGTGGACCCGACCATCCGGCATGGCAATCTTGTCGGAGACAGGCCCACCATGCCCAGTGGTCAGGGATGATGAGAAGTGTAGTCTTGCAACATGTGGTGGGCCACAGCTTCCCCATCCCTGGAATAAGGAATAAAATCTAGGAACATAAGAACAGCCTCTGCAAGCTGATCTAATCCTGCATCCTGTTCTCTACAGGTACCTATGGGAAGCACACAAGAGCACAGGATCCTGCTTCCACTGTTGTTCTCCAGGAACTGGAAATGAAAGCCATCCTGCCTTTGATCCTGGAGGTGGCATATAGCCAGCAGGACTAGTCAGTGTGTGGAGAAGTAAATCCTGAAGAGTCTAGTGTGACTTTTTCCGCTAATGAGCAGCAGCACATGGAGGGGCAGGAATGAGTGGCAGCAGCACCTTGCTGGTGGTGGTGGCGCTGCCTTCACTGGGAAGGACGAGGTAGTGGTGATGACGTGTCTGTCACCTCATTCCATACCTGTCAACAGCAAACCCCACATCTGAACAATCGCGTAGCATTATGGCTAAGAGGCTGAGACATCTCCTATCCAATATGGGAACAACAACACTAACCTTGCTCTATTTATCTCTATCTCTACTAAGATAATGTACATGAAGTGGTCTGAATACCATAAATCACAATATAAGCACATCTTTAACACATCTAAATCACTTTGGGAACCAAGAAGTTTGCCAAAAATCTCTTTCCCTTCAAAATGGTTTTTTTCCTGTTTTTAAACAAGCATACCTTGAACATCCACATTTGTGAGAAACAATAAATGTCATCAGATGCCCTAAAAGTATGTAAATTTATAGAAAGGTTATGTAAAATTATAGAAAGGTATAGAAAAATTAACGTTATTCATTGTGGTGGGAGTTTGTGATCACATAATTGAATGTTTGCTTTAATGATGTTGAAGACATAAAGACCAAGGGACTTTAATTGTGGCATTTTCTGACTTTTGAGAGCTTAATGCAACCTTACATGGGCATTTAGTGGGGTATTTATAGTTTGTGTCGAGAGAAGCAGCATCTCTCTAATTGTCTTATTGCCATTTGTCATCAGATGTTAAGCTAAAGACAGAGTGATGAGTAGCAGGAATACCCTGTTGCAGTCGGAGGGAGTTTAAATCCTCCTTTGCTTTAACCTGATCATTCAGCCCCTCTTTGCAGTGCTTGTTGTTGTTTAGTCTTTCAGTCGTGTCCGACTCTTTGTGACCCCATGGACCAGAGCACGCCAGGCACTTCTGTCTTCCACTGCCTCCCACAGTTTGGTCAGACTCATGTTAGTCGCTTCAAGAACACTGTCCAACCATCTTGTCCTCTGTCGTCCCCTTCTCCTTGTGCCCTCCATCTTTCCCAACATCAGGGTCTTTTCCAGGGAGTCTTCTCTTCTCATGAGGTGGCCAAAGTATTGGAGCCTCAGCTTCACGATCTGTCCTTCCAGTGAGCACTCAGGACTAATTTCCTTAAGAATAGATAGGTTTGATCTTCTTGCAGTCCATGGGACTCTCAAGAGTCTCCTCCAGCACCATAATTCAAAAGCATCAATTCTTTGGCAATCAGCCTTCTTCATGGTCCAGCTCTCACTTCCATACATCACTACTGGGAAAACCATAGCTTTAACTATATGGACCTTTGTCGGCAAGGTGCTGTCTCTGCTTTTTAAGATGCTGTCTAGGTTTGTCATTGCTTTTCTCCCAAGAAGCAGGCAGTGATCATTGAATCTAAGAAAGTAAAATTTCTCACTGCCTCCATTTCTTCTCCTTCTATTTGCCAGGAGGTGATGGGACCAGTGCAGTGCTTAAAGGTAAAGGTAAAGGGACCCCTGACCATTAGGTCCAGTCGTGACCGACTCTGGGGTTGCACGCTCATCTCGCATTATTGGCCGAGGGAGCCAGCGTATAGCTTCCAGGTCATGTCGCCAGCATGACAAAGCCGCTTCTGGCAAACCAGAGCAGCACATGGAAACACCGTTTACCTTCCCGCTATAGCGGTTCCTATTTATCTACTTGCATTTTGATGTGCTTTCGAACTGCTAGGTTGGCAGGAGCTGGGACCAAGCAACGGGAGCTCACCCCGTCACAGGGATTCGAACCGCCGACCTTCTGATCAGCAAACCCTAGGCTCAGTGGTTTAGCCCACAGCGCCACCTGGGTCCCTTAGTGCAGTGCTTACCTTTCTTATTTGGGCATACAAAGTGTCCAGGTTTAGTGAAAGAACCGGTCTGCTTACTTTTGGTCTTGGCATTGTAGCCTTTCTCTTTGCTCCCGAGTCTGTTCTGTGTCCAGTGAAGTTTTTGGGAAGGAGACTCCTTGAACATGCGCAAGCTGTTATTGTATATACAAACATAGTAGCTATGGATTCTTGCAAGCCATTGTGTAGGTTTCTGGTGCAGCCTTACCTGGCAGTGGTGATTGTTGCCACCGGTGTCAAAACTGTGCATTGTCTTTCTTGGCAACGCAACATTCTAAACAAAGCTTTTCTTTAACACTTGATGCCCCAGTCTGCATGCTTGTCACTGTGTCTGCCTTTGAAACAAAGGGACCTTGCACTGTGAGCAACCTAGGCCTCTCAACTACAAGAGAACATGAAAGCCATGCTTGGGAAGAAACAATCTTTTAGTGTAGCAGCATCTATTCTCTGCAAACTCCCTGCCTATCGATATTAGGCAGGCATCTTCATTGTACTGATGTTGACACCTAGAATCATAAAATCATAGAACTGCAGAGTTGGGAGAGACCATGAGGGTTATCTAGTGCAACCCCCCCTGCAATGCAGGAATCTTTTGCCCAATGTGAACCCATGACCCGGAGATTTATAATCTCATGCTCTACCAACTGAGCTACCTGCTAAAACATTTTCGTTTAGGCAGCCTAGTCAGACATAATTTATTGTGCGCATTTATTTTTAGAACTGTTGCTTTCATCTATATTTTGATAAATTTAATTCTGTCTACTTGTTTTATATTGGTAGGTTTTATTAGTGTTTTATATTGTTTTATGTTAACTGCTTTCTCGAAGCTACGAACACGAGTTTGACCAAACTGCGGGAGGCAGTGCAAGACAGGAGTGCCTGGCGTGCTATGGTCCATGGGGTCACGAAGAGTCGGACACGACTAAACGACTAAACAACAACAACATGTTAACTGCTTAGAAAGTTGTCGTTTTTTTAATTAAGCAGTACAGTCATACCTCGGGTTACAGCTGCTTCAGGTTGTGTCTTTTCGGGTTGCACTCTGCGCCGAACCCGGAAGTACCGGAACGGATTCTTTCCGGGTTTCGGCATGTGCTCATGCGCAGAAGCGCTAAATCATGCTTTGTGCATGCACAGAAGTGCCGAATTGTGACCTGTGCATGCGCACACACAGACTTGGGTTGCAAACGCTGCGGGTTGCGAACGTGCCTCCCGCATGGATCACGTTCGCAACCCAAGCGTCCACTGTACATAAATAAATAACTTCTTTCTTGCTCTTTATATCTTTCTAGAGACTTCTTCTTTGTACTTACGGTTTTGCAGACTGAGAACTGAATAGAAACTCCCTGCTATTATAAGGTATAAACATTAACATAACTATATGACCACCAGACATATATTTCCATACTAACCTTTTCCTCTGGAATCCAGACATTGCCACTGGCAAATGGGTGCAATCTAGTTTTTCTCTGCCATGCTTGATTTGTGGTGATGATGGTGCCTTTGTAGGCTTCCATAAGTAGATTGGCAAAGTTATGTTAATTCCATTGCATTTCCACCATCATGCACATTCCTCCATTAGATTTACAGCCCACATCATTTCTTTGTTGTAGAACTGGGTTAGAATTTTAGAGTTGGAAGGGATCCCTGTGGGGATGTTAAGGCTAGCAGGAGAGGATATATTGATTAAATATTATCCTTCCTTCACTCACGCTAGTGAGTCATGTAGCAGAGCAGATTCCCCTCAATACAGCAGGAAGCTAGTTTGCAGATTAATTTGAATCGCTTTAGTTAAGCAATCCAGTCTGGCTTGATCAAACTGGATTATTCCTGGTGTCCCCTTTGGTCCCTATTAAAAGAATAAAGACACAAGAGTTGTTCCTTAAAAGTAACAAGAAGTTTACTCACATTCAGTTCACGGTATGATCCCTAAAGGCAGGCTTTAGCTCAGCGGTCAGCAAACTACGGCCTGAGGGCCAGATGCGGCCCACCAGGCTCGTAAATCCGGCTCATGGACCCTGCTACCTGCTCAGTCAGTCCCCACGTGCTGAGCTAAGCTGGCACGGCATGGCACGGCACAGCATTTCCTTGAGAAGAAGCTGCAGACGCTGCACCACGTGGTGACTGACTTCCGCCATGCTGGCACGGCTTCGGATTGGCTGCAGGAAGCCTCACTGCCCGCGCGCTGAGGTAAACCCATCGCAGCCATGGACGGAGAGGCTGGCAAGCAGGCGGTGGGTGTGGGCCACGCCATGGGCATCGTGACGGGTGCGTCGCAGGGCTTCAACCGGAGCTTGGCATGCCCACTGGCCTCACGCTTGGTGCCCAGCTCAGCGCTGCTGGTGGTGGCACACTCGGCAGCCACGCTGGAGCAGCTGGAGGGTGAGCTGCGCACCGCCTGCCCGGCGCTCCGCATGGGCTAAGGCAGGCACGTCCAACAGGTAGATCGTGATCTACTGTAGATCACTGGACGTCTGTGGTAGATCACTGGTAGATCACAGGCTCGCCCCGAAGAAGCTCAACAACTTTGGCTCCTCTAAAAAAAGCTCAACAAATCTGCCCTGCCCCCCCCCAAAAAATGGGGCTTTCCTCCTCCCTAAAAAAGGGGGGTAGATCACTGCCAGTTTTAAACTCTGTGAGTAGATCACAGTCTATTGGGAGTTGGCCAATGGGCATGTATCCAGCATCATTCTGGGGAGTCGCTTCCGACATGGATCAGGTGCCACAACCCCACACAGGCCCACCATTGGGAAAGGTGTTTTGACCCATGGGTCATCGTGTGGATTCCTGGACAGAGTAGCCCCTACTGGACCCTTTTAATGGGGTACCTGCATGAATAAGAACCCAGCCCAATGCCTTATCTGCCAAAGTTGTGACAGTTGCTATGAGGGATGCGAAAACCTGCAAGCCGGCCAGTTTGCTTGAAGGAGAAAGCTGCTGCCTGGCCCCGAATATGGCAACCTGCAAACATCCACAAGTGACGTCAGGTTTACAGCAGCAGAAAACAAGGTGAAGCTAGTCTTTTCATCCCGCATTACAACTGATGGGAAAGATGGACGTTCTGTTAATGCAGTCTGCTCTTCATCAAGCCAGGCTTTTAGATTCCTTGCACTTACTCTGACCCTTGTTAAGTGAAGACAAATGAAATCACCCTCTAACTGTAATCTGAAGGATTTATTACAACCAGCATCCTAGACTGGAGAAGGGAACAGTGGGGGAGATTTATGAAATGTGAAGACCAACATTAATTTTCAGGCCAAAGAGGACAATCTCTTTCCCTCTGTTGCTCTCCTTCTCCACTCACCATCATGCAGCCTCACTCTGCCAACCAGTTTCTTATGTACACAGGGCCAAACTGCATAAAACAATCATCTGGTTTCATTTCTGTCACCTCTTTCGGTTTTGTAGAAAGCTACTGTAAGGAGTGTCCAGCTTGGATCAGAACCACAACACTTTGAGAAGGGCATTAACCCTTTCCCCATCACCACCACTATAATTATCCACATTAAAATGACCTCCAATCTGTTAGGTTTCCATATGTTTCCCTTAATGGAGCACATAGCAGGCCTGGTTTCAGAGGCGTAGCAAGGTCAGGTGGTACCCGGTGTAAAACTTTTTCGTCACCCCCACTCCACATTTGCATGATCGGCAGTTTGATTTCCGTGATCGGCGGGCGACGTTGGCACCCCTGGCGAGTCAGTGCTGCCTGCCGATCACAAAAATCCAACCGCCAATCACATAAAACCGCCCACCAGGGATGCGAGTGCTGCCTGCCGGGGGGAGCAAACACTGCTGAGCGGGTACCAGGCTGATCGCCAGGCATATTATCGTCGGTCCAGTATACCTGAAGGAGTGTCTCCACCTCCACCATTCTGCCCGGACACTGAGGTCCAGCACCGAGGGCCTTCTGGCGGTTCCCTCGTTGCGAGAAGCCAAGTTGCAGGGAACTAGGCAGAGGGCCTTCTCGGTGGTGGCGCCTGCCCTGTGGAATGCCCTCCCAACAGATGTCAAAGAGGAAAACAACTACCAGACTTTTAGAAGACATCTGAAGGCAGCCCTGTTCAGGGAGGCTTTTAATGTTTAATAGATTACTGTGTTTTATTTTTCTGTTGGAAGCCGCCCAAAGTGGCTGGGGAAACCCAGCCAGATGGGCAGGGTATAAATATTATTATTATTATTGTTATTATTATTATATTTGCGCGATCCAGCGGGCGGATTTTCAAGATGCCAATCGCGAAAATCTGCCTGCCAGGGGTGTGAGCACCGCCAGGCTGATCCACCCAGGGTTTTTTTGTCACACACCCCGGCATGTCAACCGGGGCGGACTGCACCTCCCTTGCGATGCCCCTGCCTGGTTTTCATTTAGAAAACAGTAGAGGGTGCCTGATTGAATAAGGGACATGCACAAACCACTAGCTATGTGATGGGGGGGGGGGCTTGCAGATATAGAAGATGCAATAATATTTTGCTACAACACCCTGAAACACTTGCTGATCAACTATCAGCTAGAAGTGCAATTATACACATTATTCCACAGGGCATTTTGTACAGTGCTATATCTTCATTAACATCCTGCAACACCTTTCCCAACATCAAAGGCAAGAGTAAGTGATGGCAATCTTCCAACAAGATTTAAAGGTGAAGGTAAAGGTGCCCCTGACCATCAGGTCCAGTCGTCCGACTCTGGGGTTGCGGCGCTCATCTCGCTCTATAGGCCGAGGGAGCCGGGGTTTGTCCGCAGACAGCTTCCTGGTCATGTGGCCAGCATGACAAAGCTGCTTCTGGCGAACCAGAGCAGCGCACGGAAACGCTGTTTACCTTCCCGCCAGTGCGATTCCTATTTATCTACTTGCACTTTGATGTGCTTTCGAACTGCTAGGTGGGCAGGAGCTGGGACCGAGCAACGGGAGCTCACCCCGTTGCAGGGATTTGAACCGCCGACCTTCTGATCAGCAAGCCCAAGAGGCTCAGTGGTTTAACCCACAGCGCCACCTGGGTCCCTTCCAACAAGATTTACCCAGAAGTAAATCCTAGTGTGCTTAGGCTCATTCCCTAATGATGAATTCAACACTGCGCCAAGTTAAAGTCATTTGGCGCCCGTTGCAGTAGCAGAATGGCTTGTGCAAGAAAGGGGTAGGAATCCAGTATGTTATTGTTATGCTACAGATTGGTGTTGCCCCACTACTTCCTGTTGCAGAATCAGCTGCACACAAGCTTACACACCAGTGCAACCGTTCCATTGGATTGCATATTGCGCTAGCATTATTCTCACCCTTAGGTTTGAGGACTTGAGACAATGCACACTGGACCATAAAGCCATTCCTTCTTAAAGGAGATGGGAGTAAGAGGAGCCAAGGGTCTTGCAGCAGCAGCAATAGCAGAAAGAGAACCTGCCATTGTTTTTACAGAAACATTGGGGACTCATCCTTGTGAGCTCGATAAATTAGTTCACATCACATCATTTCTACCTGCTTAACTCTTAGCAGCTCGGAAAGTGTTTCTAGAGCAAATCAGAGTCTAAAATCCAAAGGGGATTGAGATCAGCAAATCCCTACCCCCTGTTGTGAAAGGACTGGTGCTGCGACTTTGAGAATGCTCCTTGGTAATCCAAGTGCTCTCGGGCTCTTTAAAGATGTGAAAGGGCAAAACAGCTTTGCATGGCCATGTGACTGTCCAGTGGGAGATGAATTTACATCATGACATTCTGCTTTTTTATTTATTTTGCAATTATATGAAAGAAGAGCCAGCATTATGCTCATAGGGGCTGCTGTTTACCAGGTCAGACTATTTGTCTCTCGAGCCCCAAATTGTCTACTCTGACTGGCAGAGTCTCTCCAGGGTCTCAGGCAGAACACGTTTCTCCATCGCCCGATACCTAAGCCCTTTTTAAAAAATGGAGATGTTGTCTGCATGAAAAGCACAGGCCCTGCCATTGTGCTACGGTGACAGTTGCTCCTAGATAAATACAGATAAATCTGTATACAGTAGGAGTAACCAAAATGGCACTTTCCAAGTGTTGTTTATTTATCTGGGGCTGATGGGATTTGGGAGTCCATCAACATCTGGAGTGCACTATATTGGCTACCCTGTAAGTGAAACTACTTTAAATGTCAGTTTAAAATGCTCCCGTTTTATGTGTTGCTTTGTTTCTTTTCAAAAAAAATGGCAAAACTGTGTAATTTATACACAAAATTATTCAAAAGAATTCACATTTCTGAGATAAGAGCCTAAAGAACAAATGCCCGAATTACTTAGAATTTTAATAATAATAAGTTGATCGCCCCTTTCAAAGCATTTGAAATGCTCTTTGCCACAAAAAAGTGCAACTAAGCAGGAAACACTTAATATGTTGATCGCAGCAGTGTTTCCATGTTAATACATTTTTGACTTAAGGGAAACTTCCCTGGTTTCAGGCCAGAAAATTCAAGTCCTTTCAGCTGCCAGGATAGAGATGCTATATCTGCAGAGGTCAAAGAAGCTCAACCTTTGGTACGTAAGCCATACCCTCCAATATTTCCCTGATGGAAATAGGGACATTCTATTCCCTATACACCTGCCACCTTTGAGACAATTACAACCTCTCAGCCTATCCTACCTCGCAGGATTGTTGTAAAGAAAGACATGTGTCACAGTAAGGCTCGTGTGCAACAACTTCAACAGCTAAATGGAATAAAATAGGATTTTAGCTGTAAGCTGCTGTGAATCTAGTTTCAACACAAAGCCAATTAACTGCTGGGCAACATATAAAACTCAATCATAACACTATACATATGCGAGTGTCCTTTTTTTTATTTATTGCTGAGGGCTATGGAACATACTCTAACCTACACAGCCTCGCATAAAAGGCTTCATTCATTCCGGCAACTTGACTTCTATTGAAAAGCATCTTACCATGTAAGATAGTCCATTGTTTCAAGAAGGCAATTTAACTGAGTGAGGGATTACTACAAGGAAGAATGGCAAAAACGGGCTGATGGTATTAAACGTATTTGTTACTCAGTACAATTTGACTGGTATGAAGTGAAAATTAATATTCCCATGGGGTAATGTTTGGCAAAGCCTAGGAATGCCTGTTTGTCACTGCTTCATAGCTTCCCCTTTTGGTTTGCATGCACACTTTCTTCCAAAAGGTATTTTTAACATCTCCAAGGTGCTGAGAACTTTCTCTTGCCTCTGCCGCAGAACGTTACAATAATTGGTGGTCTCCTCTGATATTAGAAATTCAACAGGGAAAATATCTGGATTGAGTTGCAAAGTGCAAGGCTGAGCTGCACTCTCGAGTGTTTTTTATCCAGCAAGCGGACTCTTGGAGCTCTCGCTTCAATTTACAAAAAAATCAAATAGGAAACCTCAATAAATTAGAAACTGATGAGAACAAATCCAGGAGATCACGCATCCAAAGGAGCAGAGAGATATGCCCTAGATGGGGGAGCAAAAGCTGGCAGATCTGCATAGTGGATACTAGCCCATACAAGTAAAAATAAAAATTATAACCATAGCTGGCAAAGAGCACTAATCATATCTCTGGCAGACTTTACTGTCAGAGTCTGGAGTACCCACGAAAGAGGAGTGGCAGTTGAAATTGATGTAATATGCAAAATTAGCAAGTTTGACTAGTAAGATTAGAGAACAAGATGAGGCAGCCTTCAAGGAGGATTGGAAAATGTTGGTAGATTATTTTAAAAACTTATTGTAAACATGTTAATATGCTAGCTGGTTTGCAGTAAGTTCAGCAGTAAAAGGTATTTGGAGAATAAAGTTGAGAAAAGAAGGTATATAATAATTACAATATGCAGCAGTACAATATAATAATGAGAAAACCAAGGAAGGATGGAAGTCGGTTTTCTTTTTCTTTTTCAAGTGAATGTATATTGGGAAATGTTTGCTTAATTGTATTTTATTTGTGGAAAAATAATAAATAAAATCTTATTTTAAAAAAAAGATTTGAACCTGGGACCTGTTGCCTGCAGGGCATGTTGTTTTACCAATATAATTGAAATCGGGCAACTGGTGATTTAGAAAACAACAGCTATGTGTCTATTATTATTATTATTATTATTATTATTATTATTATTATTACCAGATTCTATATCTTTGTCATAATCTTAAAAGCAAAACAAAACAAAACAGGTGTGGTGATGATGTCATTGTGCCCCAAGCTTCCTTGCCGCATGAGCAGCTAATGGAGTAGAGCAGGGTTCAATAAATGTGTTTGTGTCATCTGTCAGACATTTGACTTTACTACACTTTATCAAAGAGAGAGAAGGATGAGAGGAGGTGTAGGGACTGTAGTTCTTGAAGGTACAGTCGATGTGTCTCTCCAGTGACGTCTGATTCCTTCTGGCCTCACAGACTCACTCCCAGCTTGATAACTGTTGTGACGTGGGGTTTGTGATTTCAGCTCTCTTGACAAAACATGCTGGAGACAGTTCTCTAGTAACAGCTCTTTATTAAAGTGAACAAGACTGAAGACTGAGGAGAGGAAAGCTACATTTATAGGGACAGGGGACTAGCTAGGAAGGGATACATTTTGGAGGGAACAATATCAAGCAATCACAGTGCTGCCTTTTGGAGGAAACCAATAAGACAGAGGATCCAAATACAGCAGCTTAAATGAACCAATAGTAGCTGTACCCTCTGGAACCAAAAGGCAGTTACTTTATCCTAATGCAAATACAGACAATAATAATACAGATATAAAATCCTTTGACTCAATACACAACACCCCTCCCCCCCTAGTGAGCACAGCAGACGTAATCCCTCAGGTACTGTGGGGTCCTACAACTTCTACCTGATCTCCTGACAACAGGTGTTGCAGGTTCTGGATTGGGTGTTACCTGTGGTGGAGGGGCTGCTATAGGGGTTTCGTCAGGAACAGATGGAGTCCCAGACATCTCAGGGTCCCCGACCTGTACCTCGTCATCCTGAGGACTAGCAGACCCTGGTTCATTTGCTGAAGCCCCTGGTGACTGCACCTCTGGACCATTTTCACTCTGGTCTTGCAGCTGTGCGTCATTAGCCAGGGATGAATTATCTGACTCCTCCCTGCTGAGCGCCCGGCGCCTCAGCTGATCTATATGTCTCTTCCAAACTTGCCCATTTTCCAAGGTCACATAATAGGACACAGGTCCACTAGCCCGGGTGATCACACCGGCCACCCACCGCGGACCTCGTGAATAGTTCCTCACCCAGACCAGATCTTCAGGGGCGAGATACCTTGTTGTGTCACTCTCAGCCTGGGGGGTTGCTCTTGAATTACGGTTTGGCATTTTATCTGGGTGGACATAATCCAGCACCGTTACCAGTCTTCTACCTAAGAGCAGCTCGGCTGGCAACTTGCCCGTCGCAGTACACGGCGTCGCATGCTGCAAAAATAACATTCGCGCAATGCGAGCTGACCAGTTACCCTCCATTAAGCGCGCAATGGATTCTTTGGCTGTTCTTACCATGCGCTCAGCCTGCCCATTGGAGGATGGGTGAAAGGGCGCGGATGTGACCCCTCTTATAAAGTTATCAGCCAAGAATGCCCTGAATTCTTGGGATACAAAAGCTGCCCCATTATCTGATACAATGGTCTCAGGTAACCCGTGGGTAGCAAACAGCTGCCTCAACACCTTGATTACGGCAGCTGATGCCATGCTAGGGACCATCGCCACTTCTAACCATTTGGAATATGCATCAACGATAACCAAAAAGACCTTCCCTTGGAATGGCCCAGCAAAATCTATGTGCAGCCGGCTCCAGGGAGTCCTGGACTGCTCCCACCAGTGGACTGGTGCTCTGGCCACTTCTGGCCGCACCTCTTGGCATGCCTTGCATGTTCGTACCCATTGTTCTATATTCTGGTCCATTCCAGGCCACCACACATAACATCGGGCTAGCGACTTCATCCTGACCATTCCCGGGTGTCCCATGTGAAGCGTCTCAAGAACCCTGTTTCTCAGTGGTGCTGGGATTATCACCCTATCTCCCCATAGGAGACAACCCTTATGCATGGACAATTCGTGCTGCCTTGTCGCATAAGGCCTGAATTTTTCTTCATGCGGACCACCTGGCCACCCCCTCCCCACCCAAGTGAGCACACGGGAGAGAACAGCATCTTTCCTAGTTTTCTCAGCTATATCCGTAGCTGTTACAGGAGCCCCCGGAAGTGTTTCTAGCATCATAATGTGCTCCGCCGGAGCAGGATCCTCATTGCTCCCGCCAGGAAGGGGCAATCGACTCAGCGCATCAGCATGGCACAACTGTTTCCCCGGCACATGGGTCAAGGTGTACTGGAACCCATTCAGGAATATTGACCAACGCAACATTCTGGGGGAGAGAATTTGTGGCGTTTGTTTGTTTGGGTTGAACAACCCTAACAGTGGTTTGTGGTCCGTTTCAATGGAGAAATGGCGACCGTACAAATAATCATAGAACCGTTTGATTCCGGACACAATAGCCAGTGCCTCTTTATCAATTTGAGCATAGTTGCGCTCTGTGGGCGACAACGTACGGGAATAGAAAGAGATGGGCTTTTCCGACCCATCCGGTTCCCTATGACTCAGCACAGCCCCCAGACCGTATTGAGAGGCATCACATGCCAGGACCAGCGGCTTTGACTCATCATAATGAGCAAGGACGCTCCTGCTACTCAGCATTCCTCGCAAGGAGTCAAAAGCCTTCTGCTGCTCCCGCCCCCATCGCCACACATTCTTTTTCTGCAATAGTCTATGTAATGGTTCAGCTACCGAAGCTTTCTGGGGTAAGAACGAATGATAAAAGTTAATAAGTCCCAGGAATGACTGCAACTCCGTCTTGTTCTGTGGTCGTGGTGCCTCGATGATGGCCTTAATCTTAGCATCTGTGGGGTGGATGCCTGATGCATCAATTTTAAACCCCAAGAAATCCACAGTTGGCACCCCAAAACTGCATTTTTCTTTTTTCAGTTGCAACCCCACCTCCTTGAACTTGAGCAACACTGCACGGACACGCGCAACCAGTTCCTGTGGGTCTTTTCCAGCAATCAAAACATCATCAAAAAATGGCAAGACCCCCGGCAGACCTCTTAACAGGCGTTCCATGAGCCCTTGAAAAATCCCTGGGGCCACACAAACTCCGAACTGTAATCTGTTAACTCTGAACGCCCCTTTATGTGTGACAATAGTCTGTGCTTCCGCTGATTGTGGGGTTACTGGCAGCTGTTGGTAAGCTTGTGCCAGGTCAATTTTGGCGAACACCTTGCCCCCAGCCAGTTTAGCCAACAGATGTGATACGACTGGAATGGGGTATGAGTTTCCCCTGAGTGCCTTATTGATAGTACATTTGTAATCTGCACATATCCTGACTTCCCCATTTGCTTTAAGGGGTGTGACGATTGGAGTCTCCCACTTAGCAGAGTCCACGGGTGAGAGAACTCCCTGCTTGACCAATTTATCCAGCTCTGCCTCGATCTTGGGTTGCAGTGCAAATGGCACTCGCCTTGGTTTGAGTCGGATTGGAGCCACCCCGGGGTCCAACTCGAAGTCAACTGGGGGCCCTTTATAACAACCCAGTTTTCCATTAAAGAGACCAGCAAATTCCTTGCATAATACCTCACTCATCTCAGGGCAGGTTTGGATTGAATTAAGCCCTGAGATACTCAGTCCCAGGGCAGGGAACCAGTCAGTGCCCAGGAGACTGGGGCGACTGCCCTTCGCAATCACCAGTTTGAGTACAGCCTGTTTGTCCCGGAACTGTACTCTCACGGCACACATTCCCATAACATGGATGCGGCCTGCTGAGTACGACTGCAAGGTTGCCGGAAAGGGCTCCAGAGGGGGCAACTTACCCCTGGGGAAGAATGTCTTCGCGGTCTGGTCCGACACGATGGTGAATGCGGATCCGGAGTCCACCTCCATGTCGCACTGCTGACCCTCAATCTTCACCTTGACGTGTGCCTTGCCTTGCGCTGGAAACTGCACGGCCCTCCCGTTGATCTCCGTTACGTAGTGGCAGTCCTTTAGAAAACGAGTTGCTGTGGGCGGTCTGCGATGCTCCAGTCTAGGTGCTCCTGTCGCTCCCGACGCCGCCGATCTACAGACCCTGGCGATGTGACCCGTCTTTCCGCACGTCCGGCAGATAGCATTCCTGAAACGACAACTCTTCCTTTCATGGTTTCCGCCACAACCTGGGCAACTGCCTCGGCGATCTCTGTGCACTGTGCAGGCCTGACGCACCGACTCGACCCCACGGACTGGGCTCTGGCTCGGAGTAGCCTCTAGCTCGTCCATGGCATGCGCAACTTCTATCTGTGGCTTAGTGGCCTTGCGACTGGCATCAAGCTCCTCTCTTTCATAATTCTCCGTGGCGGTGGCCTCTTTCAAGGCTGAAGCAAGGGTAACCTCTTCTTTAGCCACGATGCGTCTTCTGGCTTTCTTGCTGCTCAGACCACCAATAAACCGATCCAGGAGAGTCTCTTCCAGATTTTGGAAGCCGCAGTGCTGAGCGAGCTTCCGGAGTTCAGCCAGAAATGTGGATACAGACTCCCCAGCATGCTGCTGCCTCTTATGGAACTCCATCCGCCGGGCCATCTTGGTCTCAGTAGGCGCCAAGTGGCTTGTTAGGCAGGCAAGAATATCTTTGAGAGATGTCTCACTCAGCTTCGCTGGAGCAAGTAATGCCTTGGCCAGCTTGAAGGTCTCGGGCCCACAGTAGCTCAGGAATGTGGCCCTTCTTTTGCTGGCATCGGTGATCCCTTGAGCCACTGCAAAGAACTCGAAGCGTTCGACGTAGTCTTCCCAGGTGTGGGGCTCTGATGGCTGGAAGGGCTCCAATACCCTTGGACTCTCCATTGTCCTAGCGGGCAGGGTCGTCTTCTCAGCTGGCCAGTGAGTCTTGTTCTCAGCTGCAATCCGGACTCTGAGGCAGGGTTGTGTTTAACCGCTCCTCAGCATTCCGGATCCCACCTTCGTCGCCAGTTGTTGTGACGTGGGGTTTGTGATTTCAGCTCTCTTGACAAAACATGCTGGAGACAGTTCTCTAGTAACAGCTCTTTATTAAAGTGAACAAGACTGAAGACTGAGGAGAGGAAAGCTACATTTATAGGGACAGGGGACTAGCTAGGAAGGGATACATTTTGGAGGGAACAATATCAAGCAATCACAGTGCTGCCTTTTGGAGGAAACCAATAAGACAGAGGATCCAAATACAGCAGCTTAAATGAACCAATAGTAGCTGTACCCTCTGGAACCAAAAGGCAGTTACTTTATCCTAATGCAAATACAGACAATAATAATACAGATATAAAATCCTTTGACTCAATACACAACAATAACATTGGGCATGACAATGGCTAACCGTTGTTGTTGTTGTTGTTGTTGTTGTTGTTGTTGTTGTTGTTGAAAAATAAGTATAAAATTACCAGTGCACAAGGTAAAATAAGATGTCAACAGAGAAAAAATAAAAGTAAAATTGTCTTTTTTAAAATAATTTTTATTTGGTTCTACAAATATTAGTTTATAACAATCCAAATTGCATATCCATATTTCGAGATTTCACCAAATCTCTGGACTTCCCACCTTCCCCTCCATAGGTCCTATCAGGGCCGGAATTAGCTTTTCCTGAGCCCCTAAGCTCCTGAAAGTAATGGGTCCCTTTATGTGTTCAGTTGTCCTTTGTTAGCAACAAATAATTGTTGCTGTTTTTTTGTGTGTTGAATATATGTTATATGGTAATTTATGGACCTAATTGGTCTCTAAAGCCATTCACACATAACAAAATAGGAGCCTACACAACACAAAACACTGTTGCTGTATGCAGGGTTTTTTATCTTATATTTTGGAAATGTACATCCAGGTGTTTTTTTCCTTTAATTTTTTTTTGGGGGGGGGCAACCAAGAGAGTGGGGCCCTAAGCTATAGCTTGATTAGCTTATACGTAAATCCGGCACTGGGTCCTATCGTACACCCTCAACTGCATATTATTTCATAATCCATATTTCGTATCTTTCCATATTGTCCATAATATCACTACATTACAAGTGTTGTTGAAATTCTGCTAACTTTTTCATCTCCTTACGGTGGTCTCCAAAATAAATTATATTTTTTTCCCCATTCTTTATTGAAGTTTTGGTCTTCTGGGTTCCTGAGCTTTGGCTGCAGAACCCTTCCTAGTGGTTCGTTATGATGTTTTCCTCTAATTATCCACTTTGTAGGGCGGCCTTCCTGAGAGCAGCGATGTAATTTCTGATGGACTCCCCCTCGGCCTGGTTCCTGTGGTAGAAGGCATGGCGGGCAGCAATTTTAGACGGCTTGGGCGCGTAGTGGGTACGGAGCTTCTCTTGGAGCGTGTCCCATGATTCAGAGGCTGGTGCGAACGGCGGTAGAGGCATGAATGAAGCCATGATTCCGATGCCGACGTGGAGGACGATGGATGGAACACAGTGCTCTAGCCAGAACGGTCAGCTCTGAATTGGTTCTGCTCAGTGATTTCGCTCATTGCATGTCCAATTCTGGCTGTGCTCTGCTGTCCTTCAATCCCATCCTCGTCGCCAGTGTAAAATAGTGGGTAGACAACACAGCAGTTCTTTAAGAAGCTCTTTATTCGGAAGCTGGAACAGAACTGAACTGCATTGCCGAGCCGGCCTGCTTTTATAGAGGCTGGCTCAAACAATGTATCAAACATAATTCAAAGTTCCCTCCTAAAGTTCCCTCCTAAAACAACTGTCAAGGACCTGAGGACCTGAGGGAAAACTATATACACTAATACATAACAGTTTCCTTCTGTCTACTTTCATTTAAACTCCCTGTGTCTCTCCCTCCTCCTCAAACCAGCTGAGACTGTAGGGACATAAACACCAGCATACATTTCAGAAAGCAACACATGCAGAAGCGTACAGTGTCTATCTCTCGCAGCTTATTAGCTGAGGAACAATTACAACTTTATAGTTGCCATCAAGAATGCCAACAGATTGTAATACAATCTGTCGGGTATTCTCATGAGGCGGGAACCAGCAGCGCACTATGTTCAAAGAGCTGTAATTTACCATTTGGGAGTTACACTGCACGTAGATTTGATATGATTGAGCTAGCTGAAGACATGGGGAATTATGATGAAAACCTGAGCTCAAAAACAAGAGTTTTCAATAACAAGCTGGATTTAGATTGACCTACAGATCGTGTGTGTGTGTGTGTGTGTGTGTGTGAGTGAGAGAGAGAGAGAGAGAGAGTCCAATCAACAGTATTCCTTACCTTCTTAAAAGCAATTATTATTATTATTATTATCAGATTCTATATCTTTGTCATAATCTTAAAAGCACAAGATTCTGTTACAATTCCAACCTAGTTCTTGTTGACCAACATAACTTCAATAATAATAATAATAATAATAATAATAATAATAATAATAATAATAATATAATCCCTGCACAGAGAAAATTGGGTTGTCAAGGAGAAGCCTTTTCCCTGACATCTGATTTGTTTGCTGTTCAAAGGGAATAAGAGTGACCTGTAACAACCTACACGATATGTACTTGCAGACTAAATAAATAAGTACAGATTTAATTTGTAATGTCCGTGTCAATTATTTTCAACACATACGGGTTCCTGTACTTGGAGGGATCAGATTTTTAATAAGAGAACTCCTGCATCTCTTTTTTAATTGTGCTTTTGTTTTGTTTCATTTTCCGAATTCTGATCACAAATTGCATGGGAAAATTGAAAGGCTTTAGAAGAGAAAGTCCTTTGTGTGAATTCATGTAACCCCAGAGAATGAAACTTGCGAGCTGAATGTTGAATGACCTTCAACATTTGTCGTGAGGCCCTATTGTGTTGTATTTTTTTAATCAACCTTTATGTAGAAAAGATATTTCAAATGATTGCACAGGCTGCATAATATTTCACTAGCACTTATAATTCTAACATCATTTATATATATTTTAGGGACATCGAAGCCAGCTATGGATAATATATGAAGAACACTTCCTACAGCCACAACGAGATAAATGAGGACCAGAACTGAAGCCCAGAAGCAGACATTCTGAAAATCCTTCCCCGAAGTGACTCTCCTGACTTTCTGATCCCCATTGACTACAGACCACCCACATCCTTTGCCTTTCATCACCCTTTCATAGGGTAAGAGAGTACTCTTTCCATCTGCGTTACCATAGTTTCTTGTTCCCTTAGTAACTCTTTGGAGAGCGCTTGTGTTGATGTCTGTGGGAAAACATGTACTGTACAATAAAAAAAACTGCTAACACGTTTGCAAAGCTAAGCAGGATCCAATATGGTTTCAAATGGCTGGGAGATTCCTGCGTTGCAGGGGGTAGGACTAGTTGACCCTTGGAATCGGTTTCCAACTCTGCAGTTCTAGGATTCTGTGAGTCTATGAATGAAGACCTCTCAGCCCCACGCACAATAATATAATTGACAGGTGAGTCTGAAGCTGCGAAACAATTGCAATTTAACTGAAGTATCTGCAGAAGCGACTGCTATTGAGGGAATTTAATCTGTGGCAATGCATCTGTTGGAGGAAGGGCAAATCTAAAATCAACTCTCATCTAGTTTGACTGTTAGTCCTATTGCCCAAAATGTTTGTTAGCGCTTTCGTCAATAGTGCAGTTTTCACATTTTGTCACAAGTCATTCTTTAAAGTTACCAAGGTAATTCACTTTGCTCACCACCTAAACCAGGCATCCCCAAACTCGGCCCACCAGTTGTTTGGGGACTACAATTCCCATCATCCCCGGCCACTGGTCCTATTAGCTAGGGATGATGGGAGTTGTAGTCCCAAAACAGCTGGAGGGCCGAGTTTAGGGATGCCTGACCTAAACCATGTGAAGCTCCGTTTCAAATCCCTAAATTTAAAAAAAAACCTTGGATATGAAGGAGTATAATGATTACAGGCTGGTTTTCAACTTACCTTGATTGGGTACAGTACTTAAATTGCTAATGATCAGACAAGTGCAGGAATACTTGGGTTTTCCAGATTCATACCAGGATTTAGAATAGATTTTGAGACAGACAGCATATTGCTTGCCTGGATTAACTTTATTTGTTTATAACCCCAGAATTATCTAATGAAGCTAAATAGGAAGAGATTTCAGGACTCCCATACATAGAATTTGCTGACACAACATGTGCTGATTGTTTTAAGACAGGCATAGGCAAACTCAGCCCTCCAGATGTCTCCGGACTACAACTCCCATCATCCCTAGCTAACAGGACCAGTGGTCAGGGATGATGGGAATTGTAGTCCCAAAACATCTGGAGCTGCCTGTGCCTGTTTAAAGATGTCATGTCTTAAAAGGGGATTAGACAAATTTGTGGGTGATGCTATCATTGGCTCTTGCTCACGGTAGCCTGCATGGTACCACCAAGATCAAAGTTAGCATCCCTCTGTAAAGAAGAAGAAGAAGAAGAAGAAGAAGAAGAAGAAGAAGAAGAAGAAGAAGAAGAAGAAGAAGAAGAAGAAGAAGAAGAAGAAGAAGAAGAAGAAGAATTTATTATTTATACCTTGCCCATCTGGCTGGGTTTCCCCAGCCAGATGGGCGGCTCCCAACAGAATTAAAAGCACAATAAAACATTGAAAACTTCCCTAAACAGGGCTGCCTTCAGATGTCTTCTAAATGTCAAATACAGTGGTACCTCGGGTTACAAACGCTTTGGGTTACAAACTCCGCTAACCCGTAGTTGCTCCGGGTCGCGAACTTTGCCCCAGGAAGAGAACGGAAATCACGTGCCAGTAGCGCAGTGGCAGCGGGAGGCCCATTAGCGAAAGCATGCCTCAGGTTAACAACAGTTTGGGGTTAAGAACGGACCTTCAGAACAAATTAAATTCGTAACCCAAGGTACCACTGTAGTTGTTTATCTCCTTGACATCTCAAGGGAGGGTGTTCCACAGGGAGGGCGCCACCACAGAGAAGGCCCTCTGTCTGGTTCCCTGCAACCTCACTTCTCGCAGAGAGGGAACTGCCAGAAGGCCATTGGTGCTGGATCTCAGTGTCCGGGCTGAACGACGGGGGTGGAGATGTTCCTCCAGGTATACTGGGCATAGGCAAGAGAGGGCTATTCCCTCCATGTCATGCTTCGCGTTATTTACTATAGGCAACAGGAGGGATAGCTCAGTTGATTAGACTGCAGGGGTCAGCAAACCTTTTCAGCAGGGGGCCGGTCCACTGTCCCTCAGACCTTGGGGGGGCGGGCTGTATTTTGGGGGGGGGCATGAACGAATTCCTATGCCCCACAAATAACCCAGAGATGCATTTTAAATAAAAGCACACATTCTACTCATGTAAAAACACACTGATTCCTGGACCATCCGCAGGCCAAATTTAGAAGGCGATTGGCCTAGATCTGGCCCCCAGGCCTTAGTTTGGCTACCCATGGGTTAGAACATGGCGCTGATAATGCCAAGGTTGCAGGTTCAATCCCCATATGGGACAGCTGCAAATTCCTGCCCTGCAGGGGGTTGGACTAGATGTTCCTCAGGGTCCCCTCCATCTCTCTGATTCTATGATAGGTCTTTGATCTGATCCAAAGACCAAAGATTGGTTATGTAGCAGTTGCCACTCACTCCCATCCATCTTAGATAACCTATAGTTAGGTGGGCTCCTACCTGATTGGTTGGAGAAAGCAGCTATGTGTGACCGGTGCTCCGTCTTCTGGAATTTGCCCTGTGGAGTCGGCAAGGGCCCACCTTTCCCCCGGTGGTTTTGGCATCTACGTGACACCTGAGAAAGATTGTCCAGAGATATGGAATGCAGTGTCATCAAAATGCCAACGAGACCCAGCAATTTTACCATTCATTTCTTCAGAGCTGGTAGTTCTATCCCTGACTCAAATGTCTGAGGGCAGTTTCAAGATGAGAGCAAACAAGCTGAAATGCAATCCAGACAAGAGGCAAAGGCAGCCATCATAATAGGGCAGCCTCAGGCAAGAAGTTATCGTCTGTCTTGGATAGGGTAACCTTCATCCTAAAAGGCAAGGTGCGTTATTTTCAGGCATTCCTCAACCCTACATTACTATGGGATTAAATTCTGGCGGTGGCAGTGGAGACTTTCATAAACTTTGAATGCTTAGCCAGTGTGGGCACTTTTCTCAGACAAAAGTTTGGCTGCGATTATTCCTTATGAAGTAAGCAACTACCACAATGAACACTATGTGCAGTCCCGGATTTACGTATAAGCTAATCAAGCTATAGCTTAGTGTGGCCCCCAAAAATATTTAAAGGGGGGAAAACTGGACGTACCTTTCCAAAATATAAGATAAAAAACAAATAAAATAAAACCTACATACAGCAACAGTGTTTTGTGTTGTGTAGGCTCCTATGATGTCAGTAATGCTAGCCTAAAATATCACTGGTTTGCTCATTTCTATATTCAGTACAGTACAGCCATACCTCGTATTGCCTTAGGTTCATGTTGGGTCTTTTCGGCTTGTGAACACAGCAAACCCGGAAGTGTATACTTCCAGGTTTTGCTTCATGTGCGCACGCAGAAGCATTCTGCATGCTTCGCACATGCGCACAAGCACTCTGTTACGCTCCGCGCTTGCACAGACGCACCACTCTAGTTGTGGACTTTTTGGGGTGCGAACGGCACCCCAGAACAGATCGTGTCCGCAACTAGACGTACCACTTTATAGGGTGCCTACATTCTGCATGGACGGATTGCATGACAATATGTGCAAATGGCTTTAGATACCTAAAGGTAAAGGGACCCCTGACCATTAGGTCCACTTGCGGACGACTCTGGGGTTGTGGCACTCATCTCGCTTTACTGGCCGAGGGAGCTGGCATTTGTCTGCAGACAGCTTCCGAGTCATGTGGCCAGCATGACTAAGCCGCTTCTGACGAACCAGAGCAGCGCACGGAAACGCCGTTTACCTTCCCGCCGGAGCAGTACCTATTTATCTACTTTCACTGCATGGTTTCGAACTGCTAGGTTGGCAGGAGCAGCGACCAAGCAACGGGAGCTCACCCCGTCGCGGGGATTCGTACCGCCAAGCCCTAGGCTCTGTGGTTTAACCCACAGTGCCACCCGCGTTGTGATGCCTATTTTGTGATGCACCCCGTAGATACCTATTAGGTCCATAAATTACCATATAGCATATATTCAACACAAAAAACAGCGACAATTTGTTGCTGACAAAGGACAGCTGGACATATAAAGGGCCCCATTACCTTCAGTAGTTTAGGGCCTCATCAAACCTAAATCCGGCCCTGATTATGTGGGGCTGCCTTTGAAGCTTCATTGAATGCAAAATGTTGCTCCTAGGTTCCTGATAAGGACAGGTTCAAGGGAGCACAACACCCCAATATTTGGCTCAAGTGCACGAGTCTCCTATTTGGTTCAAGAGACAATTCAAAGTGCTGATGGTTTCTTTTCAAGTCTTACACAGTGTGTGATCTACTTCCTTCCTTTCAGTTTCTGTGTTTTCAAGTACTCTTCTGCCGTCTGAGAATTAGGAATATAATATAGCTTAAGGTAGTAGTAGTGTAGTAGCTGTAGTAGTAGTGGTAGTATTAATACTAATCTTAAACATAGTGGTAGTGTTAATACTAATCTTAAACATTTGGTGTGATCCAAGTCTTAGATTTCCTACATAAAGAGAGGGGAAACATTAAACTAGAAGCCAGAACAGAAGCCTTGGGAGGCAAATTTGCACTGGAAACTGTAGTTGCACATTGTTTTAAGCAGGCACATCCAAAATGTTAAGTGGGAAATAGGTGATTTGGCTATAGCTCCCTGCTGGGTAGCCAAATAGCACAATCTTACTATAAACCATGTTTAACCTGAAGTTAGCCCTTCCAAGTTCATTTAGACTCACTTTCCAATAACTGCATTGGGAATCACAGCCCTAGTGGCAAACCCAACTTCGTTGCTACGTAATGTGTGAAATGGCCATGCTTCCAGTTCAGAGTTCGGTTCTGTAAACACTGCACAATGATTTCGACAAAAATGGCTATTCTGCCCGAGCTGCGCGGCTAAGCACTGTACATCCCCGTGATTTAAAGTGACAGTTGTGAAACCAAGGAAACAAAGGCATGTCGTTTTGCAGAGACTCGTGATTCATATAAAGAGGAGGCTATATACAATGCCAGCTATTTAAAGCTACAGTCTCCCAGATATGGCACTATATGTAGATTTGTTCAAGACATTTGAATGTGGATTGCTGAACAACTGGAGAATGAGGAATTGTTTGTTTGCATACCAGCAACTTAAAGCAAGTAAAATATATATAAATCTTAGCTGTATTAAGTTTAGCATTAACATACACACCAACTATCACTCTCCCTGTTTTCTGTTAGCTGTTCCAGATAAACAGCTGCCTTTATTTTGCCTTTTGAAGAAATTACTAGGATGGTGTTTATTTTTTTAAGTTAGTTTGTGCACAATATTACACTCATTTCTTTCCCTCCCCAAAATTGTTTAATCAGAGGGTAGTAAATTTTGCTGAATTATCTGAGTTGCTGTGAGTCTGCAGTAATTTCAACCTAGATCCATTTTGAAAGGAACATTTTATTATGAATTCCTAAATTTAACAAAATGCAGCCTTCTCCAAGTACATACATTAGAAGTTTATATTTAATTGTTGTAAAAGAAAAAATAACTGCAAGACAGAGAATACAGACTGTAGCAGGTGCAAAATGCTCTTCAGCTATGTGACACAGGGGCATATGTTACATGGCATCAGGCAGTAATCTTTGGTGTGAGAATAGGATTATCAGGGACAAAGTACACATGACATTAAACACATATTTGCATTTAATGTTCTTTACATAGAATTACAGAAATTAAAAGATGCCTGCTTCTTGGGAGAAAAGCAAAAACAAACCCAGACAGCATCTTAAAGGCAGAGACACCACCTTGCCGACAAAGGTCCGTATGGTTAAAGCTATGGAAGTGAGAGCTGGACCAAAAAGAAGGCTGATGGCTGAAGAATTGATGCTTTTGAATTATGGTGCTGGAGGAGACTCTTGAGAGTCCCATGGACTGCAAGAAGATCAAACCTATCCATTCTGAAGGAAATCAGCCCTGAGTGCTCACTGGAGGGACAGATCCTGAAGCTGAGGTTCCAATACTTTGGCCACCTCATGAGAAGAGAAGACTCCCTGGAAAAGACCCTGGTGTTGGGAAAGATGGAGGGCACAAGGAGAAGGGGACGGCAGAGGACGAGATGGTTGCACAGTGTTCTCAAAGCTACCAACATGAGTTTGACCAAACTGTGGGAGTGCCTGGTGTGCTCTGATCCATGGGGTCACGAAGAGTTGGACACGACTAGACAACAACAACAACAACAACAATAGAGTTGGAAGGGAACCCAAGGGTCATCTAGTCCGACTGTCCTGTTGAGCTGACTTTTCCAATGGATACAAAAATGTTTAGCGAAACTCCCATCCCCAATTCATGTCTGCACTAGCTCAGCTCTTTGGATGCTTCCAGACTATTTTTCAGGTGGGAATTTTGTGGAATTTCAATGGAAACTTCAGGGGAAATTATGTGACAACACTTGCTTTGACACAGCATCATCTAGTCTCCCAGCAAACAAATCCGAGTGAATTCTCAGTAAGTAGGTAGCCGTGTTTGTCTGGCGTAGTCGAAACAAAATAAAAAAATTCTTCCAGTAGCACCTTAGAGACCAACTAAGTTTGT
This sequence comes from Zootoca vivipara, assembly GCF_965207765.1. NCBI lineage: Eukaryota > Metazoa > Chordata > Lepidosauria > Squamata > Lacertidae > Zootoca > Zootoca vivipara. The sequence goes on along the minus strand of NC_142583.1, from coordinate 7,604,703 downwards.
CATTGGTATGAGCTTTCGTTTGCATGCACACTTCTTCAGATACACTGAAGCAGAAGTCCCCATACTCTTATATATAGTGTGAGGGTGGGGAGGGGTATTACTCAGAAGGGTGATGCTGGGAATGGGTGTCTGACTCATAGGTGTGGAAACCAGTAGGAGAACACTTCAATCTCCCAGGACATTCTATACAAGATCTCAAAGTAGCTGTCTTATTACAAAAGAATTTCAGAAATAGACTGGAAAGAGAAGTTGCTGAACTGCAACTCATTACCAAACTTGGAACCATGGAGAGACCTGGCCTGAACAAAGACATTGGATTCTTATCTCATTATACATGATAAAGCTATCTTTAGCCATCTCACCCCTTGCTTTTTCCTGTAAGACAAATTGCAGTCATTAACAGTCATCAACGAGTTTCTACACCTATCAAGTCAAACACCCATTTCCACCACCCTCCTGAGAATACCCCTCCTAACCCTCACACTATACATAAGGGTCTGGAGACTTCTGTTTCAGTGTATCTGAAGAAGTGTGCATGCACACGAAAGGTCACACCAATGACAAACTTAGTTGGTCTCTAAGGTGCTACTGGAAGAATTTTTTTTATTTTTTCTCAATAAACAAGTCATGTGAAGTATCCTTATTTGCTGAGCATTGATTACTGGTAATTTTTTGGGGGGAAAGCAGTTGCCACACAGGTGATTGTAAACCAGGCATCCCCAAACTGCGGCCATCCAGATGTTTTGGCCTACAACTCCCATGATCCCTAGATAACAGGACCAGTAGTCGGGGAAGATGGGAATTGTAGTCCAAAATATCTGGAGGGCCGAAGTTTGGGGATGCCTGTTGTAAACAATTCCGTGTCTCCCTTGCTTATACTGCATTTCCATGCATTATATATTACAGGAGGTGCAATTAAAAAGTGGGAGGTTCTTAAATCAAGTGAATGGTATTGTCTTTCTTTGTTATGCTTTAATCATGATCCAGCTGTTGAGAGTAAAATGGAGGATAAAATTTTCATCCCGCATATTCACTCCACCCCTGCTGACGTTAACACTGAAAAGGCCAAGGAGGTTGGGGGAAAGGCTGCCAAACTGGTTTTACAGAATCAAAGCCACTCGCGCTGATAATAGCAATGAGATTTTGCCGTTGGTTCTCACAGAAATCAATAGCACAAGGACAACACAATAATGTTTTAAAACTCATAAAACTTATCTGGAAAACCCCATAATAAAGGGGCAGAAATAGCAAAATAGCTACAGGTTGGCGAATGTGTCAACACGATCCTAACGTGGATTGCACCTAGATTTTGCTTACATGTGATATGTTGGTAATATATTCCAATCATAATTTTAACAGCATCAAGTTCAAAAACCATCAAGTTTTTAAAACCAGCCTGATAAACTCAGTTATTTTGATGTAGTTACCTTTGCTTTTGGCAAGTTCAATACAATCCTGTAGGGTATTTTTTTTTATTTAAAAAATGAATTCACTTAGCAAGGTACAAAATGTGCCATCAGTAGGGTTGCCAGACTCATTAGAGGACTGGACTTCTGTGCCTTTAATTGCCCTGCTCTCTTTTGAGTCTGGAAACCTTAAAGAGAAACCAGCAGACCCTTTGTTTAATTTCCAAAGGGTCTTTAAGATTTCCAGACTCAAAAGAGAGCAGGGCAGTTAAAGGCAGAGAAGTCCTGTCCTCTATTGAGTCCGGCAACCCTAGCCATCAGCACAGTGTTCGTTATTTTTGTATTGGGTCTAGAGTGTCTTGCATGAAGAAGACAGCAAGTGGCATATTTCATTTAGAAAATAAACTTTTGCAAAAAGGTTAAGTGCGCAAATATTTCACATATGGGAAAACTAAAAAATGGGGGCAGTTTTGACAGCACGTCAGTGATGAGCTTCTGTTTCTCTGCTAAACATTTGCCCTTGCACCTGACATGATTGCTCTGAATATAGGTGACCCAGCAGGTTCCCCTTTTCACTATGTGTTGCCTGCTGAGACCGAAAGAAAAGTTGTTTTCTATTGCCGTTTTATCTGAAGAGACACTTTGGGAACTCCAGCTGTTCGCAAGCACGTATTTTAGGAGCAAGGGCAGTTTGAGATATATATTTAATATACACTTGCTCTGGATTAAGAATCCTATCCCTAAAGTTGAATTTAATGCAAATTGTATGAAGAAAAGCCGTACCATTATGGTTGAAACGTTTCTTGGGAAAACTGAGACATAAGGGCTCACCAACTCAGTTATATTATAGCGACCCTGCCAGTCCCCATCTGAATGTGCCCATATGACTGTATTTCATCTGATCCATCTACTGCAGTTATTAGGTTTGCAGATGATACTACCATAATGGGTCTAATTACAGGGGGAGATGAATCAGCGTAGAGGGGGGAGGTTCAAAAAGTATCTACATGGTGCTTAGAGAATAACTTGCACCTAAATATTAGCAAGACAAAGGAGATGGTGTTGGACTTTTGGAGGAAGAGAGGGGAACTAGCCCCGTTGTATATTGGGGGGACTGGGTTGCGTGGAGAGAGTCTCTTCCTTTAAATTCCTGGGAGTTTACCTTAGTGAAGACCTCACTTGGAAAAACAATATAACTCAGGTGTTTAGGAAGGCCCAACAGAGGCTCCATTTCCTCAAGGTCTTGCGAAAGAACAATGTTGAACAACAATTGATGACCTCCTTTTACTGGTCTACAATAGAAAGTAAAAGAATCTCATATTGTATCACAGTGTGGTATGTTGGCTTGAAAGCCACGGACAGAAAGAGGGTGGTGAACACAGCCCTGTTATCATGGGCTGTCCACTCAGCCTGCTAGATGACATCGCAAGGGATCGTTGCCTTAGGAGAGCGAGAAAAATTCTCAGGGACAATCCACACCCCGGCCAGCACCATTTTAATCTTCTACCCTCGGGCAGGAGATATAGAAGTATAATTAGTCGTAAAAGGTAAAGGTAAAGGGGCCCCTGACCATCGGGTCCAGTCGTGTCCGACTCTGGGGTTGCGGCGCTCATCTCGCTCTATAGGCCAAGGGAGCCGGCGTTTGTTCTGGCGAACCAGAGCAGCACACGGAAACGCTATTTACCTTCCTGCCGGAGCGGTCCCTATTTATCTACTTGCACTTTGACGTGCTTTTGAACTGCTAGGTGGGCAGGAGCTGGGACCGAGCAACGGGAGCTCACCCCATTGCAGGGATTCGAACCGCCGACCTTCTGATCAGCAAGCCCTAGACTCTGTGGTTTAACCCACAGTGCCACCTGGGTCCCTATAATTAGTCGTACCAACAGGCCAAAAAACAGTTTCTATCCGTGGGCTGTTAGGCTGCTGAATGGAAAATAATATAGTGCAACTGACTTTTGGGGTCAGTGTGTTGTGCAACAAGCACACAAAGTGCAATAAGATTGAGTGTTTGTGGTGGGGACAGGGATGGAGGCTCAGTTAATTTCCTTGTACACAGATTGTACATTGACAATAAAGGTATTATTATTATTATTATTATTATTATTATTATTATTATTACAATGCTTTCCCCCTTCTGCATTTTGCTCCTGTCTTGCATTTTGCAGTGCTCAAATGGAAACTAGAAATGGGAATTGTGTGTAACCCATATTCTTCTGTCTCCCTGACAAATAACTTGGAAATTAAATGTTTCTCTTGGATAGCTTTCCATTGTTAATAATTCAGCCATTTGAATCGTAAATATGACACTAACAGGATAGCACAGGCCCTTCACATCATATTAGGTGTTAGTCAATACTAATATTATTGGCAAGCAAGATGCAGCCTAAAAGTCTTTTTTCTCTCTCTCTCCAAAGGAAACCACGGCAGGTTTAAAATGGTTCTTAAGTTGTTTGCACATTACCATTTACTCCAGCCCGAGTGAGTTCCCACCGCTGGTATTTGATGCAGAGTATATATGACATTAGCCACAATCCATGAGAAATACTGCTGTTTGATGTGAGGTTTTCCCTCAAACCTGCTTCTATCCAATTTGAAAATGGGAGCTGGGGTCAACCTGAGCTGTGTACAGTTCAGCCAGCCATTGCTCATGTGATGACAATTTTCTTGAATAGGAATTGGGGGCGGAGGGTTGCAAATCGGTTAATGCGCATCAGAATAAACACACAAAAGTAGACCAAAGACTATTTCTGTATGCTACAGTTGCGGCAAGAACTTAATTAGCCCAAAAGTGGAAATTACTGTACAGGAAATACCAACGATTGTGGAGTGGCCGACAAAAATGATGGACTATGTAGAACTGGCAAAATTGACTTGCAGAGTCAGGAACCAGGGGGAGACTGGAGTAAATTCAATGACTACATTAATAATCATTGTAAAAGTAGGGCTTTTATGCTGGCCCGTTTGAATGTTTTTCCCTCTGCATTTGTCAGGGGAAGATATCAAAACATTCCTAGAAACAAGAGATTCTGCAGATGTTGTATGAATGTCCCCTACACTGTAGAGAATATTCTCTTTCATTGCCCATTGTACAGTACGCTCCGTCAACGTGTGCTGTCCCCTCTTTTGGGTGGTCTGGAACCCCAGCAAGGTGAAAGTGTGGGATTCTGCCTATGTGACGTTGACCAAAGGGTAATGGCAGGGGTAGCCGAGTTTTTGGTAGCAGTCCTCCAAGGAGCAGGTTAACAAGGAAAACCACAGATTCTACATATATATATATGTATGTAGCCAACTGCTGCCTTTTTTATATATATTTCAAGGCTTTTATATGTTATTTTCTCTTTTATGGTTTTATTTGCAAAATGCCTAATAAAGGTTTGATAAGTAAGTAAGTAAAAGTTTGAAGACACTAGCAGGACTAAAATAATTCCTACGACGTGGACTTCATAGTTAAAGTTATAAATGTGAGACACAGAATTGTAATAGAAAGCCTGTTGAAGGGGGAGGGAGGAGGTCTTGAGCTCGGCAGAGCGTGGAAAGATTGGATTGGTGTTGTAAAGTGAAATTATTGTTTAATGAGAAAATGAATAAAAATTATAATTAAAAAAACAGAATAAACACACGCACACAATTTGGTGTTTACAACGAGTGCAAATTTGACTCGAAATGCAACAGGCATAAATTACTTTGCTGCATTTTAAACCACTAATGTGTCCATAGCCTTGGAAGTGTGTTAAAAGTATATCTGAGCCACATGTTTTCTATGGTGAACTTTTGACTTGAAATGAGTGGGTGGGGATGGGGAAGAAGGCAGCCTTTGCATTTCTCAAATCAGACTTTGATTTGATTCCTAGAGGGCAATTATGGGAACAGTTGATAAGACATCTCAGTTGATAAAGAGGCAGCTTCATCTCATGAAACAATTAGATTTGGAAGCTTCGGTGCAAATCAGATGTGGTGTGGGAAGCCGTCTACCATCTACCATGTCCCTTTTATTGTTGTTGTTATATTTATTTATATTCCACCTTTTCCCCTGGCAGGGACTGAAGGCAGCTGCTGCACTGCAACATCTAGGGAAGCTAGACAACTGACTCAGCTATACAACTGCAAATAAAACTTTTTAAGTGTGTTGTAAAGTGCATTATACAAATGTGACACTAGATGGCAATGGTGAGCTATGGCAATTTCCATATATTTTTCAAAACATTTTAAAAGCATTTCCCCCATATGTGTCTAGATTCCACCAGCATGTATTCTATCTGTTCTTTAGTTCAAACGTTTATGTTGAGGATCTTGCACCCTGTCTTAACACCCCCAAATTCCATTCACCAAACTTCGCAGAAGCAAGGGATAGGCTCTATTCCTCGTTGCAGGCGATGCCATACTACTCGGACACAAATAGGTCTAAAATGTTTATTAAAGTAATTGTCCTAACATTTGCAGGAATGGAGCTCCCATAAATAACTATGACAGGACTCAAGTATTTTCTTTAAATAATGTTTTATTGATTTTACATAATAAAGAAAAACATACACAACATAATCTCCCCCTTCTTCCATCCCCCCCTCCACGAGCCCCCTTCTGCCACAAGAGAGTCTCATGAAAGGTGAGCAGTTGAAGGTAGTCCATTTTATAATTGGGTTTGTCCCCACCCCACCCTCCCTCCCCCCAGAGCCTCCCCCCTGCCACCAAGAGGCTCTAGGATGACAAGGAGAGATGCAGGCCACCCAACTATTTATCCAT